>NC_143397.1:146372532-146675562 GCF_052110815.1 Crocodylus siamensis
TTTATATAGCTGCCAGGAGCAACTTTCAGTCAGGTTAGTCAAGACTGCAATGGTGGACAGGCACTGCCTGAGGGTTTGGGCCTACCTGACAAGTTTAAAATAACTTTTCTTAATTTTAAAATCTCTAGGAATAAAGCAGAGGTCAAGGGCTTGCTTATTGTTGGAACCTGCCTCATCTGCAAGCACAAAGTTGAAGGCCTCCTTCTGTAAAAACTGGTCTATGTTGTGTGCTGATCTCCTTTCTCCAGATCATGTCTTCTCTTCCCACCTTTCTGCTTCTCCCTTTCTTTTATGAAGAATAGTTTTTGGGTTACGTGGCCATTCATGTTCTGTTCCTTCTTCAGCTTCATAAAAGAATTATCTAGGGCAGGAGTGTTCAAACCCAGACCAATAGGCCAGATTTGGCTCATGGAGCCATGTCATCTGGCCCACCAGGCTCCTCAAGGGTCTCGAAATTTGGCAAAGGGGGAGCAGTGGCAGTGTTAGTTGCTTCTACCCTGCTGCCAGATTTCTGGACCTGTGGAGATTCCTGTAGATGCAATAGTGGAGCCCCTGCATGCTAGGAAATGGGGGGGACTTTTTTGTTGTTTTTTTTTTTTAGTTGCTGCTCTGGGCTTTCCCATGCAGCCACAAGTCTCACTGCTGCAGCAGCCACCTGGGTGGAGCCAGAACACCGGCAGGGATGCCCCTGCCTCTTGCTCCCAGGCTGTGCCCTCCAGCCCCTGGAGGGAGCTGCAGATGGACAGGGCTGGGGCTGGGGAAGGAGCTGCGCAGGGTCGCTGCCCTGGAGGCTTCCAGTGGGTGGCAGAGCCTTGGGCCCAGGCAGGCAGACACCCTGTCCCACCTGGGCAGGGCAGCATTGGGGTGTCAGGTGCTGGGGTTGGGCAGTCAGGGCAGGGTCTGGGTGGCGTGGGGGGAAATACTGCGAGCAAGACAGCTAAGTCGGGCTCTTAGGAAGGCCCCAGCCAGGCAGTGGCCCCTTGTGCCCAGTGTGGCTACGAACCATCCCTGCAGAGCTGCACAGGCCAGGCTAGGCCCCACCACGAATGCTTCTGGGCACCCTGCTGTGGCCTGAGTCTGGCCCCTGGTATAGAGCAAGGATGTCAAACTTATCTGGCCCTGTGGGTCAGATGAGCAGTGAGAGGCCAGTCCACAAGCCAAATCAGCCTGAGATCCAGTCCAAGTGAATGCTGGCATTGGCACAGCCTTGCACTGGCCCAAGCAAGTGCTGCTGGCAATGTAACACGGGATTGGTTTGAGTGAGCGCAGGCGAACTCCAGGGAGCTGTGCGTGGCACATGTCATGGCTCTGTACAGGGGCATGGTCTTGTCCAGCAAAAAAGGAGAACACCAGGACCAGACTGTGGGGTTCCATGGGTTGGATCTGGCCCATGGGCCAGATCTTTGAGACCCTTGGTATAGAGGAATGTTGAAATGTGCAATTCCCAGCAAGCACGGTGTAGCACAGGACCTTTTGGCCACTTTCAGTTCTATATATCTGTAGTACCAAAGCCCTATTTTTTTACTTCTTGTTTGCTTCTAAGTCATTATTTTGAATTTAGCAGAAAGTTTGGGTGTGTGAAATATTAAAAAGAATCAAGCACATGCCACATTTGCTGTGAAGTCAGTGTTGAGGGTATGACCACTGTTGTGTTGTGGGTTCAGTTTACTGAGTCTGGAGCCACTTTAACAAAGAGGTTTTGTTATTCATGCCAACAGCACCCAGACAGCCATGAGATTTCTTTGCCTGTTTTCTCTTCAACTTCACCTATCTCTAGCTATATATATAACAGTGATATCTTGAAAGGGAGCTGAGTGACAGCCTAACTCTTAAACGTATACAGTTCTCTCAACATCACATGTTAAAGCTACAACAGAAAGTGAGACTGTTAGTTTTAGCTGACTAGAATGAAAGCTGCCTCATAAGAACAGACTGTACTTTTCACTGACTACAGGTCAATTTATATTTAACTTTTAATTCTGACTCCTGTAGCAGAATTTCTGAGCTGAAAAATGTTATTGTTATGTCTTGTGCACGAGCCTCTTTAATGTGGCAAGGTTCGACACTAAGAAAGCAAGTGTTAAGTATTCAAGAAGATACTACAGCTATAACAATAAAGATTGCTAGTAGAACTTGTAGGGAGCCAATTTGCAAAAAAACAGAGCCAGCTGGTGGCAGAGGATAGTAATTCAGTGTTATGTTGATCCTGCTTGGTTGGCAGACAACATCTGGGCAACAGAGTTCACACAGCTGGGTAAAGATTGCACCCTGTAGTTTCTTTTTCCATTTGAACTGAAATGGAGATGTTGGTTCTATAATCTGACCATAAGCACTGAGCCAAGTTAATATTGTACAGTACTTCTGGATTGAGGACAAGTGTCCTCATTTCCCCTCTTTCATGCCTATGCACTGACCAAAAAACATTAAGGGAGATGTTATTCAGGGCCTTTGCTGTCTGGTGAAGGCAGTTGTCATAGTGTAGGAAGAGAGTGGGATGTTGCCTTCCATGTAAAACCTTATAATTTTAATCTTATAACTTGGAATCTGCCTTCACTAGAGGGAGTGGTATCTGCTGTTAAGTAAGGAGCAAAAGGCTGAGCCCCACGTGGAAACTTCCTAACCCTGGATGGACTTGGGTTTTGTTGTTTGTTTGTTTTTTACATGACCTCATAGTCCTAAGAAGTAAAGAAAAGTTCTACTGGTTATTCTTCTGTGCCAGAATGAATGATTGAAAGACAGTATATATTGTGAATGTTTGAGAGTAGAGAAGGTGAATTGGATGGTTTGATTAATCTACAGAAGACTAAGGAGTATCCACTAATCGTATGTCTGCGTATGTGAATATGTGAAGATGGGTTGTTTCTCAGACTAGTAGTAGGTAACTGTTGATCCTTCTGGATCAGGGTATATGTGTGAAAGATCACCAGGACCTTCAACGCATATGCGCAGGCAGGACTGTGGAGGAGTGGAGGCTGCCCAGACCTTCCATCCTTCTTTTAGACCACTGAGACAGAATCCAAAGGCCAGACAGAGTCCAGACATTTCATGCCTCCATAGCTGTAATAATGTGTGTGTTGGTGAATTGAACCTGGGCCTCCTGTGTGGCAAACAAGGATTCTACCACTAGGCAGGATATGTTAGCTGTAAACTTTGGCCGGATTTTAACTTTTAATACTTTTAGAAACTATGGCAGCAGGTGTATCAATCTGTAACTTTGAATTTGGAATAAATGAGAAAAAAGTTTTCTATGTTCATCTTGATGTTTTATGTTTGTCTAGAAAAAATTTAAAGCAAGAAATTTGGGAATAGAGGAGCCAAATAAGTATAAGGAATGAGTCAATTTTACAAACTGGCAATAACTTGCTAGAGTTTGGAAGAGGTACTCTTGCAAGATTATTTTGTTATTATAACCTCTCAAACAGAATAAGTCAGTCCAAAGAGCTATAAATGCTTTCCAGTAGAGAAGTTTATGACCTAGTTCTGACTGAAAAGACTCGCACTGTATGGAGAAGTTGTTTAAATGGACAAGATACTGGTGGTCTTAAAGTCCTGTGGAGTTCAAAACCTTTGTATTAGAAATCTGGGAGCTTGTGTTCGTCGTAAATATTTGCTAAGTGGTTATATACAGTTGCAAGCTGGTTTGCATATAAGGTGCTTTCCCATTTTATTTTTTTTTGTGGAGGAATATTAGGGGGAAGAGGCATTCTAGTTGTCATCTCCAATATATCCTTGTACTTGGATCAGGGGCAGGCAAAATATGGCCCATGCGCTGACTTTGTCTGGCCTGTGGCAGGTGCCTTGGTCCCAAGTAACCCAGGCGCCAGCCAGGCCATGGCGCATGCCATGCCCTGGGTACACAGCAGGGCTGGGGCAACTCTGTGGCTGGACTCCATTTCCCAGCAGCCCCAACAGTTGTGGCAGCTCCTTCCAGCTTACCACTGCTAGGACCTGCATGGGCAGGGCCTGAGTTCTGGGTTGAGTGCACAGCCCCAACCCTGACCTGTTCCGGGTGGGGGCAGCGTTCCCTCTAAGCTGTGTGGTGTGCGCGGCAATGCAGGCATACCTGGCAGCACGGCATGAGTGCGTCTGCGTTGCGGCGCACATCGCGCAGCTTGGAGGGAATGCTGGTGGAGGGGCGGGTCCCTGCAGCACTTGCTCTGGACCTGCCTCCATCAGCCATGGTGAGTAGCAGCAGTGACCCTGGCATGGGCTCTGGGTCCTGGTTTTTTCCTGATGCTGCTGACCAGGGCGGGTGGGTCTGGGTTGGGTGCTGCAGGGACCCCGACCCTCCGCATGGGACAGGCCAGGGCTGGGGCTGTGCACTCAGTCTGGGGCTTTGGCCCTGCCTGTGCAAGTCCTTTCCTTGGAAGGAGCAGTAGCTTCGGCCCCTCCTTGGGGTAGAAAGGCAACCTGGATGTGGTGCTGGTGGTGGCGGGGGCCCAGGTGTGAAGGCAGTAGCAGCTCCTTCCTGCTGCTGCCTGCCCTAATCCCTTGGAGACCAATGTGAGTAGGGCCAGAGCCCTAGGCTGAGCACACAGCCCCAGCCCTCGTCTTGGCCCACCCTGCTCAGGGGATCAGGGTCTCTGCAATGCACACTCTGGACCCACCTCCCCTGGCCACAATGCGTGGCACTGGCAGCAGGGAAAAAGTGAGACCTGGATCCCATGCTGCGGCTGCCCTGTTGCTCCTCCCTGCTGCTGCCATCACCTGGCAGGATGGCAGAGAGGAGCCACAGGGCGGCCCCGGTCGGTGCCCATGCCAGCCCATCCATGCCAATGCCAGCTTCCTGCCCGCCTGCAGTTCCATCCCACATAGAGAGCTTTGGTGAGCTGTTGTGGGGTAGGGGAGGAGAGAGTGTGCTGACCAAAGCCTGTGACTGCTCCCCAAAACTCCTTATGTGGCCTGTGGCCCCAAATAATTGCACACCCATGAGTTAGAGATCCAATTTCCCTGAAGATAATAACACATTACAGTGGAATGGAAACTAAATCCATTTATACCATATTGTTTTGATTAGAAGTCGAACACATATTTTTCATGTTTAATTTTAGGAAAAACAGTCCCCTCCCCCCTGTGTATAAGTTGATAACTAGAGATGCGAATACTTGAACTGCTGTTTCTCCTGTAGGATGTTGTAAGAGCATCAAATAACCAAGGAAAGGATGCAAAGGGTTACATGCTTTTAAGAGCACTAAAATACATTTTTTTTAAAAAGCCCCTGTATCAAAGATAATCGTTAGCATGTTTTTTAGCCTAAAATTCCATGTTGAAATATAGTAAGACAAGATTTTTAGTTAAATGGAAACTGTTTAGAAATTTAAACCAAATCAAGTCCTTATTAAAAGTCCAGATAAGAATTGCAGTTCTGGATTCAACTTCATATGAGATGTAGAGCCAAAACCCTGGCTCCAAGCAGCCTGAGCTTCAGGGTGTCAAAATACAGATTCTCTTCACTTTTTGAGGGATGCAGAAAAAAAGGAAGTGCCTTGTTGTATTTACGTCATTGTTAGATGCACGTGTCAGCTCAGTTTGAAACTCTCCTAAGAATTTGAGTAAAGTACAATCAGTGAATATGTGTTTTGGAAGAATGAAACACATTGTCTTTGTTCAATATTTTTAATTTATCCTCAACCATATTTTAGTTTGATGCTAAACACTCTTCGAATCACTTGTTTCCTTCCAAATAATAAATACACAGTGTACTCTACAAATAAACAACCTTTTTTCCCTTTCTCTTCCCCCAACCCACATTTAAAACTCATTTTAATGTTACTAAAAATGTCCCCATTCTGCATGGTTTCCTGCTGGGTCACTTCATGGGCTGTTTCCTGTCTCTGTGGCTCTAGTGGGGGACATGCCCTACGGTTGGGAACCTGAAGCTTCCCAACTCCTTGTTCTTTGTAGTGGAGCTAATGGGCAGGAAGCCTCATTTCATCCCAGGCCTCTTAGGGCTTCTGGGCTACTACCCTGGTAATCTGCTACTCCAGGGAAATCCCCATGAACTGCAGGGCATCAGGGAACTGAGTCACCCTGCCATTGTGGCATTTCCCTGTGCCAGCTGAGCCCATTGCTATCATGATGGAGTAGTGACCCTACCTGGTTCCTTTAAGGGCCAGGTGGAGCGGGGTTGTTTGATCCACTGCCTTTAAGTGCTCCACCTGTGGCATGTGCTGTCTTGCCATGGTTCCAGAGCAGCTGACCCTGTGTGGCACCCTGAGGCTAGGGACCAGAAGCTACACATAAACAGGTTTAAGTGATCATAAACCAGTTTAAACTTGTAACAGAAATCCAGTGCATACAAACTGCTTTCAAAATGGCTGAAACGGCTTTAAGATAAACCTGGTTGAATGTAGTATCAGACTTAACTGATTTAGGTTAAATCAGTTTACAGAACTTCTTTCCTTCCTGTTTTAAGTTAGTTCATAGTCCCCCAGCATCCCAGGGTGCTTTGCAGCCCTGGCCTGGATTGTGCTGTCTGGTCCAGCGAAGCAGGGTTGGCCCCACCCCTCTGCTCCTAACCTCTTCATTTGGCTGAGAAGCGGGTGGCGGTGGGAAGTCCCGTCCCCAAGTGTCCTCCTAGGCAGAAGTGGAGTGGAGTGGAGTGACGTGGTCAGAAGCTGGTAGCCTGAGGAGAAGGGGAAGGGTTTAACCCCCTCTCTCCCCATCTCTTACCAGCCTGGGACCTCAGCCAGGGACATGGGCAGACCCTGGCCCGGGCCTGAGCTGAAGTGGGGGAGGGAGAGGAGAATCACAGAGAAGTGGGGCTGGTGGGGACACCGCACAGAGCCCTCCCTCCCTTGGTCCCCAGCCCTGTGGTGGGGGAGGAGGAGGAGAAGAGCCTTGCCTGCCACAGTGGTTCCATGACAGACTGGCCTGGCCTGGCTATGGGGAACCAGGAACAGTCGGGACGCACAGCTCCTACAGCCCCAGTTCAAGCCACAGCCAGCTGGGAAGGGCCCTGCCCCTGCAGCCTGGCCCAGTTCGGCCATCTGCCCACCTTGCCTGGGGGTGGGGTTGTGGGGCTGAGTCGGGCCAGCCCGTGGGCACAGAGGGATCAGGCCAAGTGAGGCTGGGGTTGGGGTGGGGCCCTTCCCAGCCAGCTATGGCTCGCGCTTGGGCCATGGGAGATGTGCAGGATTGCCTCTGGCTCCCCGTGCCCAGGCCAGGCTAACACAGAGCTGCTGCAGTGAGCAGGGCTCTTGCTCTCCTCATCCTCCACTGCAGGTCTGGGGGGGTGCTCTGCGTGGTGCTGCCTTGGGGATCAGAGCTGGAGAGGCAAAATGCTGGGCCTTGCTGTAGGGCAGGGGATGGTGGGGAGAAACTGGCCTCAGGAAGCCCTTGGTGGCTTTTTCTTCCCCAGCAGTACAGAGCCCCCTGGTGGGTGTTCTCGGTTGTGGGTGCTGTGAGCAAACCCTCTGCTGTTTAGATTGTGTTTGTACAGGAGGGTCTGGTCAGGGCTTAAGCAGGGGCTAGACTAGACACTAGAGGACCTCTGGAGGCCCCTGTCAACCCCACTTCCTGGTAATTCCCCTCTCCCACCCCGCTTCAGCTCAGGCCCAGGGCCAGGGTCTGCTCATGCCCCTGCTCTTGCTGCTTGACCCTTTGGTGTCAGCTGGGGGCCAGGGTCTGGCCATGCACCTCCCCTCCCCTCCAGAAAAGCCTGGCAAGGGCTGTTTACCCCTCCCACTCCAGGTGGATCCCAGCTGGGGACCCTGCAGACTAGGGTGAGGATTTAAACCCCTCCCCAATCATACTCAGGCCTTCTGGGGCCTGGGCATGTCCTTCAGCTCAGCCTGTCTCCACCCTTCCATCCACTGCAGAAGGAAGGGAGGGCTTACTCTACTGCCCCTGGCTTCTAGCCTGATCCACTACAGACATATGGCTGCATTTCCAGAATGAAAAGTGAATGTCTATTCAATTGCCTATTCAAGCCTAATGTCTATTCAATTCAAGTTCAATCTACCTAGACTAACCTGCAAAGATTCAACTGATTCAGGCTCGGCTGTTTTTTAATGTCTGGACTTAGCCCTAATGATCACCTTAGCTGGCTCTTAAGGCTCTAAGGTTACCTCCTCTACATGAATACCATATTTTTCTGAGGATAGATCTACTCTGTGTATAAGTTATCTGTGGCTTTTAAGGTGGTCTGGGGTGGAGTGGGGAATTATCTTATCATTGGAACAATATGATAGTTAATCTGTTATATGGGGAGATGGGAAAAATTATTTTTTTTCATTGCATACATTGCAACCTCTTTTCCTGATTAAAATAAGGCCCCTCCTTCTTCATTAGGGTCTTGCAATAGGCCTCTGGTTTTTATCTGTAGCTTCGGAACAAACTGCTTTAATTAACTGTTGGGTATCACTAACAGGATCTTTTATAGAAGGAGCTGATATCACATGAAGTAGGTTAGGGAACCAATCTAAGGGTTGCCCTCAATTATGTATTGGGAGAAATGGAGCTGCCCTTTTTGACACTTACTTACCCTGTATTTGTCTGGAGCAATGATTCTCAACCAGGGTGCCATGAGATCCTTTAAAGGTGCTGCACAACCTTCACACTGTTAGGTGGGCAAATGCCTACATACGATTCACAAGATAAAATCAAAGATCTCAGATAGGAATCCATAGTGTCAACATTTTGACCTGCTATGGGCTTTCTGAGTTCTCTGCCACAGGAGAATTGCTCTATTATTTTTCTCTAATCAAGAAACGAGTGAAAGGTAGGAGCTGTCATTTTCTGTGGGGTGCCCTGAATCTAAAAGGATTGAAAACCACTGAAGCTCTCTTCATTTATACCAGATGACAATCTGACCAAAATTGTATGTGTATTTTGCTTTCTTCTCTTGTGAATGGTTTGGTAAGTTTAGACAATTCCTGTACTATGAGAGGAGATGTATGAGTTATGGTGAAATTTAGTGTCATTATACCTAGAGAAGATGGCAGTAGCTAAGGTTAAGGTTTCTTAAGTGTTTCCATTATTTTTTTTTCTTTTGTTTGTTTACAGCTTCCTGAAACTTTAATTCTTTCAAATTTTAAATTTTCTAAGACTGACCTTTCAGTATTTTTTTAGCAGCATTTATTTATTTACTGGATTTATATGCCACCATTCCCAACAAAGGCTCAGGATCTATTGAGTGAATATGGGTATAGAACCAGAGTGTCATGGGTCAAGGAGGGACTCTGGGGGACAACACACCCCAGGGAAAACATAAGAGGAAGAAAAACAAACAAAAATGCCATACCTGCTGCGGGAAGCGGGGGCAGGACCTGTGCGGCTCGTTAGCCACGGGTTTTTTTAAAGTGACAGCAGCTGGAGAGAAGGGGGAGGAGAGACAGCAAGACGGAAGGGGAGGAGAGGTGGAGGAAGAGTGAAGAGAAGGTGGCTCCTGGACCCACTGAGGAGGAGGGGGAGCTGGAGAATGCTGCCCTTAGAGCAGGAGAATGCCCAGACAAGCACCAGTCCACAGATACTGTTACTGGGCTTAGAAGAACTAAGGTATCTAGGCTGCATAACATTTTGAAGCTGCGAGGAGAGCATCCAGGAGGATCCTCAACGACGGAGGATAGCCCCTGTGGATCGCACAGGAGGAAGGTGAATGGTCAAGGGGCTAGCTGAGGCCAACTCACCCGGGACGGAAGACCCGAGGGAACCCATCGGAGGAAGGTTTCGTCTCCGAGGTGGAAGGGACGCCGAGGGCTGGATGTACATAGGATACACTGGGGGTAAGGAATAGGTGGCACATAGGACCAGTCAGTGGTGGGGGGCACGCTGTAACTTAGAGGCTACAGAATAGTGATCTGTAGGCTACTGAGAGGCAGCAAGCAATGTGTTGCTAGCATCTCTTCCTTTTTCTTGTTTATTTTCCTTTTTCGTTATTGCCCGGGATACCAAGGTAAAGTAAGGCGGAGGCCTACGGCAGGCTGGGGAGTTAGAGGACCCAGTTTGACTCGGCCAAACAATTCAGGCTCAAACGAGACCCAAGGAAGAGTTCTTGCATAGGGAGAGTGGCCACGGAAGACAACACCGGCACACCGTCAAGGCTGGGTAGAGGGTGAGGTACAGGGGAGGTTGGAGCCTTGTGAAGATCATCATCCCTCGGCCTGGGACAACCAAAACCCGGACGGTTGGACCCCTCCACCACTGGTAGAATCATCAAAGTCATGGCAGGCGGGATTAGGAGGAGATGAGACTGCCCGATGTGAAAGCTCGCGGGTCCATTACCTTTTGGACAGAGCAAAAGACCTTCATCAAGATCCAGAGCTGAACGGCGAGGGACCAGATGATCGAGGCCGGGCGGGTGCACAGAGTATAGGAAGAATGCATGAAAAATATTCTTCCAATTAAAACTCCAAACTTTCTGACCTGTGAACAGACCTGATGCTACAACTGTTCAAGGAATGATGGTGAAAATTGGCAGTAGAAGCTTCTTTTGGTATCTTAACAGACATTGAGAGACAGAACATACCAGATCTATCTCCTTAAGTCTCTATGTTAATTCTGCATCCTTGTCCATATGCTTGATGATACATTGCAGTTATTGCACAGAGCTTTTTGGATGATGAGGATGATAATTCAGTATGTATGTGGGATAATGTGCAGTGAATGAGGGGGTGGGGTCCGTGGTGAAAGGCAAGCTTTTTTCTAGATCCATTTCTCATTGGCTTCATCTCCACTGACGCTTAATTTGGACTTAATTCTGTATTGCTACAGGTGTACTGATGGTTATTACAGTGGAGCATGAAAATATAAACAAAGTGCAAGCACTTTAATTAATGTGCTATCTGACACAGGAGCTGAATTGGAGCTACTCTAAAATGTTATGGTCCCATCTCTTCCCCCCCCCCCCCAAAAAAAAAAAAACCACACAAAAAAAACCCACAAATAAAACACAGTAACTTAGAATCTAAAAGCAGGAGAAAATATCTGTTAACAGAATTGGTTTTTTTCCTTTTAACAGATGATTTTCCTCATCTGTGGCTCTACGCTGCAAAGCTGCAGTTCTTTTACCTTGAGGAGGACTGAAGGAACTTTTCTGTAGAGCTGTGACCATTCTTTGATCAGCTGGAAGCATTGCTTCTTTCTGCAGGTCCTGGCTCCAGTGCTTCTTTACCAGTACCCCCAGGCAATGCTGGGAGACCCTGAAGCTTGGATTGAAACTCAAGTCCGCATGTCACTGCCAACTATCAGTATTCGTTACTTATTTTTTTTCTTAAGTCTCATTTTCATTTTACTTTCATCTCCTTTTCTTGCACATCTTTGTTTACTCTTTCTTTATATGTCTTTTCGTTAGTTTTTTTTCTCTTGCTGCTTGTCCTTCCTTTCTTTTCTCACCTTCAAAATGAGCTCTGAACTTTTTTGCTAACGTTTAATAGTGCTTCTTGGGGATCATATTTATACTAAATACTATAATAAAGCAAGCAACAAGTCATAAACTCTTTTAATTTGCAATGCAATATTGTAATTGATTGAAGAGGGGACATGTTAAAATTTAGCGTGTTTAATTAAATTAGCATATGAACAGCTTCACATCTTTTTTTGTTTACCCCGAAGGTGGTCTGCCAGAAATGCCTACTGTTGTTACCAGTGAGTTGCTGTGGCTGGACTGGTCAGTTTAGTCAGAAAAATTATCTTTGAAAGCTGGCCTGAAATACATGCTTCCTGGACTAATGTAGGTAGATTTCAGTCTCCTCTGACAGATACTGTGCTGTCATTTTCAGTGCATTATCAAACCCAGCAGCACTTGGTTCCTGAAACTCTTCTTCTGTTGCTTTTTTTTGCCGTATATACAATGGTATCTTTTTGGACTGCAAATTTCTGTTATTGATTGCTGCTTTTCCTGTCAACTGAACTTTTGCACCAGTATTTCCAAGACCAGTTCTTTAAAAAAGCTCTTGTAGCTCAGCCTCAGAATAGGAATGGTGAGGAAGTGCAAGGTGCATTCTTCAGCTGCCACCAAGAGCCTTATACTTCAGAAGACCTTCCCAAAAGTGCAGGCAAGAAAAGAGTAATCTGTTTTGTGTCTTTTCCGGAAAAGTACATACTTAGCAGTACTTTATATGCAGAATATGGGTGGCAGGTGAATTCTCAGGCTTGGCTTCCATACCAATTCGACCTCCACCTGGCAGACTGATGCAAGCATGTGTAATGTACCGCAGCTGAAGAGAGTAGGTAACAGTATCATTGTTAAAAGGATATAGCCATTTTTAAAAATCTGAAAATGTGTTACATCCTATTGTTACAAGCATCTTGTAAGATAAGGTTGTAATCAAAAAGGAGTAGGGACTTTTTTTCAAGCAAGTTTTGATTTTTCCTGTTTTTGAACACAGGAAAATAAGATGCTATATTAATAAACATTGGCAGGGGAATTCAGGGGTGAATTTGCCTGATATTTTGTTAACTGGCCAGATTTCAAGTTGACAGTGCTTTATTAGTAATTAAAATGCCTGGCAGAATCTCCGGTTTATCAGTATGTAATCAAATGAAGGGCATGATAAACTAATTGTGGATCTGAAAGTCACAGGTACATCTAAAATAGAACCCTTGTGAGAAATGCTCGTAAGACGCTATCCTTCCCTAGTTGACTTAATAACATTTTTACTGCTTTGAGACTATGAAACTTCTGACCCTAGTCTTCAGATGCAATTAAAAAAAAAAAAGATAAATTAAGCGTTTGTGCTCAACAAATTCTTCTAATGAATTATTACATTTTCTAGGGCTGGTTGTAGACTCCATTATTGTTTAATGGTTCCTGTTCATAATCTTAAGTCTTCTGTTTGGTGGTTGTTATGTGCTGTTGCAAACTTCTATTTGTAGGCAGTAGTTTGAAGAAAATGCCAAGGGAATTAAGTCTGAGTATGTAAAAATGATTACGTGTAGGAACACCAAGCTAAAAAAAATCATGTTTAAGTGTAATAAACATGGCTGTAATTAAAAGCCTAAACTGAGTTTTTCTGTACCCTTGATTTCTCTCCTGAGACTTGAAGAAGTTTTCTCTTTCAAGCCTTGGGATTCAGATTTGTTAGTCTGCAAGTCTTGCTAGTCACTTATTAAGGCTAGGTGCAGATGTTACATATAACTCGTGTTAGGAGCACAGAAAATACTGTAAAGCCATAACAGAACAAATGTACACAGCAGAATGGCAGTTCATGCTGTAACTTAACCCTCGATGGATGTGCTATCAGACTAGTTTAGAGAGGTTTTTTTTTTTTTTTTTTTAAATGTCTGTGCCACATCCATTGTGTGTTAAGCTTGGTTGTATTCGCTGGCATCCCAGGGGCCCCACACAGGGCAGCATGCTCGTTTCAGGCAGATCTTATCTGCTTGGCCAGGGCTGGGCTGGCCCCGTCCTCTCTGCAGTCACTGACCCGAGTCAGTGACAGCCTCTGATGCTGTCTAGTTGTGAGCTACAGCTGGCTTGGGGGGGTGGGAGGGTGGGAAAGGGAGCTTCTGTTCCTGCAGCTGCCCCAACCCCATGGCATGCTGCAGCCTGGCCCAGGGGAACCCCTTCCCCCACTTGCAGCCAGCAACATGAGTTCTCTGTGCTTCTTTTCACTGTACTGGGAACTCTGGTGGGGGGTTGGAAAAGGAGCCCACCTGCAGTGTAGGCCCAGCCCTGCCCCCACCAAGACCCAAGCTGGGAAGCTGAGAGGCCCACTCAGCAGTGTGCTTCTTTTTCTACTCCTCCTCTTCCCTCCCGCCCCTGGTCAGAGTTCCTGGCACAGCAAAAAGCAGTGCAGGAAACTTGTGATGCCGCTGCTGGCTACAGGTGGGGGAAGGGAGCCCCACTGCCATGAATACCGCCCCCCCCATAGCTGGGGTCTGGGCCGGGCCACATTCACCCAGTGGAGCGGGGGGGGGCTCCCCTCCACCAACCACTATTGACAGCTGGCAGCTGTTAGGGATGGGGGAGCTACTCTGGCAGCCTCCTGGAAGGCATGCAGTAGTGCCTCCTGCCTGCTGGCCCTGGCTAGGGCAAGCAGGCACTGATTCCCACCCCACATCACCAAACAGCACATGTCTGTTGGGTTGGGATGCGCTCTAACTTATAGCACTATAAGTAAAGTGCAATAGAGTGCTTTCCACCCAGGGCTTTTTGAACATCTGTGCTTAGTCTAAGAGAACAACTCTTAGGCATTGAGCTAAGCATAACATCCTTCTGTTGGCTTATTGGATGAGCATCACACTTTACACCCACCCCCAAGTATACCTGCTAACAAGAACGGTAGCCGATTTAGGAAAACTCTAGAATCTGAATTCCATCCGTTTCCTTGGTAAATGGCATGTGGCCAACAACGTTTTCTGTAATGGGCCCAGTAAGATTCAGACTCATACTATTACTTCTGCTACTTTAAGCCTTGATCCTCGTCATACATATGAAAGTTTGCGACGGTATAGGTTTCTGTCAGTTCCTGATGTGATGCTGGCCATTGTGAATGCTATGAGAACATGAGACTTAACATACTGGTAGTTTCAGGTAAATCAAAGTTGTCAACATTTTTCTATAGAGGTCAAACTCTTCTTTTCTGTGGTATCTACCTTAAATTTTTAGCGTGTCACTGCAGCCAGAGATTTGGTTTCATTGTAGTATGTACTGTACAGTATTTGAGTTAGTACTTTCTTGGAGGAAAACTTAGGTCAAGATTTTCAGAAGCAGGTTCCTGAAATATACCTTTGCTATCTAGATGAGAGGCCAGATTTTCAGAGTGCTGGCAGCTTTCAGTGAGTTTTGAAAACCTTGCCTTAGGGACACATGTACAGACATGGACTGATATACTTTTAGCGTAGTTATGTTGTTAGCTGAAAAGTGATCTTCCAAATTTTAAAATACCTTAGCAATATATATTGTATTTTATTTTTATTTTTGTTGAAATGTTTAATTACTGTAGGGCTACACTTAGTTGCTTATATATTACTCGTGCTCTTTTTTGTCATCTCAGACATAACTTATAAGCACAAGTATTTTGCCCTTCAGAATGGGCCTTTATGCTAGGGAGCTCAGTGAACAAAAGTCTTTCTGTCTTGGTGAATTTCCAAATCTGAAGGGTCACCCTTTAGCTTTGTAGATAAAGTTTAAATTGAGACTGCTATTCTCAGCTTAGTTTCTAGTAGATATTTTTTATAATTGCAAATTGCAGATATTAGATTATAGGGTGATTAGAATATTAGAAATTCATAGGTAGGGAGATTAAACCCATTAGCTCTCATATATATAGAGGATGATTGTGTGTGTGTGAGTGTGTGTGTGATTACATATACAATTACTATACATTGCGCGCGCGCCCCCCCCCCCCATACCCTACTTCCCTTTTTACAAATATGGCATTTGTTAATATAAGCAACACCAAGCAGAAAAAATAAGGTGAGGGGGGGAACTCCTGGGGGGAAAAAAAAGCAATTCATACATGGTACATTCATTGCTGACTGAAAGCCAGTGCTGTTGTGCTCAGGAAGGGAATTGGAATGCTCCATTTTATGTGTCCATATAATTATATGACCCCATCTAGGAGTGGCTGACCTAGCCCCTCCTGTCTGCTGCTCTCCTCCCCCTACCCCCCGCCAATAAGGAACTGCAGTCATTTTTTCTTCTATTCTTTCACAACAAAAACACATCAGCTTTGAACTCCAAAATCATCATATTTTTATGGATGTGCATTACTTGGGAATGGTGACCATCAAACAGAATGGTAATTGGGTCAGATACAGAACCTTAATTTTTGCTGTAAATTGTAGTATGTGGGTTGGTGGTATTGTATTAGACTCCTGTACAGTAGGGGTGGTCCCTTCTTTTACTGCTCAAATCAGCCTAGTGTGACCAGCACTTCAGTTACAGGTGCTGACAGATCTTTCTGGTTTATAGAATGACACCTATCTCAATCCCAGAATTAACTACAAAAGAATAATCATGCTGTTTCTGGAAACTTACAGCTGAAAAAGTTACAAAAATCCTGTCCTTACTCGTGCATTTCCACGTAAGTATATTTTAGCACATGCAAAAACATCTGCATACTGTAGGAAACCAAGGTTGACAATAGTGTGTTTTGAGACGATCAGCATGGCACCATCACAAGGAAGGTTTAAAATAAAAAAAGGAATGTGCTGTTACATATCACTGCCCTGAATAGATTGATATGAGAAGCTGAGACCACATTGAGTGCACCAGTACTGATAAGTGCTGTGCTTGGGTAGTATCAGGAATGACCTGAGCTGGAAAACATTCAGCTTATCCACAAAAAATAATATCCAGTCTCTTAATGTGGACTGAAAAAGAGTGACTGTGCTTCACAAAATAGGACTTTATGTACAAGTGAGCTAGTAATAAGGGAGACATGAGAAATTCTATGGTTTGGCAAGAAGTAAATAGGAACCTTGCCAAGCAAAAACCTGTGGAAAAGTTTGTACACTCTTGTGTGGTAGAGTTGACACTTACACTGTTAGTTCCCAATTTTCATTGCATTCAGTGGAGAGAAAATGGATGTTGATACCTGCTTGGGCCAGAACTATCAGGGAGCAGTAAATCAGTAGAAGAGATAGGACATGGAATTCAGTTTATCTGGATGGACCACCCTTGGGTAGACGGATTGCAGCCAATAGAAGCTATGTTGGTGGCAATGCTGAGTCTCTGCTCTGTTTGTAGGTTCAGATATGCCTGAGATTAGGCCTGTTTCAAGCCGTCTCCTTAACGGCCAGACCCCTTCCTCTGATCCCAATCATTAAGAGATTATATTTCTTGAAATATCAGCATTTGTCGGCCCCCCTTACTGGAGCAAACCACTTAGCCTACGGGTGCAGGAATGCCTGAATAGCTTTTCAGTGCTAAAGAAATTCTGAGTTCCTAAGATGTACAGTTTATACAGTAGAACAGCCTTTCACCTGCAGAGTGCTGGTAAATGTTTTTTGTACCATGGTCAAGGGCATGCACTGGTAAGTTCGTTAAAAACAAAACAAAAGCAACCCAGAAGCAAAAAGAAAAAAAGAAGCCACTATGCCAGTAGGTGTTTTCCAAAAAGTGACTATAATTGAAATAGGAATATGCATCACAGAATTAAAGTGTATACTTGTCAGGCTTTCAGCAATGAACTGGTTCAAAATTTTCATTTTCTTTTTTTGATGGCAGTATTGTTTGAGGCTTTTGTATTTTCTTTGGCAGTTCTTATTTTGTTTATAGCTGCTCTTTGTGGTGCAAATACTTTTTTTTCCATTTCAAAGTCTCGGGTCTTTTACTAGGCAACACGGGAGCAGACTGGTGATTTTTAATTTTTTTTTTTTTTTAGATTCTGAAGAAATCTGAGTGAATTGAATTCAGAGTACCTTTGTCAATAGCAAAGTCAAATGCTTGCTTCTTATTCCCCACCTGTCTTCCCCTCCTCCTCCTCCATTAGGAATGCCTGGAGTAGCTTGGATGTAGAGCTTTCTCAATTCATGCATTTCACCTTTCTAACAGGGGAATTTTTGTAAATAAAAGCATAGATATCTACAAAGTATGGGTAGAGATTTTGTAACAAAGCAGAGTTGAGTTTGTGGTATAGATTTGCAGTGCAAATATTATCACCTTTCACTATCTAGAAAAGGCTAGTATCTGGGATCCGTCCATGGGATCAATTTCTGGATTGCGGGAGGGGCTGGAACCAACTTCCAAGCGAAGTGGTGCTGGCTCCTACCCTGGCGGTCTTTAAGACAAGGCTTGACAATCATCTTGCTGGGGTCGTTTGACCCCAGTACTCTTTCCTGCCATGGCAGGGAGTCGGACTGGATGATCTGCTCAGGTCCCTTCCGACCCTACTAACTATGAAACTATGGACACGGCAATTGCTGCTTCACACAGCTGCCACAAGCCAGTTCTAGTGGACTTTGATTGTGGAGTCACCAAATGTTATGGTCAAAATGAAAAACCAGGTCTAGATTATTTCTGGGTTTCTGTGCCTGAGTGGCAAACACAAATAACTGATCTTTCCAGTGGGTCAGCACACCTGTACAACTGGTTTTGACTTGTATAGAAGAAATGGCTAATAATTTGGGACCCGCATCTTGTATAGTTTTCACAGTTGGCTACACCAGTGGGTGTGTAATATCTTTCCAGGTCTTACTGAACAACAATTATATTATAACACAAACCAATGCTTCTCTTCTTTTCTAGAAAACTGCTCCCAAAACAAAGCTGTTACATGCTCTCTGAATGTGGAGGAGACACTCCTATTGGTCTTTAGGAAGTACACTAGTAAAAAGGAGACCTCTAAGAATATTCTGTGCTCTGAGGTAGTTATAGCATAGCTCAATGTGTACCCGTCTCTCTAGAATTTATATCTGAATGTAAGGCTTCCACATAATTAATGGTAGAAATGTCATGAAGATGATGTCCTTTTTCTGATGTCTGTTGTCTCTTACTAATATAAAACAAATGTCTTTTCCTATCAGTAATGCTATAAGGCTCAAGTTCTGCTCTTCTCTGCTCTTGAATTTGGGACAAGTGTGGTGACTGACTGTGTTGTAATTTTGCACTTCTAAAACAGAGAGGAGATTCTGGCTTACAGTTTTGCAAAAGTGTGCAGAAAGAGAAAATGGACTGCAAAAGCTCACCTGTTCCTTAAAACATCACACACTTTCAATATTGTACTTGAGAACTTGCTGTTTAAAAATGTTTCATTATCTGCAGATTCTCTAGCATAATGCACTTTATTAAATTTTAAGGCAGCTGTGATTTACTTCCTTTCACTGCAGCTGTTCACTAGTTTCTTTACAAACAGACTGACTGAAGCAGTTGTCTGGATATCACTGGTTCCATTTAAGGGAAATCTGAATATTGGTCTTTCAGGTTAACCACAGACATGTGTGCAGACATGTAACTGTATGTATTTGATACAAGTGTGTAGGCGACCCTGTCTCACTGTATCATGTGTACAAAACCAAATAAGAAAACAAGATTGGTTTTGTTGAGAGAGTACTCAGAGAATCTAAAAAGACAATTATCTTAAATTTCAGCTCCATAAATGGTCTGCTGCTCACTGTTCATGGAGGCAACTCTACAGCTGAACCATGTAACATGTGAATTAGATCAAAGCCGCTTATATTTTTGCACTTTAAAAAACACCATTTAATGTTTTAGGTGGACTGAAGGTTTAATCAGAACTTTTTTCTGTACCTCATACTCCAAATATAAATCTTTAAAGCGAAGGATATTTCTCATCTGTATTCTGGATCAGCTCAGATGAGAAGGATATGCCGCTACACATTACTGTTAAGGGTCACTGAGATGAGTTGGCACTTGGTTTGGTTATTTATTAAGGAAACAACAACAACAAGGCAAAACCCCCAACAACAACTTGTATCCAGTTTTGGTAGGCTTGCTTTGTGCACACAGACAAACATAAGGGATGGGAAGAATCCTAAACTGGACCAAAAAAAAATGCTAAGAACAAAATGTGTAGCAAATATGTTGTTCTCACGGCCGTGTCTCCTGAGGAATGCGAATTGGTGTTTGTGTATAATATATCAGTCTGAACGTGACTCCTGTGCAACTCCTTTGACATTTGGAGGGTTAGTCCTGATTTACGCTGCCACAACCCAGGTCAGATAAAGGTTGTGGCAGTGTAACTCGGGATCAGACCAGGGTGCCTGTCTACTATACATCCATCTGAAGCACATATCTGGCTGACCAGTATGTTACCAATAATGCCAAAATAACTTGAGATGATGTTGGCTATTAAAAAAAAAATCAGCTTTATGAAGTACTTGGTTGTTTAAGTCTATCATGGGTTTTTTTTTTTTTTCAACTGGAACATTAAGGCACATATGATAATTAAAATATAACACCAGTCAGCCAAATGTAGCAGAAGGGCCAGAGAAAAATGCTCTAGCTATTGGTAGGGGGTTGTTGGTTGTAGTGGTGTTGGTCTAAGGCATGGGTTCTCAACCATTTTTGTACCAGGATCCATTTGTAAACATGAATGACCAGTTCCAACCCAGTGCCTCTCAGTCCTGACCCACTGCCCCTTGTCCCCTAGTGTGTGGGGCAGGGGGTGAATATGTGGGGCTGGGGGGGGGAGGGGCAAGCAGCCCCTTGCAGCCTGCAGTTTCCCACGTTTCTCTCTTTTAAAAGAGAACCCATTTTAAAAATTTGTTCATGGCTCTTCCATATTTTCATACAACCCACTTTTGGGTCACGACCCATGGGCTTAGAAACACTGGTCTATGGACACAGACAGACAAGGTTCTTTGGATAGTCTAATAGAAACTATCAGTTTAACCAAATAGTTGGAAAACTGTTATTTTGCAAGCATTCAGGCACAAACATTATTTTTCAGGCAGAGGGAGAAGAAGAATGCCTGGAGAAGGGCCTGAAAGCATGCAAAGAACAAGTTTCCCAGCTATTTCATTTGGTTTAATAAAAGATATCAGGGGTATTGGCTGTAGCTGTATTGGTCTAAGGACATAGGCAGACAAGGTTCTTTGGGGAAATCCAGTATCTTTTTTCAGACCAACTCCAAAGAGCTGGAAAAATTCTTCTTTGCAAGCCTTCAGGGCCAAACTTGTGAAGAAGAATTTAAAAATTCTTAAATAGTTGGAAAAAGAATTCTTCTTTGCCAGCTTTCAGGTACAGCCTTGCAAAGACTTTAAAATTCTTCTTTGCAAGTTTGTCCCCAAAAGTTTGCAAGGAAGAATTTTTCCAACTATCTGAGAATTGTTAAATTCTTTGCAAGCCTTCGGAGACAAACTTTGCAAAGAAGAATGTTTAAGTGCTTCGCAAGGGTGTACCTGAAAGCTGGCAAACAAGAATTTGTCAGGCTGTTCCACAAAGAACCTTGTCTGCCTAACGGAAGAGACAAGGGCCTTGCCCAGCTCTTGGTCTAAGCTAAGCATTAGCCACACCGCCTGTGAAGGGCTGGGAAGGCAGAGAGAGAGGCCCTGCAGCCGGAGCCCTGCGCCTTTAAGAAAGCACAGCCATGGCCAGGAGGGCTGTGAGTTAATTGAAAGAGGAGACTTGGCTGCGAGGAGGGAGGGAGGCAGGCAATTGGCTGGCTGGGAGTGCCCCTGCCGGGGAGCAGGGCCAAGCGGAAGGCGGGCAGGAAGAGGGGGAGAAGGAAGCGAGCCGGGAAACAGGGACTCCGGGGCGGGGGGGGGGGGAGGGTGGTGGTGGTGCACGGGGAGCTTTTGTCTTGCAGGCTGCGGGAGCCTGAGCAGCTGGAAGCTGAGAGCCGGGGAGGAGACGCCGGGGGCAGCGGCCCAGCCCCGCCGGTGACACTCTGAGCCTGCAAGTGAGAGAAGGGCCCTTAAAGGGGTAGCGTGCCTGTTTTCTGGTTTTCTCATTTCCGAGCACTGGCTCCGAGGTAGTGCCCCCCCCCCGCCAGCCCCCTTCCTGGGGAGCGCATGGCAGGCTGCAGCCTGCCTTCCTGGTGCAGCCCTGGCAGGGCGTGAGGCGCAGAACCCTGTCCCGTGCGGAGCCCTGCCCAGCTGGCACCAGGGCCTGGAGCGGGGAGGCCTGCAGCCCCCCAGCTGGGTCCTGGCACAGGGGGCCTAGGGCAGGCAGAGCCCAGCTGCAGCAGAAGGGGACGGAGGTGGAGGAACAGGCCCAAACCCCAGCAGGCCTTGGCAGGATTTTTGCATGAGTGACGTGACCAGCCTCTTAAATATGATGTTGGCCAACACCAGGGAGGAAGGGCGGGACTACAGGGAAGGCTTGGAGGTCATGGCTAATGCCCTTCAGGCGTGCTAGGGAGGTGGTCTGGACAAGGGCACCACTCCGGTGAAAAACAGCGTGCATGTTGGGGAGATTGTGTGCCGTGCTGGGCCCCTGAAAGCGGGCCTGGCCTCCTAAATCTTTTAAGGCCTCTGTTGTGGCAGGCCAGACAAGCTAGAGGCTAGGCTGGGGAAGCCTGCTGGCAGGCCTGGCGTGAGTGGACCTCGAGCGTGGATTTGACAGAGTGGGCCTGTTCCAGGCTGTGATTACAGCTGTTTTTAATTTAGCATGTAAAATGTAGGATACTATTTTAAAAATAATTTTAATTCACAGTTAATCTACTGATCGTAATATCCTTCCAGTAGGAACAAAGTAGTCAGAATGGGATAATTGGAAACTTCCGCTTTCAATCTTAGTTTAGTAGTCTTTGACAAGCCAGGCTGTCCAGAATTATACGTTTTAAATATACACACTGCACTTTAACATACATATAACTGTTAGTGGTTGCGCAGAAAACAGTCTCTGATTTTGAGGCATATTTTGAGATCAACATACAACTGTGCACATTATGCCACTTTTATTCTTGTTATGTAAACCAGTAATTGGAGTTTAATATTTTCCCACACAATCTGTTTTTTAAAAGAATCCAGTAATAGTAAAGCATTACTAGGAATACTAGAAATCAGGGTCACTTATAAGGAAGGAGAGGTATGAAATGGTTCAGTTACTCAATTGTTTTAGAGATTAGTCTTTAAGAAGAAAAATAAAGAAAGTGTGACTTAATGAGCAGGCACATGTTGTGTCTGCTTCTCCATTGCCTTGCAGTGGGTGTAGTAATTTACACTCATGCAAAGGCAGTGCCAAGGATATTGTAACTACCGTACTACCCAGAATGTGAGGTGTAGGCAATGCAGTATTAGCCCCTTTGTAAATGTAACTCATACTTATCTGTTGTTTATAGTTTAAAAAAAAAAAGGAAAAATTATTGCTCCGGAATTTTCAAATTTAAAACTTAATGTAAAAATAAAAGATCAATATATGTTCAGATTAAAAAATAAGCTGATGCGCATCTAGATAAAGGAAATCTTGAATAATAAACAGCATAGTTGTGTAGGGAGCAAGTTATACCAGAGAAATCAGGTTATACATATTTTTTGATATTTAATTACAAATTTAGTAACTGAAAGGAAATCAGTAGATGTACTAGAATGTGATTTTTGTGTGTGAGTGTGAAACCATTGCTATTTTGTCAGGTGAAAACTTGCTTTAAAAAATTAAAATTGTCCTGGGGAGATGAGCACAGGTTCATTGGTTGACTGAAATGGAAAACTGGGAGAAGGATCAGAAGCAGAAAGTAATACTAGTGTTTTGAGCTAGGTGAAAGTGTCAAATAGGCACATATTTAATAGTGCTTGGTCTACATTTATGACATACATTCAACACCCCACTCTCAGCACAACGTTGATGCCCTGGTGCTGTTATTTTTAAGTAGTTGTTCTGTTTAATCTATTTTTGTAATATAGGGAGTATCATCTAAATACATGGTATGGGGAACATTCCCAGGGTAAATGTTGCTGCTCTTACTGGGTATTGCTGGAAACGAGCATTGACAGTATTACTCTAGAAAAGGAAATATCCATTTTATGTGCATCTATACGCTCATCCTCTCCCTCAGTGATGCAGTTCTATTCTGCAAGGGCAAGAGTTGAGTGACTGTACCTCAGCATGAGGTAGGAATTTTCAGGGCAGGGAGCTACATCTGTGATTTCATTTTTTCCCTTGGTAAATGGGAGAGCATAGCAACCACAGAGACTTCCTTTTATTCCCAGATCTTGTAAAAGAGCTCCTTACCATATTGAGACCTGGTATTCTACCACTAAAATGAAAGCTTTGTCATTGGTTTCAGTGGGTGTAAGATTAAGTCCTTGAGGAGGGTTTTGCCCTTTTCATGGGTGAAGGGGAACTCCCTTCTCATCAGTGCAGAGGCAGAAAAGGATCTTGGAGTCGTCATTGATGCCAAGATGAACGTGGGCTGGCAGTGTGGGGATGCAGTCAGGAAGGCCAACCGCACCTTGTCATGCATCCACAGATGCATCTCGAGCAGGTCCAAAGAGGTGATCCTCCCCCTCCTATGCGGCACTGGTCAGGCCGCAGCTGGAGTACTGCGTCCAGTTCTGGGCGCCACACTTCAAGAGGGATGTGGACAACATGGAGAGGGTCCAGAGGAGGGCCACTCGTATGATCAGGGGGCAGCAGGGCAGGCCTTATGAGGAGAGGCTACGGGACCTGAACCTGTTCAGCCTCCACAAAAGAAGGCTGAGGCGGGGATCTAGTGGTCTGTTAAAAACTAGTCAGAGGGGACTAGCAGGCACTGGGGGAGTCCCTGTTCCCCCAAGCACTACCAGGAGTGACTAGAAGCTGGCAGAGAGTAAATTCAGATTAGACATCAGGAGGCACTACTTCATTGTCAGGGCGGCTAGGATCTGGAACCAACTTCCAAGCGAAGTGGTGCAGGCTCCTACCCTGGGGGTCTTTAAGACAAGGCTAGACAAGCATCTTGCTGGGGTCATTTGACCCCAGTATTCTTTCCTGCCATGGCAGGGTGTCAGACTTGATGATCTGCTCAAGTCCCTTCTGACCCTACCAGCTATGAAACTATAAGGTGTCATTTCTGAAAATACGACATTAGATGTTTAAAAGCCATCTATTTGCTAGAACTTGGGTTCAATGGTAAAACAGTGCAGAGCTAGGATGGCAGTAGAATGTTCTTTAATTGGTTTCACACATCATGAATCAAAGTGCCAACTTCATTATGATCCCACCAATATATTCCCAAAGGTGTTTTTGCACAACTGTCTGGTAGGTGCGGCCACAGTAATCAGAAATAAGGATTGGCTTAAACTGGAGAAGTTTAAAAAAAATTACAAATGTGATATGTTTTCATTTGCCTTTTCATGTTTTGGGCCTTTCAGGTTTGTTTTACTGTTTTGTTTTTTTTCCCCTCCATGATTATGCTAAATCTGCTAAATGCTAAATCTGTTTAAATTAAAGACCATATTTCTGTCCCTTGATGCGACTCTAGAGCTGGATCTTATTAAAGAAAAATCAAAACAACCTGTTAAATATCATAAGACTTAGAATAATATATTGAGAGTTGCTAGCACTGCCCCTTGTGTATCCTTTCCTGTCACATATTTGTTGGGGATAGTGCCTGCATGATAAGAGGATTGTTTTTAAGTCTTACCACTGAATCTCCATGTATTTGGTTAACGACAGGTAATGTCTCTGTGTGACTCTGCAAACATTGCTCTGCTGCTGTTTTGAAATGATGTTGGTAAGATTGACGTTGTATTATTTAGTAGATGTGAACTACTATCTTTTTCAAAGGTGATTACCGTTCTGTTGCCTTGTTTCCCATTTTATAAGGGAAAAGGGTCATTTTTGCTCAGCAGAGAAGAAAAAGATGTTGGAAGATACAGGGATCTCACTGGTTGCCTGACTCCTTGCTTTACTAAGTGATTATTACTTGTATATACCAAGGGAGGAAGCAGGCAAGATTTTCACATTTTATTTTTCTCTCCTTGCAACTAACATGGGATTGCTCTCTAATGTTACAAAACTGATTTGATCTGAAAAACCTTTCCTTTTCCTTAATATAGCTTTTAAAAATGGAAGTTCCCCTGATTTCTCTGGAAGGGTTTTTTGCTTTAGGTACAGTGAAATTTAATATGTTCCCTGTTGTTTTATAAGATGATAGAAATGTAAAAGACTCAGAAGATTTCACTGCTTTAGAAAAAGTGATTTGCGAATGGTGAAGACGAATGGTTCTGGAGAAAGGAGGCGTTGCCCAAGGGCCTCCAGCTTTGTAAAACCTTTGACTTCAGATGACTTAAAAGCAAAGTCCTGGTAGCAACGAAAGGATGGAAAGGAAGAGTCATCCCTACTGTGACTGGCCTCTTCCCGTGCTCAAACCTGGTGCATGCAAATGTATCCTTTAATCCAAACCACTTAAACCTAGAGTCATACTAATGCCTACCAGGAGGAAGAAGTCATTCCAAGGCCTAGCTAAGGCCACAGGCTGTGCAGATTACTAGTTGAGTCATCACATGACTCTCTGGAGAGCTCGAGCCTCCTCCGTTTAGGCTCTTCTTGCATAAGGAAGGCTTGCATAACAAGGCAAAGTGATTTTTTTTTTTTTACCACAACTCCTGACCTCTGCACAATCCAGAGGATCAACTGCTACTCCCTCTGAGGGAAGTCTGATGCAATGTTCTGAGCCCATGCCATACAGACCAATGTAAAGTTTAGATGTATCGTCACCTTGGCAATGAAAACCACCTCATCCTGCCCTGATTCAATGAGACACAGACCTAGGGAGGCAGAGTGACAGCTCACTTGCATTCTGTTCAGCCAGTAACCCAGTAGGAAAAAGGGACGTGGGAGTAGCAAAGCAGAGAACACAGTTGGAGATCTGCTTCTGTCCCAGGTTGTTTCCTCTAGGCATCTGAGCAGTGCTCAATCTCAGGACTTTTCAGAAGATCTTAGATGCATCTACAGCAGGGGTGTGGAACATACAGCCCATGGGTTGGATCTGGTCCATGGGCCTGTGGATCTGCTCACTGCAGTCAGTCCCCTGGGGCTCTGGCAGAGGATTCATTGCTAAGAGGTGGGGAGAAGCCATGGTGGCCGGGTCCCTGGTGTCTGCCTGCCTCTGCCGTGAGCTGGGTCATTCCAGTCACCCTTACCAGAAAACACTGCTAACCCCCGATATAAACAGAAGAGCCTCACCATCTATCTGCATGCAGCTGGGAGGACTAGCTCCTTCTAATAAGCTAGGTCTGGGATTTAGTGTTGGTTTCTGTGTGTGATCCACAACAGGGGCTGGGCATCTGAATTCCATGTGGTAACAGAGCATCGTTAACGTTTCTTCTTCCATCTGGCTGGCCATCTCAGCCCTGATTTAGGAGTATTGTCTTTCTTTTCATTCTTTTTTCCTGCCAAACTTTGTTCAGATTTGGAAAGAAGGGATATCTCCCCTAATGCTTTGCTTTCAAATAAGTTAGAGATAGTTAAGGAATTGGACACGTTTAGAGGACACTCTTTGCTTCAGGTTCAGTGCTTTTTGCTTTTTTCTTTTATAGCCCTGCACTGAGATGAGGGAGGCAGGGCTTTGACCTCCCTTGTCCATAGCTAAAAGGCTTCCTTGTTTTCAAGGGAGGGTTGAGGGATTAATATTACTGAACATTTTACTATAAAGACAATTGATAGTGCCCTTGTGACCCAGTATAAGGGCCAGGATTATGCCTCTAGGCTTGGAAAAAGGATAATAGAGGGGAGTTTCGAGCATTTGCAATGTATTGCATAGACCTACAGTCCAGACAGTGTGCATGTGTGTGCAGTATGCCACATCCGCCTTCTCCGTGGCCCTGCCAGCAGTATGCTGCCTCACCCATTGCACCCCATGGTTATCTCAGCTGTGGGAATAGAACCCACAGAGATACTACTTTCAGCACTGAGCCTCTTCCATATACATTTTTCCTCCAGCCCCTCCTTTTATATTTTTTACAACAGGAGAAGGGTATTTAGCCCAGAGTTTGGCATATTCCCTGTTTCCAAACAAGCCATCTGCAGTAAATGAATTTAAATAGATTCAGAGTAAGTTAATAAAGGCCATGCCCATCCACACACTTATTTATAATCTTGCAGTGGTGTTTAGGCACATGAATCCAAGATCAAGACCCTCTTTGGCTGCACCTTACAAAGGGATGATGTAAAAAACATAGCTTCTGCCTAAAGAAGCTTCAGACTCCAACTGCCAGCTGCAGCTGAGTGCTGGCTGAATTGCTGAACTCTTTAGTGAGGGGCTATGAATTTCCTGCATACTTTTGTCATTTAAATTATAACTAGAACTTTAAAAATGTTAGCTGATATTGCTTGCAGGGTTCAAGGGACCATCCATCTTTATTGAAAAAATATTTATAGTTGGGCAAGGATATAGGACAAAGAACTTATTTTTTCTTCTCGTGTAACCTTTTCAGTGAAGAACCTATAATGTGTAATCTGCTGTGATATTGTAATAGTTTATGGGACCTTATCTTCTCATTTTGTTGTTGTTTCATTGTGCTTTGTTTCCTGTGATGATATAGTTTATTATCTAGAGATACAAAACTGAGGACTTTGAGTGTGAAAATGCAAAACATTTTTCAGTAATTTCTTTTTGGAGTTATTGTTCCATAGTCGAGTAAAGTTGTGTCAATAATTGTGATGTAATAGTTTAATAAAAAGTAAAAATGCTCTTTTAGAAGACAGAGTAGTTTCAGGAATCAGACAACTACTAGAACACCTGGCAGGACACTATTTTTTTTTTCTTTATACTGTATGTGACAATCTTATGTTTATCACATGCGGCTACAGCTATCTAAATTGAATATAGCTTGGCAGTATTAATGATTTTTTTGAATAAGGAATATAAACAGAACAATTTGAACAGTATACCAGCTGCATAATATGTAAAGATAACCAAGTTTCAGTGACGATAATAAAAAGGCTGCTGTTCCAGCTCCCTTTAGAGGTGTTTTTTATGGCCTTGTGCAGACATTCAGTTTCTGAAAGAGTCTCCTTTCCCAGGAGAAACCACAAGTGTACAGATGCTCAGGCCTTATCTCAAAAGCAAAAATGGCCACTCCAAGAGAAAAATAACCTGGGGTCAAACAGGGTTAAATCAGTCCTTGAAGAGGTTCTCTTAGAAGAGCAAATTTCTGTACATGCTGTTGCTTCTTCAGATAGGAACATAGTCCTCCAGCATCCACCCCCTGCACTCCACACCAGGGAGACACTGTGGTGTTCACTGGACTCTGCTTCTCCAGCAGGAAGCAGAACAGGCCTCCTGCACAATCTCCACATTGTGGTCCACGGAAACACAGGCCAACCACGAGCTGTCTGGTTCAGCCAATCAGGGCTGCCCTATGCACTACTGCCATCTGTTGCCAAGCAAACTAAGGGAGCTTTCAGAGCACACTAGCCAACCTGACAGTGAAGTAGTGCCTCCTGATATCTGCACAGAGGCCCCCATCTCCTCCTCTCCCTCCTTTGGGTTTGCAAAGACAAAACTGGAAACTGTCCACTCTTCAGAGCCTCAGCATTTGAATGTCTGTACATGCAACTCTGGGTAGGCTTCCCTATCCGGAGAGCAAACCTGGGAGAATTCTTCAAGATTATTTGAATGTGTGTAGGCAGCCTGTGTGCCCTCATATTACTTTGATGCTGATTTGTTCTTATTAACTCATGTTGTTGAGGTTTTACTGTACAGAGGGGAAAGACTACTCCTTTTAGGTCATTGAAGCAGCTTGCCTTTTGTTCTGTCACTTCTGCTTAGCCTTGCACTTTGAACCTGTCCCATTTCCCCAACATGCCAAATACAGATCTTGGCCAGACAACCAGCATCTTCAGCTGTCAATCCAGCTAAGAAGGTTTATCCTAGAAGTCAGGGGGGTTCCAACTTTGGGATCTGAACTGTGCTGAGGGCACTTAGATTTCACTCTGCTGGATAAAATAGTGGCACTCCAGAGGCAGCTGGTTTTAACTACTACTTCTCTGCATCAGTGCTGTTTGATAGAGTAATTGTGCAGCATGGACAATGTGCTTCTTGACATCAGAATTTCATAGTTTCATAGTAGGGTCGGAAGGGACCTGAGCAGTTCATCAAGTCCGACCCCCTGCCGTGGCAGGAAAGAGTACTGGGGTCAGATGACCCCAGCAAGGTGTACATCTAGCCTCCTCTTAAAGACCGCCAGGGTAGGAGCCAGCACCACTTCTCTTGGAAGTTGATTCCAGATCCTAGCCGCCCTGACCGTGAAGTAGCGCCTCCTGATGTCTAGCCTGAATCTACCCTCTGCCAGCTTGTGACCATTATTTCTAGTCACTCCTGGTAGTGCTCGGGGGAACGGGCTTCCCCAATGTCTGCTGGTCCCCTCTGACTAGTTTGTAACAGGCCACTAGAGCTCCCCTCAGCCTTCTCTGTGGAGGCTGAACAGGTTCAGGTCCCGTAGCCTCTCCTCATAGGGCCTGCCCTGCTGCCCCCTGATCATACGAGTGGCCCTCCTCTGGACCCTCTCCATGTTGTCCACATCCTTCTTGAAGTGCGGCGCCCAAAACTGGACGCAGTACTCCAGTTGCGGCCTGACCAGTGCAGCATAGGGGGGGAGGATCACTTCCTTGGACCTGCTTGAGATGCATCTGTGGATGCATGACAGGGTGTGGTTGGCCTTCCTGACTGCATCCCCACACTGCCAGCTCATGTTCATCTTGCCATCAAAAACAGCTCCAAGATCCTTTTCTGCCTCTGTACTGACGAGAAGGGAATTCCCCAGCCTGTAGGTATGGTGCTGGTTCTTCCTCCCCAGATGCAGCACTTTGCACTTGTCTGTGTTGAATCCCATCCTATTCTTGTCCGCATGACCCTGTAACCTGTCTAGGTCTGATTGCGGCCTATTTCTCCCTTCTGCACATTATTACTTTATTATATCATATTGAGTAACCTAGCATCCCATTGTGAGGTTACAGGACATGTGAGGCTTACTTTTTGTCCTTAAACTTGTAGGATTGAAGGGAAATTCATAAAAATCTTGACTGTTTTGCACATCTTGAGAACCGGGGAAATGCTACCACAATATATAGCCATATATTCTATAGGGGGTTATTTAGAAAATTGTTAGTATTTTTAACATCCTTCTAGCCCATGTGATCTGTGATCAGTGCTATACTTTTCCCAGCCCTGGAAGTGACTAGTTCTTGCCCATTTCAGTGTAACAAGCCCTAATGAGAGTTGAACAACTGAGCAGAGGCTGAGCAAATGTAACTAGCACTGAGGTGCTTGTATCTGTGGGCAGATTGTCCCTGCATGTATTAGCAGGCATGCTTCACTTGACTTAACCAGTTCCTGTAATGTTGAAATCACTGGGATTTGGCTTTTGCACAATTAACAGTGCCATTTGCACAATTTAAATGGCTGACTACCTTACCTGTGGGTATTTTAAGTGGTTTCTAGCGTGCAGTAGAACTTGGATACTTTGCAGGGTTAAGTTCTTAAATTCCTAATTCCCCTGCAGTGATGAGGGTTTACCAGGTAACTGGGATCTACAAAGCTGCAGCAAATGGCTCTGCAGGACAACTTTCAAGCTCCATTGGAGTAGAGAAACAGGGCCTTATGTAAAAGTCCCAGCAAACAGCTGAGTGTCTTGTTCTTAATTCTGCAGCCCACTGCAAACTAAGTGGGTTGTGAATCACCTAGATGCAACTGATTGTATGTACTTAGGTTGGTGCTTTGTTCCTGAAGTTTTTTAAATGATTTTTTTGCACATTTTTTTTTCTGTCAGGCTGTCAGTCTTATCGTACTTACTTGCATACCACACACACACCTCATTTCCACCCTTATCCCCCAGTCAGCCCTTTAAAATTAGGTTGCATGTTTCAAGCAGAAACCTGATTTTTCTTTGCTTGAAATAGAAGCAGGGAGATGTTGTGCTCTAATGGTTGCCGTAATACCTGTCACTTCTTTCTGCATCTCAAAGGAGCAGAGCTGGGTTCAGTGTTAACTCTCTTACAGCCATTATTGAGCTTGAAGCAGCAACTGAATTGGCTTATGGCAAATGAGCACCTGCATGTAGTCTGTAGTAGCTTGATAAGGCTTGTAGCATAGAAACAACATTTTATTATTTACAGAAACTTGTATGCAGAACTATTTACAGTAAAGAAGTAACAATTTTGGTACTGCCATTTCAGATCCCGGGATCTAGCCTTGTTGCTGTCCTGCCACACCAGGAGGGTTCTGCTGCTTCATCCAGACTGTTAAACACAAGTAATTGTTTTACCTAGTATTTAGCTGTGGCTATATCTGCTGTTTTCCCAGATCTGAGGAAGTGCATTTTGTGCCTGAAAGCTTGTCCAACTTCTTTCCCAACTATGTCATTGGTCAAATAAAAGGTATGACTAGAGTAATATAGCTTCTCATATGTATCCTGGACCATCACAACTACAATGCTGAATTAAATCAGAAAGCCATACATCCAAAGAAAAGGATTAATGTTTTCCTTGCCAGGTTTATTCGATGTATGGATTGTGTTTTCTTATCTTTTCATTTTTCAAGTGATTTCCTATGTTTCTGACCATTCTTCAGCGTGTGGGATATAACTTTGAATACAGATAGGATTACAGAAATATAGTTTCCTCTTTTATAAGGTTATCATGGTCATTCCTTTAAGAGGAAACAGTCAGCCCTCTGGAGAGAGCCCACCTGCAGGGCATTTGGATAGGCAGGGCTTTTAAGAAGCACCCAGAATAGGATGCAGGAGTGGGGAAATAAACTGTGGATGCAAGTGCTTGCTACACAAGAAGCTTGCTGTGCTAGGAGCTGGAGCCAAAGGGCTCCTCCTTGAGCACTTAGGATAGGGCAGAAGGATTTTTTTGTTAGTTTATTTGTTGGCTTTTGCTTAAAGGCAGTGTTACTAGAGGACTGACTGAGGAGCTCATCAGAGAACAAAAGCCTGTCTGCAGAAACTAGCAGACTAGGTAACTCGCCTATGTATCACTTTATCCCGTGTAGAATTCCTCATATGTTTGATTCCTCCAGAATTGAATGGCATAAGTAAGACAGCGCATCTTTTCTTGCAGAAATTATGTCAGTACAGCTTTTGCTTGGTTATTACATGTTTATCTGCTCATTTTTCTTGAGGAAGCTCATTAATGTTCCAGTGAGCTTGTGCAAAAGTTACCAGTTTAGAAATCTTCATGCTGCTTAGTTTCTAAGAGATGAAATAGGATCACTTCCCTGTCATGTTGTGCTTGACTGGAATCAAAATTAACATTTGTTAATTGTTCTTTTCTTAAGAAAAGTAAGTGTATTAATTCAGGAACCATTGAATGTAGCTCAAGCTTTTACATATTGTATAGGTAACTACTCTGTAATACTTGAGTTTTTAAAGCAAAAGAATACCGGAGGGGAGACGATGGGACAAGTGTGAGCGAGAGGGACTGAGTGGCATTTAGGGCTGAGCATTGTTGATGACTTACTGCTGCTTATGAGAGTTTGGCCTGGCTGCATGTCAGAGCTATTAACCACTGAATAACATAGCAAATGTATACTTTTAGAAAGAAAATGTACAGTTTTAGAAAACTCATTCATTTAATTTATGGAAGGAAAAAAAACCTTACGTCTTAAAGCATAGGTCTTCCTTACCTCTCAGAGATGCAGAAAAATAGCCTGGAATGCTATATTTTCTAGAGAATCTCAACATTTTGCTTGCTCTCTTGAGGATCTTCAAAGCTTGCAGTATTGGTACAGAATATGTTGTCAGCCTCTGCAGCCAAATCTCCAGAATGGAGTGACTATCTTCATCATTCAGCTTCAACTTTATTGCATTTTGCCTCAATTCTGGCAAAATGGTATCTGTATCTGTAGGTATATCCAAAAATGGCTTTGCTTCAATAAGCCAAAGCATTTTAAAAATGTTTATGCTTACCTGCAAGCATTTTTCAATTAAAATTTGATGCACCGTGCACTTGTCATCATATGTGACGTATAGAACAATTTGATTATTACTTTAAATCAGTCTTGCTTTATAAACATCCATCATCCTTTAAATGGTCATATATGATGGTAGTCACAACAGGGTCTTGAAATACAAGGAAAATACTACTTGTTGCCAACACGTGCAGTTTTGAAAATGACCTGTTTCATTAGCTTAGGGATCTGCCCAGCAGTAACCAGCTATTTAACTCAAGAACTTTAAGTGGCAACATTTTTTCAGTTACCTCTTCCCTGAGGATAGCTTTCTTGGGCCATTTGCTAGAGGAATGTGGAACAATGAAATGTAGAAAGTAGGATGCTTCAGTTTGTAACACGCAGACACATACTGTCCAACAACATGCAGTTTTACAGGTCTGACTTTGTGCTGAATACTTTCTCATTGAACTTTACTTTTGCTTGTGCAGAGTGTAAAGGCTTAAGATGTGTTTTTAATGCACTACATATATAATCTCCCCCTTGATTCTCCTCTTCAGTTTCTTTTCTGTTTATCCTTTCCTTTTTGTTTGCTCTCTTCTTCTCCCTCTTTATTCTTTTGTGCTGTAGTTTTCCTGTCTTTGATTAACACAGATTCTAAATTCTATTTTTTTGTTCTGTTATTAGCTCCCTTTTCCCTTGTTATCGATTTGTTTTCTCTTGTGATTCCCGACTGCTGAATTTCTCTTATTGTTTCTTGTCTATTTAAAAAGTATTTCTCTTTTCTCTCCCCCTTACTTGCAGGATGCCTCAGTTTGGTTACTCCCTCCATATACTTTACAAAATTGCTGCGCAGCTGAGAGAACCTGGCGTTGCTGAGAGAGAACCAGTCAAGAACTTCAGATTCTTGGCAGGGAGAAAGGAAATGCTTATGGATAGAAAGACTTTGGGTACTTTTACATGTGCTCTGGGGAGGAGGCTGTGCTTTAATTAGAACGTCTCTTGGAGCCACTCCAATTAAAGTGTCACCGCGTCTTGTGTATCAGCGTCTCCGAGCTTAAAAATGGCTATGGGGGTGCTTGAATTAAAGTGTGCTTGATGAGCTTTAGTTCAAGCGCCCCTGTCGCCATTTCTAAGTTTGGAAACGCTGGTGCACAAGATGCAGGAGGCTGCTGCAGTGCGGTAATTGCCACACTCCAGCAGACTTGATTAATCATGTCTGCTGTGATGTGCTGTAATGACAGCACATTGGAGCAGCCTCCGTGCTCATGTATAGGTACCTGTAGACTTCTAGCTCCAGCAGATTCAGTTTCTAACAACAAACCTTTTTATAATCTACAAGACTTTTAAAATTCACAAAATGCTAGGCTCTTAGGATTAGCTTTACAAGAGGAGAATTGATACATTCAAGTAGTGTCACTAGAGCTGCTAGCTATAGTTGTTATTGCATCAGCACTTCCATCATAAAGTCATGCTTTGAACAGTTTATAACTCTGCCATTAAAATTCACTACAGACTGAAGTTGGCATACAAGTTCTGAGCCTGGAGCAGACTCCTCCCCTCCCCCTGCCTTTTTTCTCTGTCTTTATATTTTCCTTGTTTTTAAAAGTAGAGGTGAGCTAAAGGAATGCAGTAAAAACCATTAATTATCAGAAAGGCAGTAATGCATTACTCCAATCCAAAAACTACTTTAAATCAGAGTTTTACATGGCATTTGGTTATAATGTGGACTAAAGGTTTTTCAGGTGTTCTCATAAGTGAACATAGGCTTCCTTATATAAAAGAAAAACACCTATTTCAGCATACATTCACAGTATCTTTCAAATCAATTTCAGTAGGCTATTCAGCTTTCAGTTTTACCCCAGTGGACTAAAATGACTCCTAACTCCTTCCCCACCTCCTCTTCTGTATAGTTCATCAAGCCGGTGAGATTCGCATCTTCATGCTGTGGAGAAAAATATAAAAATAAGGAAGCTTGAGTATTTCTGATTGTTGGGAACTGGACCCAGCACTATTTAAACCTGACCTAGTTCAGTAGTTCCTTTATGTGGTTACTTTGGAAAGAACTTGGATGAGCTATGTGGAATGAGTTTGGTCTCTGTCCAGTCTCTAGCAGGCAAGCATCCAGGCAACAGAACCCACTGCCAGCACATTTGATATTAATTGGCACCTGTATTGCCAATCTCTGCAGGGAAGCCATGGTGGAATGAAGACCCAATCTCACTCCTTCCTTTAAAATGACAGATCCACGTTATGTCAGTTTATGGGCTGTTCATCTTTCATCTGTTGCTAAAATAAATGGAAACCTGTAAAATCCAGGCGGCCAAGCTTCTACATTTCACATGCTTTTAAATTCAGACACTTTTTTAAAGAAAAAAACTCTTTGAAAGAGAAGAGATAGATAGATATGCAAGATGACTGAAGCAACTGTTCTTACCTGCAAGAGAAGATTTTTTTTTTTTTATATATTCCACTTTGAAAATTGAGGAATCCAGCATGTACATGCGCTCATCTACATCCACACTCACGCACACATACTCCATTTCAATAGTAAAGTTTTGCTGCAAGGAAGAACAAGGACATAAGTGTGTTAGCAGAATTGTTGCGTACACAACATTTGCTGCTTTAGGGCCAAATTCTCAGTAGTCATGTATTTCTTCAAATACAAGCCAAGGCAAACTGTAGATTATAACTCAAGCCTTTAGAGATGACTGTAATTCATAGGGACGGACTAAATCAGTCATTGCCCATATGTGCCAATTGTTTGCTACTTCAGGGGCTTATGAAGTGTAGGTACCAAAATAAATGAATATATTGCATATTATATCACAACCCAGCTGTGTATGTCAGCCCTACCAAATCAGCAGACTCTGCACCACCGCCTAGATACTTATTACACAACAAACCAGAAAAAGGCAATTTAACAGGGTTGCCTGCATGTCTGCTTGAGTGAGTCACCCAGACAGCAGAGATGGGAAGAATGAAGATGTTGATGAATTTGCCAGAATCAGCAGGAGCCAAGAAACAGTTCAGTTCTGTAGAGGCTAAAGAATGGAGGGGACTTTCCAGGCCTGCATCCTGAGCCCCCAGTCCTTCCTTCTCATACGTCCCCATATCCATCTGATCTACATGCAAATAGGTGAACCAGATAATTTACTGAGATTGTGCATTGTCAAATCCTACTGCAGTAATGCGTTAACATAGGTGCATTGTAGAACATGCATTGTAGGGCAGTTTTTGGCATGTTTTAGAGTTTGTCACCCCTTGTACAGTTACTATCATTCAAGGTGTACTTAGGAGTAAATACCTGAATAGGATTCCTCTTTCTGCCATGGAATTTTCCATCCTAAGGTGTGCCTCAAATGCTGTACTTACGATTACAAAAATATTTGGCAGAAGGAAGAGAAGATAAACTGATGCTTTTAAAGTAACTTGAAACATACTTTGTAAAAATGGGAATTGTGGGGTTTTTTTTGGGTATTCCCTTCACTTTGCTTAAGGCCTTTGCTGTACTGGGGGTCGTTACGGGATAAAGCAGGACTTTTAGTGTAGAAAAATCACTCTTTTTTTTTCCCCGCCCCCTGTCAACAAATGCAATCTGTCAAGTTACACCATTGTCTTTTCTGGTGTGATGGTCTCTTTAGGTTGGTTGGTTGTATTTAGAATGGGGCAGGGGGAGAGGATGCTCCTGCTGTGACAGAGTGTACTATTTTTACATGTGCCCTAAAGTAGATTATTTCAGATACAGACCATTCGGAACAAATGTTTACAGAAGCTGCTTTAGAGCATTATAAACTGTAGAATGGGAACTTGCTTGATCTACTACAGGGGTTCTTAACTGCCAGCTTCTGGGCCAGATGTAGCAGATGGAGAAGTATAATCTGGCCTTGTGTACCCTGTGGGTATGGAAATTTGATGGTGTGGGAACTGTGGCAATTAACATTGCTGCTGGTTCCCTGCTGCCAAATTTCCAAGCCCCATACAGCTGGATCAACCCCAGCTTCGCCAGCCTTGCATGGAGGGATCGGGCCCAATTCTTCCATGGCCTGGCCGGGGCTGATGCCGCCACGGGGGGATGGGCTTTGGGTTATTATTGGGCCCATGGACTGGGTCTGGCTTCTGGACAGACCTGGTACCGCTCATCTGGCCCATGGGCTGCAAAGGTCAGGTGCAACTGCTTCAGTAGAGTGGAAGCAAAGGTGTAACAAGCAGGGTTTGTGCCCTCGGCAAACACTGCTGGGGGTGGGGGGCACTGAGTGCTGGAGGGGTAAGGATTCGCAGACTTAGAGGGGAACACAGGAGTCCTACTTACGCTTGGGACTCAGAAATAGTCCTCTGCTGCTGATGTAAGAACAACTGTATGGAGCTGCTTTTGCTGCCAAGGCACAGACTTCACAGGGTGAGGGTGCAATTATAGTACCCCTGCTAAGTTAGCACCTGCGGTGGTGCCCCACTTCTCCCTGCCCCCCTGTTATGCAACTGTGTGGAAAATAGTTTGTTTTTTTTAAATGAACATGACTCTTACCATTTACAGTGTCAAAGAAGCCATTGACCTTATCATTCAGGCTTCTTGCATTTTTGAGAGGTGGCTAGAGAAATGGCAAAAAGCATAAAAATGGTCATTTTCATTGAATTATATTCTAATTGGGCATTTGAAGCACAGCTATTTAATGTTTCCTTGCTGAAATTTGTTATCTTTCTGGAATTGGAGTCTTCTAGTTATTCCAAGTCACTAGTCCATAGGGTGTGTACTTGGTGTATTCCAAACACGTATTTCAATCTTCTAGCTTTCACCTAAAGGTACTTTCTGTACACCTCTGCTCCACCAAACATTAATTGTCATTTTTGGGGTAGGGGTGAAGTGCCCCTCCCCCTTCCTACCTTTCAAGATTAAGTTTTTAATCATTTCACATGGCGGTGCTTCTCTCAATAAGTTTACTGCCAATCACAGTTTATTTCATCCTGAATAATGTAATCATACTGAAAAGGACACCTGCAGAAATTCAGTCTGGAAAAAGTCTTAAGTTTTACCTTTGTGACATGGAAAGATGTATTCCATCTCTCTCCAGAGTCTTGCTCAGATTGATCAAAACAACTGGGTAAATGCTGTAACTTCCTGGGTATCAAGCAAGCAAGCAAAAAACTGCACCACCCCCCCCCCCCAATTTTATCTTTGTCAGTACACTATTCACTGGAGGAGGCCTGTGGAAATCCCAGGGTCTTAAAAGATCACCAGACATTTTTTAAATAGCTTTTACACTCCCAGAATGCCAGCTACTTCACTGAATAATTCAAAGAGTGTGTGAAGTAGAAGTTAGAAGGCTTTACAAAAGTCTGAATGTGGAAATCAGTGGTGCTCAATCTCTGGCCCCGCTCTGGTGTGGGAGGATGCTGGCTCAGGGCTCCCTGCTCTGCCGTCCTGTCCCGGAAGCTTCACTCTGGCCATGCTGCCATGGCAAGGTTTCTCCTGCCCACCTGGCAGCAGCAAGGGGCACAACTCTGAGCCACTGCTGCTGGGTGGGCAGGGGGTGCTTTGCCATGGTGCCATGGCTGGCGCAAGGCTCCTGGGGGTAGGAAAGCAGGGAGGGGGAGCCCCAAGCCTGCATCCTTCCCCCCCAATCACAAATCTGGGGGGCATGTGCACTGGGGAGTGCATGCAGTGACAGGGAGCTACCCACCTCCTTCTCCCCCCTGCTGCCTGGACAAGCCACCCGTGTCTCCCTCTTGCTCCCTGGCCAGGCATTGTGGCTGGCCACACGTTCCTGCCCTGGGCCCCATGTACTGCCTTATTGGGCAGTGCTCCCCAGCCCCAGCTGCCAAAGCTGCCCCACTTATCCCTTCACTGTGGGGGCCTCAATCTGTGTGTCCCCTCCCCCCCCCACACCCATGGACTTACCTGCAGGCAGCTGGGGAAGCTGCTCTCCCCTGCTGCCTGGAGCTATATTTCTGGCCATGTGGATATGCGTGCGCACCTCCTGCATCCTGCTCCCTGCAGCCCCTTGCAGGCTGATACTCTGCCAGCCTGCAAGGGGAAACCTGTTATATCTTGCATTTTTCTGTGGTGAATGGAAAACCTGGATACCTGTACAGTACTGTAAATCTGAGACAGAAGCTGTCCCAGAGTCATGCAGCCCAGGATCGGGACTCAATGGTCCTATTTCAGGATTGTGCTCCCCAGTTAGGGACAGGTGGCCATCCTAAACATGCTTCCTCCTCCTCATTGGGGCTGGATCAGGGCTGGGCACCACCATTCCTCACCACAAGGCCAGGTTGGGGCCAGACCAAGCCCCTTGCCACTGTTGCTGGATCAGGTTTAGGCTGCTGCCCCCCCCCGGTCTCTTCTGGGCAGCTGGATGGGGCCCTGACAGGTCAGGCCCATGGAGGGATCAGCCACTGCCATCTAGCCTGGTGGCCAAAAGGTCATTGGTATATGTCAGTTGATCATCTTGTATTCTTGCAGTGTTTTTCTGGGTTTTGAGAGCTTTTGGGGTAAGAGTAAAAGATGACTTTCCTCCTTTGCTGCAGTTTCTTCAGCCTAGTGTTCAGCAGAGATCCATTTTGTCAAGTTAATTCCTAGGTCAAACTGACTCATCCTCTGTGAACTCTGGTGTCAATAATTTATGGTCTTGACTAATTTAATTGGAAATGCACGTTTTATATGATGCTCTTAGAAGGCCTGATTTGGAAGAGTGCAAATCATAGAGAATAGAAGCAGGAGTAATAAAAAAGGTATATAGAATGGAAGATCAATTGCTGTTGTCTACATCTGAAACTATTGGCTGCTTGGCTACCAAGATTGCTGTTTTGGCCTGATGGGTGGGCTCTTATCTTTCTCTTCTTTTTAGAGAAAAGGGCACATGGACTGGTTGTGGAGGGCCCTAGCAACTTTGAATGTTCTCTAGTACCAAAGTACACTGTATGTAGTTTATAATTTAAGTTGGATGTCACAAATGTAAATTGTTACAATTTTTAATCAGTCTATCCTGAGCATTAGGACAGGAAATGGCAGCTTGAGTACAAAAAAATCAGTGCCTTTCTTTCCCTTTTCAGTTTGTTTCATCGTCCATGCAGACCAATATGCCTTCTTAAAGTTTTGACTGTGATCCGGGTGATCAGAATGGTAGAGTTTAACTATAATTTACTTTGACCTTGTGATTTATAACCCAAAAATGGGTCACAAGAAAATTTCAAAGGATTGTGAGCTGCAGGTTGAGAAACACTGATTCCAGGAAAGCGCCGAGACTGCGGCAGGGCAGAGTGGCAGGGGGCAGGGGCAGGGGAGAGCTGCAAGGCTGGGCAGGATGCTCGCAGGGGCTGGGTGGCCCAGAGCCGCTGCTTGGGGGGCAGAAATGGGCTGTGACCAGGCTGCTGCTTGGTGCTGCAGCACCAGCCCAGGGTGTGGGTTGCGACAGGCCTCCCCTGCTCCTCCCTCCAGCTTGCTCCACTGCCTGCATGAGCTGGAGCTACCACAGCCACTACATGCCAGCCCAAGTCGGACAGGGGCAGCTGGGGGCCCCTCTGGCAGGGCTGGGGGGCGTAGGAGGCTGTGGGTTGGGACTGAGGGGCACCGGCAGGGCTAGGGGTGAGGCAGGGGTTCATGTTGGGAGTGAGAAGCTCTAGCGGGGTGGGGGAAGGTGAGGGCTGGGGTGGGGAGTGAGGGATACCAGCAGGGACCAGGGACTGTGGGTTGTGCGCTGGCAGGGTCGGGACAGGCCATGAATCTTTGCAAATGTATCCTGGTAGGAAGAAGGTTGAAAACCACTGATTTATAACACCTCCAGCAGCTGCAGAGGTGACCAAAACCAGGTGTTAAAGTACAAAACTGGGAGATCTCATTTTTATTTGTAGACCTGCATTTGAACTTGTTTTGTTTTATATGGACTTGTAGGCTAGGTACAGACATTATACCTATCTCCCTTTAAGCAGGCAGAAAGTGCTTTAAAGCCATAATTGAACAGATATTCACGGATCTTAGAGCACTTTAAAATGGTGGATCGCGTTCTAAGTTAAAACCCACGATGGATGAAGTATTAGATTAAAACGTTTTTTTTCAGAGTGCTTTATTGAATGTCTGTGCCAGATTTCATCAAGGGTTATGTTAGAGCATGATCCCCACCATCTCAGGTGGTATTGCACAGGGCTGTGCTCTAGTTCTGGGGAGAGCTCCTCTTGTGGTGATGTTTGGTCCTCAGAGTTGCAAATCTCAAGAAAAATGCACTCTATGCCTAGGCATGAGCTGACACATGGCGCAGAAAACTTTGAAGGAAGCGGGAGTGCAAAACTCTAGAACTCTTCGTTCAGAGGTGATACCTTTTATTAGACCAACGAAGAAATGGCAAAATAATTATCTTTTTCTGCAAGCTTTTGGGTGAACACATCCTTCCTCAGGCTTAGGGAAAATTAAAGATGGTAAAAAGTCTCCGTAGGTAGAAAATAAACGTCATTTTTACAGGGAGGAAGCTGAAGGTGGAAGTCTGTTCCTCTGGGTCCATGAGTGTCTGTGTGAGTTGCTCCTTGATGTGCAGATAAGGCAGGATTCCTTCTCTGGTGGTGTCAGATAGCAGAAAGGCAGGGGAGGTGTAGAAATCTTTCTTGTTCAGCAGTGAAGTTACACTAGACCTCAGTTATATGGCTTACTAGAAAAGTCAGCTATGTACTTTTTGTTTGTTTGTTTTTAACAGATCCCTTTCTTGGTATTATACTATGGTTATTTCCAACTGTTAAACAACAGTGTTTTTGATTAGTGGCTCTGGGTCATTTTGCTGTCTAGGACATTATCAGGGTGCAAGGAAAGATATATATTTGAATAAAATGTATCTAACAGCAGAGCAGAGCTCCCTGCTTTAGTACTGAGCCATACAGTGCAAGTAAAATGAGATGTTTCTGATTAAATAACACTGGTATATAGTATTGGCGAATAAAACCTGTGTGTTTGCATTACACATTCTGTCTTTTAAGTCTGCTTATTAGCTTTATATTTACATTGCACTCTGTTCTACTTTGAGTCACATTAATTATAAGGTGGTACATACAATCAGACTCTTTATGCAGGGGCTTTGCACAAGCAGAAAAATAGGAACCTTGAAAAAAATAGGAAACTGCTTCCAAAGTTTGCTGTGTCCAGAACTTTTTTTTTAATTTGCTGAGCATGTTAGTGAGACTAAAACATCAGTCTGAGAGCTGTCAATCTGGCTTGAAGCCAGCATGTTGAACTCTATCATCTTTGCAGCTGGCCAAGTTTCACTACAGCATGTTGCCGATTTTACTTTATGATGCAGCAAGAGAGGTCTTAGTATTACAGAAATGGCTAGAAGGCTGAGTTTTAAATTTTTTTGTTAAAACAAAACAAAACACTTTGAGTGGGTAGTTCATTAAGCTGGTGGTACATTTGTGGAAAAGTGGATGATGAGCCCCCCTTCAGTAAAACACAATAATGCCCTCCCCAAACCCTAATATCCTCTTGGAAAGGATATTATTATTATTAACTGCTGCTAATCTAGAGAAAATTGCTCTAATGCCTCCCCTGTTGCAGAGATCACTTTGCGGCAATAGCAAAATGCTAAGACTACAACTTCAGTGAAAGACTGTAACGACAGATATAGACCATGACAATTACAGATGTGAAAGTTCTTTGACCTTTGCTCTGCCCCTCAGGCCAGCTGCAAAAGCCTGGGTGTCTCTGACTGGGGAGTCATGACCTTTACTGATCTAACTGAACTGTTCACACTGCACCTGCCTATGATTATTATCATGCTAGTAAACAATGGGCCTTCTCACTCCTTTAAAAAGGTTTTCTCCAAAACACATCGGAGGAGATGGTGGTGGAGGAAGCAGCAAATTGCTTCATTTATTCAGATGGTTTAAAATATCTAGATGGAAATAACAATTGCATTCATTTGTTCAGTAATAACAAAAGCCTTGACCCGGGGTTGACCCAACATGCTTTTCTTTCCCTTGTTTCTGTATTCCACAGCCAAGGAAGAGAGCTGATCTGAAGCTCTGTCCTGTCTACAGGCTTGCAGGAAACAGTGACACTAGTTCCAGCCATTCTCCCCCGCTTTCCACTTATTGTTTCAGGATTTGTCAGAGAACATGCTGAGATGAGAGGCTGTATTTTTTTTGTCAGGTTGATGCTGAATGGAAGCAGTTGCTTTATTTAGAAGTGAGTAGGGAAGAAAAATGCTGGCTTAGGGTTAACACCCTCTTGGGGTTTACCTATAAATATGAAATGGTGTAAGAACACCAGACCCAAATGGAGCTTTCTTATTGGCTGCCGGTGATGTCATACGTGTGTCATTCTACCCAGTAAATGAACAGATCTGTTTTCCTTATTTGTATGTATAAATTCCATTTCATAAGAGGATGTTTCTGTGTGATTATTGCACTTCTCAGGTGGTGAAGCCATTTAGGCCTTTGTTTTGAGACTGGCAGTAACTTGCCTTTCATCTATAAATGTATGTGTGTCCTTTTTGTGTGTGTATGTGGGGGTTTTTTTAAAGTACATAGATGCTAGTTATTGATGTCTCCAAGCATTAAATGCTAGTGTAATAAATTGCAGCTCTGAGCCTTTCAGTTGCACAAGGCCATCGCCACAGGCTTTGAGAATGAGATTGTATGTTTGGAAAGGTAGGTGGGAAGGGCTTATTGGACTGAATAAAGAGCAGCTTTGCAGAAAGGGTCTAGTTTCATCTTCCCCTGCCTCCTAGATTCAGGGCAGAGCATGAGCTCTACAGTGATTTCCTGCCCAGCACAGGCGAAGCACTACAGAATCTTGTGCCTTATAGCTGTTTTAATGTCACATAGTGTACATGTCTTCATCATGGATATGGCACCCTTGCACTGTTCCAGGTAGTGGGGAGTGCAGGTCCCCACACAAAAAGGAGATTTGCCACAAATGGAAAAATGTTAATTTTTCATTTTGAAGTTTTGGGTGGTGGTGTTTTTTTTCTCCCTGCCCCCCTCCCCCCCCCCACTCCCCCGAGTCCTTCGACTTTCATTAACGCAAGAGTGTTGTTGTTATTACTGGAAATGGAGAAATACTTTGTATAGAAAAAAAGATTTATTTTAAAAAGCTGTAGAATTATCATTATGAGTAAAGAATTGTAGAATATGGGGGCTAGAACACTTTCTTTTTTTTCCCATTTTTAATAACAAACATACATTCATAGTTATCACCTGACTATAGATTTCTATTGATCTTTCACTCTGTAGTCCCTTGCTTGGTTCCAGGGAGCTGCCAGGCCGCTTCTATCCCTTTTACATGACTGTTCAAGAATATGTAAAATGTTATCATTTTACAGATTGCTTATTGGGATTAGCAAAATTCCAAGCAAGCAGGTGGTCTGACATCTTTAGAAACATTGAATGTATTGTTAGGTCTTATCAGCCCAGGCATCGCTCAGTTTCAAGTGGCTGATTCTGTGGACTACAGGCCGTTTGCTGGGTCAAAAGAAAAAAGATTAATGCTTGTCATTACAAAATATAATGGGTTCATAGGAGATATTCTGTGTTTCAGGTTAGATCCACCCCTCTGACAGGCTGTAATTATATGTGAGGTGAAACCAGAACTGATCTAAACATGCATAAGAATTTCAGACACAGCTTTTTGCAGGTGGTGACTTGGACAAGGTTAGCAACCTAAATCAATATTATTGCTTATTCAGTCTGTGAGGAAAGGCACTGCTCTGCTGCCCTCTCTGCCTCCTTTTTCCTTTCTACTCCTCCTCCTGCTTGATCTTGTGAAAGCTGTTTCAGACTGAGCAAGAAAGGCTATCACTCACTAACAGGATACTTAATCCCACGCAGGTGCAGTTTGAGTAACTACACAGGGCCTCAAGGTCATGTTGGCTGCAAAGTCGATTGGACCCAAGCGTTTGCAGATGGTCTGAGTAGGAGGAGTAAGATTCCATAAAGTTTCTCATCTGTAGCTTCCATGCTCTTCTCTCCCATCTCCTCCCTCTCCCCCCTTCTCTTTAGGTTCTCTCGCAGGGGTCTAACACAGTACTACAGCGGTTCTGGAAGTAGAAGTAAATATCACTTTGAAACCAAGCACTTAAGAATTGTTTATATTTTTCATAGAAAAATGTAGTTGATTAAAAGCAAGCAGAAGACAGGTAGGCACATATTCTTTCATTGATGTTGGTGGTCTAAGTTTAAAGCCAGTTCTTATATTTGCTTCCTCCCTCTATGCTCTGTGATTTTAAGACATAAAAAAACACACACAAAAGCAGGATGTTGCCATTAGCTGTTTCTCTGCTCCAAATACAGCATTTATACTTCTTAAGTGTAGAGTCTGCCAGACCTCTTTACCTCATTCCAGTCCCAGTCCCATTGCTAAGCTCAAATATTGGCTCTTTGAAATGTTATTTTTATTAATTTTCTTATACTAAAGACAGTGTTTCCCCTCTGGAATTAGTTTGCCAAAGATTCCAGTGACTCTTAAGCTGCCATGTTTCTTTTTTTCTTAGGAATGTAAGGGGTGAAATCTTTGTCAGTAATATATTTTGAAAGAGCAGATTTAGGACAAAGATAAATGATGAAGGATCATTATGAGAGATGGCTGACCAGTGAATAAAGAATCCTAGCATCCTTTTTAGTTCCAACTTAATATTTTTTATCAAGAAAACTACATTGGTTTTTGGGGCAGAAAATGTCTAACCTCAGAATTGCTGGTAAGAACTGCTTTTTCCCTTGTGGGCTTGGAGGCTGGAAGCATGGAATTCCACAAATATATTCTGAACATGAGCACAGCACTATATTTAGGATCTGGCACTTTGTGGTAGAAGACTACGTATGGCATATGAGCGCCCACTTATGAACTAAGAATACACATTGCAGCCCAGTTTGTCTTTGACTGATGTCATGCTTAAGAGTGCAGTGCTAAAACATAGCTTGAATTCCTCTTTTTGGATTCTCTCTACAGTTAAAAAAAAAAAAAAATAAAAAAAAAATCCCAGATTTTGATTAATCTTGTTACCTGAACCTGGTCAGCTGCTGCCAGCATATGAGAATATAGGAACAATTTAAAAGTTTTCTCCATAATGCATAGGATTTGTTTAAAAAAAATTCTTAAACCAAGCCACCTTTACAGATGACAACTAGGCTCTTGCTTAAACCTTGCTTAAAAAAGAAGTAAAAATTAACTGGACTGTGGTTGTAAAATACATCCATTACTGTAGGGACTTCTTTTGCTTGGCAATTTTCTTCTGCCATATGAAGAACACAAGAGGAGTATAAATAAAAGCAATCATGATTTTTTTTGTTTTGTCGTGTTTTTAAAAGGAAAAATAAGCCAGCATTTTCCACTTCAACAAGGCTTTTGTTGACAATCTTGAGAACTGTCAAATTTAATGGAGAAATTTTAATTGCCCTATCAGCTAGGAAAGAAGTCACTTCGCAGCCTGAAATGTGAACGTGGAGAGTCGTCACATTCTTGGCTTTTCTGAATGGAAGTGCTTAAAATACAAAGTGGTTGGAGAGCAGCAGCTTCAGCCTTGCTTATGAGCAGGACACTATGTGCCATTCTTGAACTTCCTGTGTCTGTGCCCCAGCATATTACGGTACAGCAAGAGGAAATGCTCAGCTTTGTGAAATTCTTGTCATGTTCCGTCTTCCGTAGCCCTTCATAAGGCTGGAGTCCATTGATTACGGGTAGGTAGGGAAAAGGGTAGTAAACCTTCGGGCCAGATTGCTTACTAGGTTTTGGTCTCTCACACTTGTAACAGCCTTTACTAAAGTTAAAATACAGAATAAAGGAGGAGACAAAGGATTTTGCAGAGATCAGGGCACTGAACAAGGACTTGGGTCTGAGACCCATGTTAGATTCCCTGGTCTGTAACAGATGCCTGGTTTGACCTTGCTGGGTTTTGATTGTAGCCATGCTGGTCTAAGGACATAGGCAGGCAAGGTTCTGAGTAGATGTGATCTCTTTTATTAGACCAGCTGAGTAGTTAGAAAAAGTTCTTAGCAAGTTTTCAGGTCCAGTCACCTTTTTTTAGGCATAGATAGACTGTGTGCCTCAGTTCCCCATCTGTGTAATGGAATTAATCTGCCTTTCTTTACCTGGGTGTTGTGACAGAATCAGATACTACAGTAACTGGAGCAATACAAATACTTGAGAGAGAGAGAGAAAGATAGATAGGAGAGGCCAGGATACAAATTAATCTAATCAATTGTTGTGAAATTTTATACTGAATTTTTTTTAAAATTACATAATGAATATCTATTATGTACATTGATACATAATTTTAGATGTGCCACTGGAGACTGCTTTCTTATTATTTCAACTATCCTGAGGGGATTTTCCCTTCAATAACTTAGAGAACAAGCTCTCCTTACAGAATATTTATAGGATACCAAGATTAGGTGTCTTAGTCTTATTTCACTTCCATGCTTCAAAGGAACCAGGTTTGGATTTAGAACAATGGAGTAATGGATTCCTAATTCCTCTCCACTTGAAAATGTTAGGTTTAAAAGAAGAGAAAATATTTTGTTTGTTGATGCTCTTCATTTTTTCAGTGCTGCAGCCAGCAGCGCTCTCCAGCATGTTTGCTCTTTAAGAGAAGGCTGTAAGCTAAATAACCAAGAGCTTTCGAAAATGAGGCCAGATTAAAGTGAGAGGATTGGATTGTGTTTTTTTTCCCCACTCTGCTGAAAAATAATGTGCCTGCTCTTCAGATTGTCCATCCCAAAGACAAGAGCATGGTTATATGGCTTCTGGCTTTTTATGTAAGATCACTCGGTGACAAATGCTGGAAACTGGCCTTACAGTCTGCCAGTCAGCTGTCCTGTTTGTTTTTTATAACAATCCATCAACAGGCCAGAGGTAGTCATTATGCCATCAAGCATTTACACTGAGCCCAGCAGCCTAAATGAGCAGAAACAGTGTTTTAGAACTGTTTTTTTTTTTTTTTTTCCCTTCAGCAGTACCAAATTTTGTTCTAATATTAGCAGTACTCATGTCTGAAAGCATCTTACTAATGTAGTCAAGTAAAAACTTTGGAGAAGCTACCAAATACCAAAATGGAATAGATGAAAGTCTTAAAGATGGAAGATGGCAAAGAGGAAGGAAAATCATAGAATCGTAGAAGTCGGGTCAGAAGGGACCTTGTAGATCTTCAAGGTGTGGTTTCATTCATTAGTAAACCACATTGGTTTACAAAGATCCAGTGACAGTGATGCCCATGTTGCTAAACCATAGTTTTAAAAACACCTCCCCTCCAGTCCATTTTGTACCACTGTGTGCTGTGTTTTTAGTTACCATAGAGCAGTCTATATGCTTGAATTGTGTGTATGCTGGTGTTGATGGTGGTATTACCTGAGGTGTTTGTAAATGCAAGAGAAAGGAAGGTGTTTGCTCTGTGGAATACAATATGCTGGAATATGACAGATTTTTTTTTCAACCATAATATTTTGGGGATGTGATAGTATATCACAGAGAGAATTAATTAGGTAGGGGTTTTTCCTAACACCTGGAGCTCATGCTGTTGCTACTTCTGCTGTTGGCTAGCTGTTGTTTTTCATAAATCACCCTGTCAGGAAAAAAAATTAAATCAAGTGAAACTATGGAAAAAAAGAAGTCATGGCTAGGGAGGAGGAAATCTACATCTAAATATTTAACTACCACCCAACAAGTTCAGAATCCTCAAGAATTTCCATTTTCCTTGGCTTGTTTCCTTGGCTGTTAGCTTGGAAAAGAAACTTGCCTAGATGATTATATTTAAAAAAAATAATTTCATTTTATTTTCTGGATATTGAAAAAAGTAATAAAGGAACTAAACCGGAAATGTGTCCTGTCATGTGGCTTATGGTTCCATCTCTGGCCTTAATACAGGCCTTTCATCCACCCCAGGGACCTACTCTAATGCATACAAATGAGGCCTTTCAAGACCAGTCTTTGATAGGGTTATTTTCTTTCAATTTCATTTTAATCATGCCAACTCTCATTTGACATTTGGTTTGCACAAGTAACTTTACAAGTTCTGTGGAGCTATTGTTTCTAGCACAGTTATTAAACAATGACGGAGGATTGGAAAGGGAGGAAGGAATCATACCTCCCACACAAACAGATGCCTCTTTCAGTCTATGTGCAATAATACTGCATTACCATTTCACATACTTTTTCCAACTGACATAGACCACACAGTTTCTGAGAACAACTCCAAAGTCCTGTGGGTCCTCTTCTGTAGCCCGTAATGACTAGCATTAACAAGTAGTGTCAGTATGTTGAACAATGGTGGAACCAGGGCCTAAGAAAGGAATGAAATGAAGTTTGTGTTGCCGTGCTCTGTTTTAATTTTTTCAGCAGTTGTTATTTACAAACTCATGCATTAGTGTTTATAGTGTAAGTGTCTTTAAGAAAACCTTTTGATTAAACTTGACTGGTTCATCTTGTTCTTAAATTCCTTTTGAAGAAGATAAAAATAGATCTCAAGGACCACCATGTCTTTCCCAGGGGAATTCTGTATTTTCACTTCAAGGCTTGCATTGACAGAGTCCATTCTTAAGCAACAAAACCAAATTAAGAAACAGCCCAGATATCTTCCCAGTATTTCAGGATAGTTGGTTGGAAAGTCATTTCTTCTGAAATGTAGGCAGAAAGATTTTGTTTGACATTTCTTGCAAGTATCTTGAGTTTCCAGGTGCACTGTATGTACCTGGGAGAATATAAGCATGAATTCACTAACTTCTTTACTGAGTGAACCAAGATGATTTTTTGCTTGTATATAGAAAATGCACCTGAATTGCTTTAAGAGTGGAGCGTGAGCCCTTGTTTTTTAATTTTGTTATGCATGAAAGAAAGGAGGAATGCTGTTAGGATAAACATCTGGTTTTAGCAAATCATTTGTGTAAGTGGTAGGAGATGGTCATCTACTGAAAATACATTATGCTCCTGTGTTTATCAATCAGTTATGTATATCTTCTGTGTTGGCTGAGTTGGGTAGCATTGTTCTTCTACACCGCATGGGATGAATTAAGAAAAGAGTGTCTTGTGTTTCACCTTCAAATCCCTCTTCAGGGATTATACGAACAGGTCATATACGAACTGAGTCAGAAAAACTAATTCCACTTGTACCAGTCTACATGGAGGGCTGATTCCTTTCAGACTCTGCTTTGGCTTGAACTGCAGCATTTTGTCAAACTGTAAAATTCCTTCGTGTTGGTGCAGAACAGAGCTCCTCTCCCCATATGGAGTCTGATTACAAAATATTTTATGAAGTCACTTTAGAAGAAAAAGGTACCAAAGGGATGGTTAGCTCCACAAATTCTTTTGATCAAGGCCAGGATTTATCTAAATCCTGGGCTTTAGAGGTCATGAAATGGAGGCAGTGGCACTTCACTGATCTTTTGTCTTGGAAGCTTATGTTTTCGACTAGTATTATTCACCCAAAAAACCCCAACCTACTTCATTCCTACCTGTAATCATCAAAATTGTACATCTGTTTCAGCAATTGTAGTCTGGCAACTTTTGTAAGATTTTAAGACAGATTCCTCCCCCTTTTCTAGCTCCCACGAATAGCACCACAATGTTTATTCAGGGTTGATTTGAAATTTACAGCAGTCTTTCTACTTATCTCCTAATCTTGGGTGTGATGCTCTCACAGGTCTTTAGTGAGATGCTTTAAGAGCTACCATAACATTTTTATTTTTCCTTTTTCCAGTGGAAGTTGTTTTTTTTTTTTTTAAATTTATTTGTGAAGGCTGCTGTCGTGCCTTTAGGGAACTGTAGTAAGAAACGGTTCTAATTTCTAAATCCTGGCCAGACTAGACCTTTCAGAATGCATCTTAATCTTTCTTCTTGAGAGGGGCAGTAGTCCACTACAGGTGATATAATCAAGCTGTGGGGAATGGCCTGCAGCTCTGAAGAGGCAATAGGACAACATTTCAAAGAAACCTATTTTATTTTTTTTATGCACGATACTGGGTTTTTGGTTTTTTTTTTTAATTTTAGAAGAAGTGAAAGAAATTCACAAAAATGGATACTTCTCAAGAAAAGCATTGCTTAGTCAAATACACAATTTTACATCAAAAGTGGCATTGTTTTTTACCATTTCTCTTAGTATAACCTGTTTTATCCTATATATTTTTATTAATGTTTGGGAGGAATTCTTTTTATCACATGATTTCTCTATGCTGTGCAATCATTGCTAACCTTTTTAAAAAAAGACTTTCTCCTTGTTTTTCCTGGTCTGTCTAAAATTCTGAAGACTGCAGTAGCCAAAGTATGATTGGAGGAATTGTCAAATTTTCCATGATGTGTACATGGCAATTGGCAGATAGCTTAGAGAATTCTCCCTTGCATACTGTATTAGGCTATTAAATTATTTTTCCGTGTTGCAATTATGATTGTGTCCTAGTTCAAACGCATAGCAAAGAGGTAGTCTCTGCTGCTAAGAAACACTTCTTAGTCCTGATTCTTGATTTGGTTGGTCCAGCAGACCAGTCATTTTGGTAGTAAAATTAATTTAGCGTTCACTGGCTACATTTTTTGTATTTTTGTACTAAAAGCTATTTCTTACTCGTCCTACTGAAAATTCCCTAGATTATATATATATATATATATATATATATATATTTTTTTTTAAAGTAACTTTTATTTCACAGTTTTTTTCTGTTGGCTTATTTATTGCTTATCAGGGAGTTTGCACTAAGACAGTGGTTCCCAAACGCTGACAGGTTGTGCACCACCAATTTAAAATGATACAACTTTAAGTACCAGCAGCAAATTTTTGTCATATAAAGTAATCATAATAAATCTGTTAACATGTACCACTGACAGGTTGTCTACATACTGCTGGTGATACCCGTACCACAGATTGGGAACTGCTGCACTAAAAATTAGTATGGAAAAGGCCCTTGATGGGTCATGTGTAGCTAAGCAGTATTCCTTTGTTTTAAGCTTTCAGCTCTGTAAGGGAAGAAAAATTAAAGTCCTTGCTTGTTTTGACGTACTGAAAAAATTATGAAAATACTTCTATTAATGTTTGACTTTTAATCATAGACTTTTCTTTCTCTCAAAATGGCCTTGCCTTAGCTGGGAGAAGAGCTTTTACACAAGGACATTTCCCATGCGATAAGGTACCCAAGGTATGTTGTATGAATGGAGGGATATGTCTGTGCTCTGATTTGTAAATATTTTCTCACTAATGAATGAGCAAATAATGCCCATCGTGTGAATCGTATCCTCCCACAGCGATATCTCAAAAACAGCATTGTGGGGTGAGAAGGGGAACAAAAGGGTGGGGGAAGGACTCAGAGTAGCTTCTGCTAGACTTTTCCTGGGATCTCCTTGTGGGTGTCTGTGGCTCACTTTCAGAACTTCTGGATTTGGAGAGATTTGTAGGTGGCCAGGATAATCTGTTACGAGCTCCCTGATACTACAGCTCCTTTGGGGTCATGTCATTTTTCCAAGGGATACCCAACTGAAGGCTGCTACTAGCATCTGCCCCTTCTTTGAGCAGGATTTTTAAGTAGAAGGAAGCAATGGGAAAACAGATGGAGGCTTTTCTGTCTGGCCACAAGTTCTTGACCACATGCAGGGCTGCTAGGGAGACCTTGCTTATCCAGCAGCTTATATTGTATGGGTGAAACCCACATGTGGGAGGTCTTCTGTTTTTTTTTAAGTACCTTTGTAAACTAATAGAAAATCTGGATGCACTCTGAATTTCCTATTCAGGGTAGGGCTGGGAGGCTAGGAACTTTGCAGTGCAACAAGGCACAGATGTGGAGAAAGTATTTTATTCTCTTTTAATTGCATTATAGTAGAAACTAAGGGCCCCAGTTGGAACTGTACCCTAATTTTCTTGGATGTTGTACAGGTACATAGAAAAAGATAGCTCCCTTTCCCAAAACACTTACAGCTTCCCTTAAGATGAAACATGACCAGTGGAAGTAGCTAACAGATGGAGAGAGGTGGGATGGTATCAGTAAAGGGAAAGGGTTGTTGCAGCACTAATTAAATGCATAGCTTTCTGAGCATTTCAAAAGCTATAAATATGTAGCAGCCCTGTATTTGCATCCGTGTGATGCTCATGGGCTCCAAAGGTTGGTTCATGTGGGGAAGAAGAATAGTGACCAAAAGATAATTTTTGGTGCTTACAGTAATTAATCTGGCAAAATTACGCAAAAGGCAAGTCTCCATATATGAAAGTATAACAACAACTTCTCTAGTCATAAGTTGCAGATAAAATAATCGTGTTTTATTTATTGCAGAAGTCAGTTCCATAGGCAGAAGATGGCAGACTGTCTTTCTACACAGTATTTCTGGTAGTCTGTATCAGCAGGAAGGAAATGAAAAGCTTTATTCATTATGGACCTGATTCAAAGCTCAGAAAGGCCTATGTGGTAGAGGCCTTTCCATTGACTTTAGTAAGATTTGGATTGTGCCCTAAATGAAGGTGTCTCCAAAAAGTAGCAAAGAAACAATCAAACTGAGAAGCCAACTTCACTGATGGTTGATTTAAACTAACCAGGTGGGGTGCCAAGAACAGTGTAGCTGTGGCAGAATAGGGAACATGCGGGCTGCAAAAAAAAAAAAAAAAATCCCAAAAGTGGGTAAATGGTTCTTTGCCCATGCAGACTTCTGTGTTGTCCTGGCTACACTGGTCTATCTGTGTTTTTTCTGAATTGTCCTGCCTCTGCTGCCCAGCCGTTTCCTGGTCTCATCTTTCAGACCTATCTTCATTTCTTTTTCTATACTTATAATTCTTCCATTTCTCTGTCAGTGTTTTAGCTTTGCTTTTCAGTAAGATATATTTTGCAAGAAAAATAAAGTAGAGTTCCACTTCACTTAGTATAGTATGAGGCCTTCAACTTTTCAAAGTAAAATGGCAGGCAAATACCGCACCCAGTGGAATTGTGGCCAGTGGAGGGTCATCAGATTTGTTTTATCTTTCTTTTTCCACTGCCCACTTCATACCTTGCAGGATCAGCATAAATAAATGCTTTTTTCATGGTACCCTCTAAGGAGAGCTACTGAGCATCAGACCATTAAAGCTGTACTGTTCTTTCCAATAAATTGTTTGCAAATCCGATCAGTTTTGCTCTTGCTTAGAGCACATGGGACAGCAGTGAAAGTGGCAATGATATTGTAAACCTCTTTTGTGGCTACCTCAGCAGCAGCAGCTTAGGTTCTGGTTGTCCGAATAGCTGTGTCCTCACTGATAGAAAAATAGTGTTTTTACAACAGGATAACTAATGATCATTAATAACAGCATAGCAGAGACATAGGAGTTAAGTTTTACAGTGAGGTAAACTATGTGCAGTTAACCATAAATGATTGGTAGAGTACTGTGCTGACTTGCCTACTTATCTTGGGGTTAAACATGGACTTTGCCATGCCTGCATTTAGTTTTTTTTTCAGTTAGATAACTAAAAATGATTGCAGAGAATATTTTGCTTCAAGCTTGATTATTTCACTTGGACTTTCAGAATTTCATATTAAAATATAATAAAAAGCCCAAATGTTTTGACTTTTATGATGCAGCTCAGTTTTTAATTTTGCTAACGATATATTTTTTAATGATGTTTGCTGGCTGAGATGTCTATGGGACCAGGCAGAATTCATGGGGAGAATACCAATTTTTGCAGTTTTTCATTATATCAGCTTACATCACTGTGAAACAATAAATGTATTGAGTGCATTTCCCAATGGTAGATCAGGACCTCAGACCACAATGGGGAGGGATCTCACCTCCATCCATTTCTGTCACCAGCACCCCAGGCTGAACTGCTTCTCTCACCATCCAGTGCAACCTACATCTGACTGAGTAGCAGGAGGCCTGATGAAGTCACATGCGCATCACAGGAAAAGAAAGGTACTTAAATAAACAAAATAAAGAATCTAACAAGATAGATGTGTTTTTAGATGTGAGACTGTGCTAAGTTTTGTCAAGTTCATAGTTTCTGTGACCTCTTTGATTGCTGTGACAAAATTGTAGCCTTCAATAAATGCCATGTGAACTCAAAATGATAACATCCAAACAAGGATATTCAGACTTTTTTGGGTCAAATTTAAGTGAAATTGGAATGCTGGAAAAGAACTGTTCAGGTTCTTGCACTCTGTGTGCAACTAAGCAACACCTGTACAATGATAGACCTTTCAGAAGGTCTATCAGTGGATGCAAGTTCAGGCAGGGGTTAGATTTTTTTTTTTTTTTTTTTTTTTAAGCTGTCTGTGCCCTTTCAGATGGCTGTGTCAGAGTCATTTCAGTGCCACAGTGCTGCTTCCTTTTTTTTTTTTTTTTAACATAAAAAGTGATAGAGTAGTACAATTAAGGACTGTTAACTTGTTTCACTGAGCAAGGCTGTGAGAATTAGTGTGCTCTTTTGACACAATCACACAGCAGACTGCTCTACATGTGGAAATGGTGTTAAATGTCAAAGTAAAAGCCAGTGATTTTTACTTTTTTTATCACTCACCGGCAACTATTCAGATGCAGTCTATGTAATTATACCCAAAGGAGAGAGATCCCTATTTGTCACAAAGGCATCTTTAGTGCTATGAGTGGATGCTAATAGCACATCAGGGAAGAGAGTGTATGGTGTTTTATTAAGGTTCATTTGATCAGCTTTAAGTAATGACTTTAATGATTCACCAGTATTTATCAGGAACTGGATTGTTTTGTAATGTTCTAACTTATATCATCATTCTTAATATCTAGTTCTGAGGTCACGAAATGGGAGGAGTTGGTGCCTTGCAAATGACTGATGGGTTTAAAAGACTCTTCTTGGGTTTAAAAGATGCTTTTTTGAGGCTTCATTTCAGCTTTCGTTGATTTTTTTTTTTCTTGCTGCAAGCCAAAGTAGAAGTGCTAAAAGGATCTGACTAAAAAGGAACTAATGTTTAAAATATTCGTAGTACATAATATGGGGTTGATGAGATGTTAATGAAGAAAAATATTAGTGGATATCCTCTGGTAGAAAGCTCATTGAATATCATAAGAAGAAATACATCAATCAAGCCCCTTGTAGCTACTGTTTTGACCGCGGTTTCTGGTGCCGCAGTTACTGCAGGCTCTATGGGTGCCTTCACAGGTGCTCCAGGGCAGGGGCGACATTTTAATTAGAGTGGCTCCTGAGAGCTGCTCTATTGAAAGCTCCCACAGCATCTCATGTATTCATCATCCCGCACTTCAAAATGGCAGCAGGGGCGCTTTAACTAAAGCTCGTTCAATGGCTTTAGTTAAAGTGCCTCTGCTGCTATTTTGAAGTGCTGGGACACTGAATACATGTGATGCAGAAGCTGCTGGAGCATGCTAATTAGCATGCTTCAGCAGACTATTGATTGAGTCTGTGCTGATGTGTGCTAATTGGCACACACCACAGCAGGCATCTGGCACATGTATAGGTACACTATGACTAATGCAGACTGTCAAAAAGCCTGAGACTGAATCAATTCAATCTTTTCAGGTTAGTCTAAGCTGTGTAGATTGAACTGATAAGCAAGTGGCCAGATGTTCACTTTTGATTCTAGATATGCAGCCACATGTCTGCAGTGGCTCAGCCCAGGAGCTGGTGGGGGATAGGGGTGCTAGAGCACACCTTGCTGCTCAGCTGGAGCAGATATCTTGGGCTTAGACGAGCCCACCCACCCTGTGAGGGGGAATTAGTGGGGGAGGTACAAAGCATCCTGGGATGCTGGGGGACTATGAGTTGATTTGCATCTAGAGGGGATCTGGGATAGGTTCAGTAAACCCACTTAACCTAAATCAGTTAAGGCTGATACTGCATCCTTCCAGGTTTATCTTAAACCAGTTTCGGCCATTTTGAAAGTGGTTTATGTGCACTGAACTTCTGTTGTTTTACAGATTTGAACTGGCTTCTGATCACTTACACCAGTTTGTGTAATTTCTGTCTCTAGCCCAGCATTTGCCAACCTTTGTCACTGCAACACACATGCATGGCCTCCCCTACCCCATGGCACACTGGCCGAATGAGGGGGTGGCGAATGGCTGAACGCCACAGAGCGGTGGGGAAGGAGGGGAGGAATTGGGTGGTGAGTGGCTGAATGCTGCAGACTTGTGGGAGGGGGGTGAAGTGGGTGGCACGATGTTTGAATTGCTGGCTGGAGCCATGCCCCCCTCCATCTGTCTGGCTGCCCGCAGCAGCAGCAGGTGGGGGGAGTAGCTCCACCGAGGCAAGAGATGTGGTTCCAGCTCCAAATGCCACCGCACACCTGGATGTGCCATTGTGCCATGCTACACCGATTGGGAAATGCTGCCTTAGCCCATGTCTTTGTCTGCCTTCTTGTTGAATCTGATTTTGAATTCCTGATTCCCAAGTCTGTTCTGTTGTTTCCTTGCCATGGATTCATTCCTTTCCTTTACATTCTTCAGGTGCTTAAAGACTGAGCCTGTGACTGAGCCTGTGTTTGTCAGATGAAGGTTTAGACAAGTCAGATGTAAAATAAGAATAAAGTCTTTGTCTAGATTTTTATCTTAACCCAGCAGAGAGATATGGTAAGAGAGGAGGCTTATGCTGGGTGGTCTTGATGTTAGATGCTGCAGTGAGCACACGTTCACATTGGATAGCAACCTGAGGAGAGAAAAGAAATCCTAAGATTCTGAAATGAATGTCAGTTTAGCCAGGTGAGAGGCCCATTACTGTTTGAAAAGTCCCCCAGTAAACCTTTTTGGGGATTGTTTATTTTAAAATCAGAAGTAGATAACAGTAATGAAGTCTGGAATACCTTATTCAGTGAGTAAAAGTCCGATTTATGCATTAGTAAAGGCCTGATGGAAGTAAAGCCTCATCACTCTTTATACTCTGCCATGTATTTATTTGGTTTTCACAATCCAGGTGTGTAGTGGGACATGGAGACCCGGAGCATTCCAGTGACATGGAACAGTTTATAAAGAAGTGCATTAATGGAGCTGTGACTGAAGTGATTTCATAGTTTACTTTTAGGTGCTACAGATCTGAGCTCACTAATGGAAGGAAGGGGCAGGAGGGGAAGGTTTGCTAGGAGGGAGGTTAAGCTGAGGTTATCTGCACCTTTCCTCATGCTTAGAAGAGTTAACAGAAAAATTCACTAAACTCTGTAAACACACACAAACCTAGCCCTAAAAACACATGGAGATCTCTGAGGCTTTAACATCAGCTGAATCCTGAAGAAGCGTACCCCACTTTTTTCCAGCGCACATTGGAAGGCTAGTAAATATTATTTCTATTTCCAGCTGATGGAGTGGAAATAGGAATTACATTTTCTCTTTTCTTACTAGTTGTAAACTTTATTATAATATTATCCTGTCTTTCCAGCTCTCACCTACCACAAACTTTATAATTGGGCCAATTCTGGCACTCCTTGCCCCAGGCAGAACTCTTATTGAAGTCTCTTGGAATTTTGCCTAAGGACTTAGTGATGACTGCAGGATTTGGCTCATTTACTTCGAAAGGCAGCAGTGTTTAAATAGAAGTTTCAGCAGTAGCTTGATTTGGCAAAAGTAACTTTAGCAGTGTCTCTAGTTTCATGGAGATGGAGGATTTTCAAATAGGAGTGGTTTGAGATTTGCATGTCAAACAGTGTCCTGAGAGGAGATTTAAAATGCATTTTGGAGTCCTCTGCTAGCTCCACACTTTTTGATGATCTCTTATTTTAGGACAAAATCTGGAAGAGGTACATTTCTTTTCCACTCCTTCATACTTAACCTACAAGCTTCAGACAACAAGATGAGCCATTATTCTTTTGAAAGGAAAAGTTATGACAGCTAGGTTGTTAATCGGGGAGAACTGGTTATGTGCAAGTGGCATGAGAGAAGTAGCTGATTCTGTCTTTGCGGCATTAACAAAATATTACAGGAATAAAAAAGTTGCTTAAAAATAAAACATTACTTGATTAGGCATCGATTAAACAGGATCAAAGTGAAATCTGCTCTTGAAATGTATTTGCATAATGTTGTAGATGTGACCCCAGGCTTCAACACAGACTAGTGCCATGCTTTCAACAAACTGTCCTCTCTCTGCAGGGAGGTGTACTCTCTAGATCAATGGTTTTCAGCCTTTTTAGGCTTAAGACACTCCTTTTAAGACTTCTGGCAGCAGCACTCTATAAATTTTGTGAATTGTGGCATCCTATTTCAAGCACTACTATATTTCTTCATGTACAACACATACCTTTCACTTTCCAAATTGGGGTGCATGTATTAAGTGGGGAAGCTGTTTTCTTCACTGAAAAAGAAGCATGTCTGGAACATTGCATGTGCCATGCAGCTGTCAAGATGGCCCCTTGTGTCTGCTTAGCAAGTTAACAAAGTGGAGTCCTATGTTGATGCTCTCACAGCTGTAGTGATTGTCTGAGCACTGCAGCTTAGGCCTGAAGCAGCAAGTGGGCTGCTAGTAGTATCTTGATGAGGTTTGTGATGTGGAAACAACACTACATTTACATGAACTTTTATATAAAGAACTACTTACAGGAGTGGTGTAAAAAATACAGGCCACAGGCTGGATACAACTCAGGGAGCTCTGTCATCTGGCCTCTAATGCTTTCCTTGGGTCTCAGGAGTGACCCACAGGTAGCCTGCTGAGGGCATGCCAGATGGCTGTCCTTGGTGTCCACTCCAGCATGCATCCCGGAGTGGCCACTGTGCAGTACAGACCAGGAGCCACTGCAGGGCTGCAGCTGCCTCTGCTAAGCTCCTGTTCCATGACAGGCTGGATGCATGATCTGGGGTTCCCTTGCTCAGGCACTGAACCCTTGGTGCTGCGTGAGGCAGATGAAACCTCTGTCTGGCCCACAAGCCCTGTTGGGGCCCCAGTGGCAGGAGGGGGGGATGGTGTGAGCAGCGATGCAAGCAGTGCTGGCTGTTTTACCTCAGTGCACGTGGAGGAGGTGGGTAGGATGGGATGGGCTCGGTATGCATTGCCCAGGGTGCAGCACAGCCATGGGGCAGCTAAGCAGGACAGTACTGCACGTGACATTCACTGTAGCTGCTCCAAAACATAGGTGGGTTTGGACTGTGGGTCCAGTTTAGCCTCTGGGCTGGCCACACACCATATGACGTCCTTGCTTCACAGTAAAGAAGTAACTGTCTTGTTACCACCCTTGCAAGGGTCTGAGGCCTCTCCTTGTATGACATAGGTTTCTGACAGATGTTAAATTTAAAGGTGCAATAGGATATGATGCACCATCCCAATAATCACACCTCCTGCTATGCTGCATGTGCATCATGATCCTGGGCTCCCCCTGCACTGCTGAAGAAGAGCAAGCTTTGTTCACTCATGCTCCTGTGGCTGGGAGTCCTGATCAGAGGATTGGGGTTCCCAGTTGAAGGAGCACAGGGGATCCCTTGATTCCTGTATGCTCCCGCAGTTGGTAGTCCCAGTCAGCTGATTAGGGCTCCCAGGTTGGGGAGTACATTGGACTAAGGACAGAAATGACACACAAACCAGTATAAGTGATTGGAAACTGGTTCAAATCTGTAACACAACAGAAGTTCAGTCATATAAGTCACTTTCAAAATGGCTGAAACCAGTTTAAGAGTTTAACTTCTGTTCCAGTTCCCCTCTAGATTCAAGTTAACTCAGTTCCCCAGTATCCCAGGATGCTTTGTACCTGCCCCACACACCACACCCGCTAGCAGGGTAGGCAGGCTAGTTTTGGCCCAAGCTCTCTGCTCTAGCAGGACAGGGAGGCATGCTCTAATACACCTGACTTCTGGCCAGGGCCGCTGCAGGCATGTGGCTGCATTTTCGGAACCAAAAGTGAATGTCTGTTCACTTGCTTATTGGTTCAGTTTTCTCAGCTTGGACTAACTTGTGAAGACTGACTCAATCAGGGCTTTCTGCCTATCTGTACTTAGCCTTGGATCTCTTGGCTCCCTTGTGTTTCTGTGGCTGGGAGTCCTTGCCCTTCAAGACTCCAGTGCCCTCCTGAGGCTGGGAGTGCTGGTTGTCTGATTAGGGTACTCAGCTGGGAGAGCACGTCAGAGCCCTTGGTTCCCATGGGGCCTGGCAGCTGGTAGCTTGGGTCCCATGCACTCCTGTGACTAGGCACCCTGGTCAGCTGATCATATGCATGTTCTGGGATACACATATTAATGATCCATGGATTGTCTTTATTTTGTTGTGGCACATGTTGATTGTTGCAGTAGTAGAGATGAGTTGACAGGTCTTGCATTTATTTTTAAGGCAGGGCTGGTCCCATTAGATTCTGATGAGCCGGGCCATCTAAGGGCCAGGAGTGGGATGGGGGAGGGTACCAGGAGTATTTCTACCAAGGTTTGGTCCTTTTTTTGACTATAGGCTGTAATTGTTTACTGGTTCAGGTGTGGGATGACGGGTGATAACCAAGGGCATGCAGTCAGTGGGTATTTTCTTGTATTTTGGAGTAGGTTACTGTAAGGTATTTGGGTGACTTTTTCAAAGATATGGTCTATTTCTCTGCTGGTGCATCCTTGCTGGGTAAAAGCAGTTTGCGTTTTGGTGAGGTGGGTGCCGGGAGTTTTCTCCTCAGAGTAGTTGCAATGATTATGGCATTGTGTGCAAATAAATTGCAAACAAAACAAGGAAATATCAGTTTACTGTTACCTAATATCCAGATCCAGGTCCCTAAAAAGAAATGGATTCAAAATCCTTACAATTTATTGGAAGGAAAATACAACCCTGAAGCAAGGACTTTTATAGCATGCTGGCGATAATGATCAGCTTAACCATCAGCTTTGATTAATGATGACAGAGGTGGATCTCGTTTGTGAATCTCCCTTGTTGGTTTTAAATCATTATTCATTTATAGGCTCTTAAAAATAATTTAAACTAAATATTATTAAAATGTAATCAGTTTCAAGAGACATTAGGGATCCAGTGAGGGAAAACGTCTGTCCGTACATACATCATAATTTTCTTTCCTCCTTTTCCTTGGCATACTTGGAGGGAACCTACCTTAGATATACTGATGCTGAAAAGGTGTCATGGTAAATAGGGTTATTCTTGCTCTGCAGGGCATGGTTTAGGCCAAGGGCCAGCAATGTTTTGGGCAGAGTGCCAAAAACATCCGCAATCTTAACTTGTAAGATGTTGGCGTGCCAGGGTCAGATGGCGGGAGAGTCACGAGGGGCCCAATCCTTGTTGTGGCCCCTTCCCCACTGTCTGCTCTGAGGCACACATGCTAAGCAAAATGCCTTTGTGTGCTGCACTGGCACCCATGCTGTGGTTTGCCTCCCCTGGACTAGGCTGATGTGATGTAATTTAGGATGGTAGGAGTGTTATGTTTAGGGTTAAATCAGAACTCTGAGTGTTCTGTCATCACAGTATGTGTGCGCCAAATTCAACTGGGGATTTTAGACTGTCAAAAAATGAAGAGAAAGTGATCCTACACACAACTATTGTGACAACACTCAGCTTACGTTTACCAATTGATTTTTGTGGCTAGGAGGATGGGAGATGATGATGCTGGGGGCCAAGAATAAAACTTGGTGAAAAGGCCACATCAGTGCATCTTGGCAAGCTAGTTCAGTGGCTTCTGTAATTATACTGGTGCCTTTTGTATGTGTGTCTTTTCCACTGAGCTAAAAAAAAAAAAAAAAGGCTCTCTCCTAACTGCTCTGTCTCCCAGAAGACAAACCACTTTTGCACTCATTGTTTTTCTTCCTATGGAATCTCTGGTTGAGTCTCCGTTCTGTATTTTGTTTGCTGACTCCACCAGTACTCTTGGCATGGCTGTCTTGTCTCCTACTCAGATCACAGAAGGCTTGTGAGGACAGGCACTATCTGGAAGAATTTGAGCTATATCCCACTTCTGCATGGCTAGATTAGCATTCATGCTCACCGATTCACTTGTTCATAATGGCCCATTGCATGAAATAACCAGAGCTCATACTAAAATGTACTTGGGATCACGTGTGGTCAGAAATGAAATGCTTGCTTTCTACTACCAAGCGTCTCTCTAAATTTCCTGTGGTGAATTTTGAAAGCCAGAAAGATCTGTGGGGAAGAGGTTGACAGTGCAGGCAGGGCAGTTTATTCTCTCCTTCCCTCCCCCTCCTTTTTAAAAGGAGGAACAGATTATGAACCACTCAAAACAAGACTTTGAAATTGGTGTTACAATTGATGAAAAACCAGTAGGTCTAAGTTTTTTTTTCATTTTTTGTTTGAGAAATAATGCATTTACCAGTTTAAACATCTACCTAGAACTTCCATTGTGGAAGGAGTTGTACGCACAGAACTAAGGCAGAATTTGTAATGGAGAGTGACACCGTGGATTGGAAAGGTTTTTTTTTGATATAGTAGAATAAAATGGCTTGCTGGAAAAATGGAAACTAGAAAATATTTTCTTATTTCCTACTTATTTCATTTTTTCCCCGTAAGTAGTATAGAAATTTGTTTTTTAATCTCTAAAAGCTAAGGAGCCAAACTGTACAATATCCAGAAATATCAATAACCCAACAGGTTGTTCTTTACATTGTTATATTATATTGGGCTGTTTACTTTATGCAGCACTTTACAACTTTCAACTCAAATCTGTGTGCTAGGATATCTGTGTGTGTTTAAAGATAATGTTTTCATTCCACTTTTCTGTGGCGGTCTTTTTTTCTCTCTTCTGCTTCGTTTCAGATATGCTGTATTTTCTTTTTATTTCTAGTTCAAAACAAAAGCTTGGGTTAAATGTAAAGTTTCCAGATTTTGTGTTCATTTGAATGCAGACCTTATGTGTTGGACCAGCAGTTAGGTTTCTGCTGCTCAGCTCTGTTTTATGACAGTTTTTACAGTGCAAATTCCATAACAATTAACATTCCTTCAGTCTGAGAATAACACTAATAGAGGCCTGTCTGGACTTAGAGAGGTGGAGAAGTAGGGCAGGAGTGGGGGCTTAAGGTGGAATTGATCAGGTCAGATGAGAAAAGCGAGTGGAAAGATGACAATGAAGATAAATATAAGTGTTCAGAAGGATAGAGAGGAAATTTAATGGCTTAATTTTGCTATCAGTTCTTCACTCCAACTATTTTAAGCCAGATTTTAAGATACTGGGTTTGGTTCCAAAAATCCAATATTTATCTATACCTTACTCTTAATTACTTAAAATTATGTGCAAATTTCAGATGTACTTAACAATATAGAATAATTTGCATTTTTCATTTTTGCTGGAATGCAAATACTGTTTTGAAATGTATCTTTACCACCTACCATCTCATTCAGACAAATTCTGCTCCCAATATGCACTGTTGTCTCAGACTTCCAGGCCTTGAAATCCAGCCCCAAATTGGTAGAGATAGCAAGATTAAATACTGTCTTTGTTCTCTGTCAAGGTGAATTTCAACCCAAGATGATAGATAGATATATATAGATATATATATATATATATATATATATATATAGATAGAGAGAGAGAGAGAGAGATTATATTTGTCTTTCTGCCAGCATTACCAGAAAGAGTTTTTAGGTAGGCTTATGAACTTGGTTCTGACATACTCTCAGGAGATGTCCACCAGAAAGTTTTAGCAAGACAGCGGCACTGACTTCAGTGTAATGGAGAAGGACTGGTGGTCGTGGTGCTGGTGCCGGTGCCCATCTTGTTCCTGACAGTCCAGCAATCAAGATGGTAACCAAGGACATGGGAGACCTAGGCTCTCCTGGCCCCAATCAAGCCCTGCTGGGGGAAGGTTGTGCAGACTGGCTCCAACTGGGCACATGAGGCTTGGGGTTGACAGGGGGCAGGGTGGCTATATCAATGGCCACCTCTCCCCCACTGCCGAATTTCCCGACATGTAGGGAGCCCCACAGGCCAGATGTGATGGCTCCACAGGCTGTTTTTGGCCTGTGGGCTGGAGGTTGAACACCCTTGTGGTAGCTCAGTGAAGAAGGCAGTCTTCGAGTGCGAGGGCTACTATTCCCCAATGCTGCTTATGGCTTTTATTCAATAACTTTTTAATACTATAGTTCTAGGTTGCCTCTTGCATGCTCTCCTTCTGGGCTGGAAATCCAGAGTAAGGATTTGGGGATTTTCACAGAGTTTGCGCACTTCTCAGGTGGAACTGAATCTCAACAGAGCTGAGGTACAGTTAGATGTCAAGATGGCTGGTCTGGATAGGTCCAGGGCAAGAAAGAGCTGTATATGAAATCTCAGTATCCTAATGATTTTGCTGCTGTTAAGGCTAGAAATGCATGTTGCCAAATGAGATGGATCAGCTGTACCAGGATATATCCCAGCACTGCTGATCTGCTTCAGTGGGTAGAACAAGCATCACCCATTATCCTGTCTGTTGATACTGTGGGACAGCAGGCATCATATTCTCCCAGGGCTTGAGAGGCTGGTCCTGTGCAAGATTGGGCCCCTCAAGCCCCAGGAATACCTGCCCAACTTTCCCTTCTTAGAGACATGCCGCCCCGCCCCTTCCCCCCCTTACCTGGGGTAGCTGGAGAGTACTGGAAGCTTCTACTCCAAAGCACATACACATCCACTGCTAAATAGTCAGCATAAATTAATAATACCACCATTGTTGCATTGTCCTGCCCTAAAGCCAGCAGATGTCTGCTGCACAAATTTATACTGCCTATGTTGCATCCACAAATTTGGGGTATTTGCTGTGCAACAAGAGGCATAGATACCCATTTGCTTGGCCGTTGTGGCACAAAGGTGGCAAAAGGTGACATCTGTTTCTACACTTAGGTATCTAAAAGCTGTGCAAGTCCTACTCAGATGCTTTATAAGTAGAATAGGGTCTGGACTAAAATACAGGATTTTGGTTGGGAAATAAAATATAGTGAAAAATAATAGAAGCTTGTACAGGCATGAATGGAATAAATTTAAAGCAAAAAAAAGGTTTGGTTTGTACTTTTGTTTATGATCAGATCACCTACTCTTCTCTTTCTAATGTAGTTTTTTCTTAGAAGGCCAGGCAGAGTGGCACCTTAAATATGAACTCTTTCAGAGAGGCATCAAGTTGTGTATGCAACAGCTTATTTCATCAGATTTATCTGATGCCATTTTTTCTTGTGGGTATAAAGAAGGAGCTTCTTTTTTAAAATTTAAAATGTGCAAACATTTTTCCATTTTAATAATCACATTTTTTCTTGTCTTGTTATTAGTAATGATCATGAATAATGGAGAAACAGCTTCCTAGGTTATAAAGGACATTACAAAAGTCCTGCTGTGAGTTAACTGTAAACTAAATTATGTTCAAATCATCAGCCTGGGGCATTGCTCTCCTGCTGTGTTTCATCCTTTCTCTTTCCCTTCCATGTTTTCTGATAGGCTTTGCACTCTAGTCCCTGCCAAGAAAACATTCAGAATTGAAAGAAAAACTGACTTGATTTATTGATTAATTTACTTGCAAAGAAAAAAAGAGACCGTTTTAAATCAATAGCCTGTTTTATTCTACGCGCTGTCACAATTCTAGGTTCCTTTATGAAAAAGAAATGTGACAGAAACCACTCTTTCATAATTATCGGTATGCTTAGCAAAATAGTGGGAAGATTAAAACACATGTTGAAATCAATTATTCTTTCAAATTTTACTTGCAGAAACTCTATCATTGCGTGTATACTCTCCTGCCAGTCTCCTGCCTTATGCACAAACAAACAGATGTTCCAAAGTACCTGGGATTTACTGTATTTTTTTGCCTACTGTAATGGCCCCCAATAAAACATACCTTTTTTTTGCAGAATGCTGATTTTTTTTTTTCCCAGAATCATGGCTGACTGTGACACAGAGTGAATCCTCTTGGGAAAAATAGTGTCCAGGAAGTGTGTGGCAGGCTTTCTCCTGTGATGCTCTGCATCCCTGGACACTCGATGTTGCACAGGGCTGGGCCCCAGACCCTTGCAAATGGCAATAACAAGACTGTTCCTTCCTTAGTATTAAGTAGCTTTTTATGTAAGGTAATGTAAATAAAATGTTGTTTCCACATCACAGCTACTACCAGAGGTCATTTGCTGCTTCAGGCTACAGTGCCCTGCCAACAGCTGTGTCTATGAGATGGTTAACTTGAGACTCTGCCCCTTTAGTTTGCTGAGCACACAAGCGGCAGCCATCTTGGCAGCTGCATGTCATGCACAGTGTCTCTAGGCATACTTCTTTTCCACCAAAGAAAACAGCTTCCCCACCTAAAACGCCCTAATTTGGGGGGAGGGGGGTGTAATTCCTGGGAAAAAGGTACGTGAGAGAAAATACAGTACCTTCAATTTATCTATGGCCCCATTACCGTAGCTCCTGTCTGTATGTTACAAAAAGTTTTTAAAATATATATTTTATCTTTTAAAATATACTTATTCACAGCATCCCTTTGAAGGTGGATTGTTATCTCAATTTACAGAGAAGAGGGGGAAAAGTGACATGCTTATGTTGCACAGTAATGCTGTGGCAGAACAGGGACTTGGCCACAGGTCTCTAAAGTTCCCTAACCACAGGGCCCTCCTTTCTCTGTAATGGGCATTGTCAACAAACTCTGGAAGTGGATAAAATGAATAAAGTGAAGGTTTCTCTGTTTTACCTCAAGGTCAGATACAGTGTGAGAGAAGAAAGGAAGGAAATAATTGCCATATATGGCAGAATTTTTAAAAGAAAGGGATATAAAAGGGAATAAAAATGTTACAGGCCAACTTTTTGACTGATGTCAAATGCAGCTACAGTATTTACGTTTGTAGTCATATGTGGGTAGAGAAATCAATTTATGCAGCCAAATAGCTTTTAAACTTACAAATGACACACTAGTATTACTGGACAGCTAAAAGCATAATTGCATGTTGTGTTCAAATGCTTCCATAATAATTTGTGAGCAGATTTACAGGAATACCAGAAGAAAGGTAAGCTGTCACAGTTACCCTTATGCTTCCTAGGGGGTAAAAAAACAGGCCCATGTGCTGAAGGGGATGATGTGTGGTCTTAAGGCATTCAGGTTTCTTGCAGTTGAGCCAGAGCTAGGCTCTTGTGAGCTTTTGACTTAAGAGAATTTCCAACCAGCTCAAATAAGACTGAATTCAAGAGAAAGAATAACAACTTCAAGTAAAGCTTTGGACCTGGATGTAAAGCAGTATCTCAGTAAACTATACCTCTGAGAGGTATGAACTACCCTTTTCATCTTCAGGCTGTTTAATTCTGGAACTAAATGATGCCTACTTTAAATTTTAACAGTTTTAGTTAATTCCCTGCTGATCACTTTAGCAGTAGCATCCAGCTAATGGGCAAATTCCACAACAACAAAGTTGTTACAGTCCTTCTGATGTGCCAACATTATCAAATGACCTCCCTGAAATACTCAAAGCTCCATGCTTCAGCTGCAGCAATTTCTTTTATGCAGTTGTGAAGTGTATCCCAAAAGTTTTAAAATGAAGTATGACATAAAAGAAATGGAACCAGATATAAAATTACATAAAACAAAACATGCTATGCTGAGTGGATGGTTTATTTCAAATTTTTCAGCGGAAAATGTCCCTCTCCTTCCAACTCCTTTCTCTCCACTAAAAGGAAATACAACTAAAGTTGTATTAGAGATTCCATTCTTTTGTTTATTAGAAAGCCCTAGAATCTTGGGATTTTACTGAATAATTTAGTTCAAACTTCTCTTAGAGTACAGAAGTGAAAATAAGTCATGGCATGGAAACTTTCATTAATATAGAGCAGTTTCCTAAAAGGTTTGGCAGATTTGGAGCACACGTCTGCTTTAAAGTTCCTGAGATCCTGCTACTTATTATATCAGATTGACTCTAGTGGAAAGTTACAGCCAGGATTGAATTTAGTCCACTGTTCTCAACATGAGTGTCAACTTAAGAGTGAACTATTTCAATGATTCAGACATAAGTATATTTAGAAAAGTGGATATTTGAATGCAGGCCAAAGTGCGTAAGTTCAAAAATTTTCCTTCTAAATTGTTGTGTTTTAAATGGACCAATTACTTAGCTTAGTTCTGAGATGTTACTGTTAATTCAGTCTCCGCTGAAGACTTTGCATAAAACCAGAAAAAAAAATCTTTTTACGGTTTGTAAAAGAACATCTTATCTTGAATGTTGGTATAATTGTACACATATTCAGGCATGATCCCCTTCCTCCCACCTGCACAAGCATACTGGGTAGTTTAAGCAAAAAAAAGGGGCACATTTGAAGCTATCACCATTTTGAACTAATTTTCTGTGGTTTTCTCATTGTTAAAGTAATTTTGTATATGATTTCCTTTCTTTATGATATATGCTGATGTAATCGTACATAAGTAAGAAAAAGACTGGAGTAGGAAAATAAAATTGTTTCATTATTGTTTTGGTCACCTTTGTGATTTGGTACTGTATTTACTCGACTATGAGACAGCCCCCTCCCCCCCAATAATTAGATTCTTTATATGGGAAAATTTAAATGTTTGTTATAATCCTCAGGTATAGAGTCTAATTATTGGAAATTTGCCTGGAATTTGTCCCCCTCCCACTAGTATAGCAGGGAAAATAAATCTGGGGGGTTAGGTAACCCACTTTCCCTCTGCCTCCCTTATCTTCCCCCCACCCCGCACCGTATTCCCCTCTACACTTCTTACTGTCAAATGCTGCTCTCTTTGAGCACATGGAATTGAAGGACAAATTTGAAAACACTGGCCTTGAAATAAGCGTAATTTACTATATGGATTAATTACTACAGGTGCCCATAGGCTTAGTTCATCCAGAATTGATGCATTTTACCTTTGTGAAATAAGGAATGGAAAAAATACTGTTGTATCAAGAAAAAGAATGAAGAAAAAAATAGGTCACCTTTCCTTTTTGGGTTGATTCTAATGTGGAGCTAATTAACACAAAGTTTCTATATCTTAAGAGGTCAGATCTATAAGTCAGGGCCATGACCAGCAATTAAGTGGCAGATAACCTCTGATGTATACTGTGTACGTTATGTATATCAGCATAGTAGACCAATTTTTAAATAATTAACTCTTCACAAATAAATTCTTCAACATAATGGGCATACACACAACTTTTTAGAACATGAAACATCTGGAAAAATCTCATTGTGGGGCAATGAAGAAAAAGCAAAAGCAAAACCTAACGTATAAATGAGTTTAATAGTGTAAGCCCCAGTATTATAATGGGTTTCATTCCAGTGCTGTGATGCATTTTTTCTGAACTCACCATAAGACTGATGCCTAATGCTGCCCTTGTAAGCTCTGGGTAGACTGACTATCTACTGTATTTGGACTTCTGCCTTAGTTTCTTTAAAGTCTGACAACTTGTTCGTTTTTGGGGCCAAATTAAGGCATAGACACTGCAGACCAGTGGTAAGGACCTGAGCTCACAGGACCATAAGAATTTTTTTCCCATTTCAAAATAAAAGAAAAAATGAATACATTTCTTGTGCAAATGGCTAAGAAGAAAAGCTATAAAGTTCACCCAAGTTATGTCCAAGTGTAGTGTCTACGTGCCGCCTGAAACAAACTGTGAAATGTTAATTGCCCCTTTCATCACACTGGGTTGAAAATCATACAGCTCTGGATAGTTACCAACGCCATCCATCCAGACCTTTGCGGCAGGAGAGAAGAGAGTAATGGGTTTGGCTTGCCCTACTACACAGATGACTTTCAGCTAGGAGATATGTAGGAAGGGAGAATTTTCTCTGGGTCTCAGGATGGTGGCCCACTGGAGATATTACCTCTCTTGTTGCCCTGGAAAGGAAAATAGGGGTGGGGAGTGACATGCTGTTGCTTCATTGTCTTTTGGAAGGGAGTCATTCCCCTACCTCCAACAGCCTTTTCAAGTAGGGATTGGCACCACATCAGAGGAACAGGGTAGTGAGGGCAGGTCAATGTCATGGCGTGTCTAGGTCCTGGGTTGACATAATCCAGCCATGCATGTTTTGATGTTCTGCCTCCCACTTAGCAAAATTTATCCTTTTGGTGTTTTCAGTCAGATCCTTTCCTATCATCACTTTTGGGACAGTGGACTTGGTTACCAATATGCATGGTCCTTCAAAATGCACCCGAGAGTGCAACTGTTTTTGTAACGTTTAAACAGAAACTCACACAAGAACCTTTTTGCTTTAGGGTTTTGTTCTGTTTTGGTTCTTGTGCTGCCATCATTATTAATATAATTAGGCACCTTTCAAAATGCAAGGAGTTATGTGACTAGCATTCTTCTTCTGTACTTTTGCTCTTTTTCCTTCCCTCTGTTTTGGGTAAATTTCATCTTTTGTTATGCCACTGATTAGTCAGTGTCATTAGAATTTTGAAGTACAGATTGTATCAGATCAGCATTTTATTCGCAAAAATGGATTTTGCTATCTCGGGGGGGGGGGGCTCATACTTTCCTTTGTTGAGAAGCCACATTTGTAATCTGTTATCCTTTGAAAAATGCCCATAAAAATTAAAAGAACAAGAACAAAAGAAAATCTGGACTTCAGTCAACCAAGTAATTAAAACAAAATATTTTAAAAAAATGTTACTGTGAATTAGTTCCAGGAAAATCCCACAGTCCATTTGATTCCACAGCCTTTTCTGTCTTCTTGTAATATACCACAGCAAAATGAGAGGAGTAAACTGTTCTCCATGCTCCTGCTTTTTTCTGGGGTTTCTCTTCAAGACTCTAGCATGATGGAACAACTAGCATTTATTGACCTTTTGTCTCTGTAGTTCTTTTTGGGGGCATTAAAACTGATTTTATGTGCTTTGGCATGTGATGCATGCCCCTTTATCCACAACCAAAGAGCACATACTTGTTTCAGCTGCCAAGATGCAGAGAGAACCTACTGTCAAGCTGTAGAATGGGCAACTGTTGGTGATTCCATAAGGGCATGTTCAGGCAGTTCTAGCCCCACTTATTTGTGAAGCCATCATATACCATGATAAGGGTACGGATGTTAGATTGTAGTGCCACAGGACTTTGAAACACTGCAGAAATATCACATTACAGCACTACTGCTTCCCCTTCCCTGTGGTGGGGGAACAGGCAGGCTGTTAAGTCATAGTGTAGCAGCCCCAATGGCAGAGGAATTGGGAGTGATCATGCCACTTTCTTTCCCTAGTTCTCTGGGAGGGATTGGAGAAAGCAAAGCACTGTGGGATGCCAGAGGACCAAGAGGCACCTCCTTTTCTTGCATTACCCCCTCATTTCCCTTTCCCTCCCATAGTACTATGTTGTGCTGGAGAGATGTTATATGTAGAAGTTCCTGTTTCATCCAGGAATGTTTTTGTGGTGTGTACATCACTTTTTTTTAGCATTGCAGGGAATGTGTACATCCTTCTATTTGACTTTTGTACCACTACATAAGTCTGTCTGTAGTTTGATTCAGGCTCTTTCTTTCTTCTTAGTGAATGCTGTGTGGTGTGTTTGGGTGTGGTGAGGGTACAAAGAGAATCATAGTATGATGTGAAAAGAAAAGATGGATTCTTTTTGGCCTGTATATGAAATGTGCGTCCAATTGTGCTATCTTAAAGCCATTTGACCATTCTTATTGCAACGGTGTATATATGTGTGAGGGAGAGGGAGATGTGTGCAAGTTATTGTTTCGGAATGAGATGAAGAGACATTTCATATCTAGGTAATTTGCAATAGGTTTGAATTGATCAGAATAGCTTTTTATCTGCTAACGACAATGAAGATGAATTAAGCTCTGTTTTATGTAATGGATTAAGGAGTGAGGTAGGTTTGACTTGTTTTAAAATGTGCATTATGTGGAGCTTTAAAAAGGCTGTCATATCTTGAGAGAGTTCAGTATTAAATGTGAATAGCTCAAGGTTAAAAAAAAATCCGGGAGTGCATATTTCATAAAATTAAAAGATAAACATTTTTAAGTTCTTTTAACAAAACCAGTATGTTTCCCTGTGCGTTTAATATTCTGTGGCTAGAATGTGCCAGAATGAAACCTATTGATGAATAGTAAAATCCGAAGAAGTAGAGGGCAGAAATGGAGCTCCAGTGATGGAGAGTCTCTCTTGTGGGTTGTTAGACCCACAAGCAATCTCTGTCCTTATCTCTCAAATCAAATAACAGCAATAATAATCTCATTAGAATCTTCCAGCTGAGGATCTCTTAAGACTTGACACACATTAATTGATGACTCTTTGCAGTAGTGTGAGGGTTAAAGCATTATTTGCACTGGAGGAAACTAAAGGCCACATACCTTGGCTGTAAAGGTCCTCTGGGATTTCTTAGTCTCCCCATCTTTTTGCCTTAACCCCAGTATGACTGGTCTTTTTTGATGTATCTTATGGCATTACAACAAGGTTTTATTGGAATGCTAAGGTTTTTTTCCAGTTGACCAGCTGAGTTAGCCAGCAACTATTTTTTCCAGTCTTTTCCCCAAGTTTCTTAATATCCCCTTTGAATGAATTTGCCCTTTCATTTCCTTCTTGTCTCCCATTATCCGTATATGTTCTTTTCTCTCATTTTCCTATTTAGTGTGGTTCCTTCTTGCTCTCCTTAGTCTTATTCCAGCAGACTCTTAGCTGTGATTCAGACATCTGGCCTATCTTTTCTCTACTTCTCTTACCTGTTTTGTTTCCCAGATTCCCAACGATCTCCTTTTATCCAGGGTCAGGTCCTATGTCTGTAAAAACATCCAGGGGTGCTAAATTAGCAGATGTGACTATGTAAGGCTACAAAGAGATGCCACATTTGTCCTGGGAGAAACCATTTTTCCCAGAACAAACTGTAGCTTTTCAGCTGTCTAGAACAAACCCTTGTTTCGAAATAAACCCTAAAAAGATTCGTGTTATAAGAAGTGCTAACTGTTTATTCTAGGACATTGAAAAGGGCGTCTGAACAGTTCTCCTGGGGTTTCATCATTGAATCAATGGCAGAAAAGCATCAGCGCTTTCAGCCACTCACTAAACTGCGATGGGAGTACACACCAATCTCGGGACTTTCCTATTCTGGGGCAACATAGACATATCTTGTCCTGAGATGCATGCAGTGTCTGTCTGTTCTAGCCTAAGAGGAGTATGTGGAATGCCTCCCTGGTATCAGCATTTGAGCTCTGGTTTAGAAAACTAGACCTAGTTATTTAATGGACTTGGGATTAACATGCTGGTAATACTTTCATAGTTTCATAGTTGGTAGGGTTGGAAGGGACCTGAAGAGACTTTCTTCCTGTGACTTTTTTTTTTTTTTGCAGGGTTGGGGGTACTTACTGTGGATAAATGAACATATTTATTATAGGGAGTGTGCCAAGGTTGTCAAAAGGAGGCTTGGATCTGTCTACCTTGTCAGCATCTTTTCTGACTTGTTTTTTTTTTAAAATAAAAGTGAAGGTTGCTGAGTGTTGGAAGCTTGCTAAATGGAGAGGTTGTAAGAGAAGGGGATTCATTCACCTTTCAATTCAGCTGTATACCTTGATTTATTTATTCAGTTAATCATCTACTACCTGAAACTGGGGCATAGTGGCAAGATGAAAAGTAAAATGAAATAGAAGGACTGAGACCAGGAGCACTTTCAGGGTCAAATTTTCAATTATGCAGTAGATCCTTCACTTAATAATGGACTTGATTTGCATGAACCCCAAGATTGGTGTCTCCATGTGAAAGCATAAAGAAAAAGAAACTGTACACATGTGCTTTTAACGTATAGAAATGCTTTGCAAAAGAATGGGGGCCAAGCTTGCAGGCCTTTGGGAAATGTTGCTGTTAGAATTCAATGCAAAATCTTGAGTTGATTTCAGTTGAAGCTGAGCCTGAGTAAGGGTCTCAAGAGTTCACCTTTAGATAGCCGAATCATCACCCCAAACAGCGCAAGAGAGGAGGAACACATTCCAAGTGATATCTCCAGAGTTAATTTAGACTCCTGGCTTTTCTTGTTCGCACCAGTGGTTGTAACACATTTTAAGGTGTTCTTTTCTGAGTATTTGAAGAACCTATCACAGACACAGGTGACAGCTGGGCTTTAAAATTTTCTTGGCAGTTAGCTCAAAGTGTATTTTCAGACTGAACTCTCTTCAAGTGGTAAAATCTTCTAAGAATGACCTCTTCCATCCAAGGTTTGCAAAACTATAGAGTTTGCTCTTTGTCCACTGGCAGAGCTCCGATAATTACATTCAAGGATCCAAAGAATACTTTCATGATGATAAGATTAATTTTGATTGCTTCTACATACTAGTTAGCTGAAATCTTTGTTGTGACTGCCAAATAAGTGCAATCCCTTATGACTTTCTTTCATAAACTTCTGTGGGTGGCTTTTCTTGTTGCAGGTTTAGCTGTTAAATGTGCTGCTTTGCATTTGAAGACTGGGCTTTCTAATTGGAATTTCAGTGGTCTTTTATTTATCTACTGCTGTTTTAATGTGTAGTGCATTCCTCAGCCAGATAATTAATTAAATGCAGCATTTTATGCTTGGTAACCTACAATCAGATAAGTATGAGGAGGAAATCTGTATCTGTTAAGTGCTGTAACTACTTCAGGTGCAAACTGAACGAACAGAAGTATGCAACAGCAAAACATGCACACTCCCACACAGTTATTCTGACCATGATTTCAGCATGTCAGAAGACATTATGCTGTACATTATCCTTGTATGAAAATGACTGTTTCAGATTCAGGGAACCCCTCACAAATGTTTTGAATTTGGTGGGGCCCTGATTGAGAACCAAGGTTGTGTTGCCTCTGTTTATCCCAGTGGTTTTCACCCAGGGTACTGGTATGTGTTCTAGCCTTTATTAGGGTTATCTGATAAACCTAAAGCTGGTAAGAGCAGAGATATAACTAATGAGTTCTGTGCCCTGGGCAAAACCTCCCTGTGTCTCCAGGGGGTGTGAGATGGGGTAGGGGTGAAGGAGTGTGTTTTTATCTGCCCTGGGTGCCTCCACACTCAGTTCCTCTGGTCAGGCAGTGCAAAGGCCTGCTCCACAGCCCAGCCTAACCTCTCTGGTTGGGCAGCGCAAAGGGCTGTGGCTGCCATGTATGCTCTTCCCACAGCCCTTCCCAGTCTCTTTATGCACCTTCCAGAAACAAGTCTGTGGGACAGTGCCACCTCCCTGGTCCACTTTTGTTTCTTGGAGGAGCATTGGGGTCAGACAGGGAAGAGGTGCAGGAAAAACCTGGCTTCAGCTGCTGATGCTTCCCTATAGGCCTCTGCAGGAGATGCATGGGGCATTTTAACCTGGCTGTGGCAGCACCAGGAGCTCATAGTACTACAGTTGGCAACCACTGGCTTAGACTATTATGATAGTGACCTCAGCTCTAACCCCTGTATATCTGTGTAACATGGGATCTTTCTTGTAAACCACAGTGGTGAAAATGTGGCTGAACTTTTAAAGGTGTTACTAATTCAGGGAATCGGTTCTGCTTGGTATTGACAACCCTCGGACTTTCCACCCTATCTTCACTCTATAGCTTGGTGGAGACCCTGAATACAAGACACTCTTTTTCATGTGGGTCGTCTTATTTGCTCCTTTCATGTTTGCTATTTTATTATGAAAGTTTTGTAATTCACCTGTTTCTTTTAACTTTGTACAGAGACCTTGGAAATGATGGTTAAAGGAATGAATTCTGACAAACAATATGTTTTGTTTGTGTCATATGTATTTAAAAAAAGTGATGTGTACCATATTTACTCAAATACAAGATGAGTTTTTTCATTCCAGTCAGCACAGGGAAAAAAGCCTCTCATCTTCTATTCACGTACAAGGAAACCTCATTAAATACATTGTCTGTCATTTAAACTAATGCCAAAAGTAGCATGTGCTCAGTAATGGAAACTAACTGGGAAATTTATTAAATGGAACCAACACTGAGTATGGTTATAAAATGCACGGCCCATATTGGGCAAAAAACATGCTGATTAGAACCTACCACAAAGATAAGTTAGTACAGCCCATGTGAATGAGATGTATACTAATGCCCATTGAGCACAGCCCCCCTTAGCACGGACTCTTTCAAGTCATGGTGAGCCACTACACCAGAAATGTGTTGACTTCTTCACTCCCACAGCTGAGCTGTGCCTTTTTCCCCACTTCCAATCATTTCTGTGTTTTCACCAGCCTTAAATGTCTGGCAAACATCATGAAATGAGGCCCCAAACATTTCAACCAGAATGCCTTTGTCAGCCCCGCTCTCAGCCTGTTGCATATAAGTAGTGTGGCCGTGTCTTCCCTGAGGTAAAGCTGAACATGATTGCAGTTGTTCCTTAAGCACACACTCCTTGAAGCACAAAGGAGGGCCATTCCCATGTGGAGAAGCGGTAACAGAAGGGCTGGGAAGCCCTGTTAGCTAAACAGGGAAATCACAGTCCTCTTAAGAAAGAGGCTTATAAACAATAGAAGCTTGGGGCAGGCCCCAAGGAGGCTATTCCATGATGGCCCACATTTGCAGGGAACAGATAAGAAAGGCTAAAGTAGTGACTGATCCCTTGATGTACTCCCTTAGTGTAACAGTAAGCTGCTACCAGGTCCCCTCTCAGCCTTCTTTTCCTCAGGCTGAAGAGTCCCAGATACCTCAGCCTTTCCTCACATGGCTTGCCTTTTAAGACTCATCATATAGGTGGCTCTTCTTTGGACTCTCTCAAGCTTGTCCACATCCTTGTTATGTGCTGCCCAGAGCTGGATGCAGTACTCCTGCTGCAGTCTCACCAGTGCCGAGCAGAGCAGAAGAATCACCTTGGCTTTGCTGTAGATGCATGCCAGAGTATTATTTGCCCTACTGGCTATAGCATCACATTGCCGGTCTATTCCTGTGGTCTATTATTATCCCCAGGTCCCTTTCATTAATGGTGCTAGTCAGTTTGGGGTCATCAAGCCTGTAGGTGTGTTGGGGGTTGCTCATCCCAAGGTGGTGCAGCACATAACATTTCTCAACATTGAACTTCATCAGGTTCTGATCCGCCCAACTTGCTAACTTGTCTAGGCTAACGTTACAGGCAGAACTGTCTTCCCCATAACTTGGTCTTGTCCATTAATTTGGCCAGTGAGCTCTTCATCCCTACATCTAAATCATTAATAAGGACATTGAAAAGCACTGGACCGAGCACAGACCCCTGTGGGACACTGCTGCCCACTTCTCGCCAGGATGGCACAGATCCATTCACTATGACTCTCTGCGTCCTAGCCTGCAGCCAGTTTCTCACTCTTCTGTCTTGGAGTTAAACCTACAATCCTCCAATTTTCTTTCAAGGACATCATGGGATACTAGATCCTCTACTCTATCTGGCGTGGCTTTCCCCTTAGTCCAGTGAAACACCAAGGTGAAGTAGTCGTTTAGGAATTCAGTTTTCTCTTGGGTGCCATTAACCATCTCTCTTGAGTTGTTGAGCAATAACCCCACACTCCCATTTGTTTTCCTTCTCTTCCCTATGGATCTAAAGAAGGATTTCTTCTCGTCCTTGATTTCCGTTAACAACTGTTCACCATGGCACCCAAGGGGAAAACCAGGAGTAATGGCCACAAGCTCTTGGAAGATCAATTCAGGCTCAACATTGGGGAAAAACGTCTTCACAGTCAGGGTGTTCAGACTGTGGAATAAGCTCCCTCCAGAGGGGGTGCAATTACCTACCCTGGAAATCTTTAAGAGGAGATTAGACGGTCTCCTTGCTGGGGTAATCTGACCCCAAGTTATCTTTCCTGCTTGGTGCAGGGGGTTGGACCCAATGATCTTTTGAGGTCCCTTCCAGCATTACAATCTATGAAGTGAGAGCTAATTAGCACATGGATCCTTGGGGGAGGGGGCAGGGAGGGGACGGTATCTGGTGTATGCACACATAATGATTAGTGCTGAACTGTGGGGCCATAGTGGTTTAAATGCCATTGACTCTGTTGGGGGCCCAGTCCAATGAACTGTATGGTAAATCATGATCCTTTCAGCTTTGAACTAGTATCATGCATAGTTTGAACTACATAGAAGTGGGTGCATCTACATGTGCATTTACTGCGCAGTAACCAAAATTGGTGCGCAGAAATGTGCGTGAATCTACACATGCACAACCATACTGTGTAATTTTAGTATGGTGACTTAAACTAACTTAAGCATCATGCAGGTATCAACTTTATGCTTGATTAGTTACTACTTAAGGGCTACTTAACCCTTCCCCGCCAATTCATTTCCCCTGCTTTAGCCTTGCCTTGATAAATTCAAGGCAAACCTCCAATAATTAGATTCCATACCTGAAAAACTATAACAAATTTATAAATTTTTCATAAGTAGTATCTAATTATTGGAGAGTTGTTTTATATTCAGGTAAATATGGTATATTTAGAGTTCTTAGAATGAATGTTTCTGAAAAAAGAAAACGGTTTTCCCCATTTCTTTTTTTGTCATCGAAACTTTCAGCAAAAATCCTTTATTTGACTGTGGGTCTGGGATGTGGTAAAAGGATATGCTGCTGTAGCTTATCCTTTAGATACTTCATAACTGTAGTCTTTGGTGTTGTATCGCATTATTCAAAGTGCTGAAAAAATGCATTTTAAAACACTGGTGATTTCAGAAAGGAATGTTTATATAGGTTGATTTACTTATGTATCAGACTGTCTGTAGTTTTGAAGGTAAAACTATATACCTGTATGCTTTTTTATATATACACGGAGTTTTACCTCCATGAATGCCTACAATGTTGCTAAAAAAATATGGATGTGTAATCATACTGGATAAGAAAAGCATTAATATTAAAATATATATAATAAGGAAATTGCAAATACTGTTGTGCGAGGAATTCCCACATTTAATTTATTTTATTTTATTGGGGGTTTTTTTATTACTGCTTGCTTAGTAAGGTATGCTTGATTATATTTGTCAAAACAATTCGGTCTGCAACTCAGAATTTCCTTTTCTGTGAATGGCAAAAGTTGTGTTGTATGCTTTCTATAGTGGAAGACCTCTCTTGGTCTTCCTTGTAGTGGTGGAGAGGCTTGCATGTTCCAGTGATCCTGAAAGCAAGGCTGTCAGGAGCTTCATGCTTTTGGTAAGGTCACCCATGGTGGCAAGGTTGAAGGGGAGGTTCCTAACTAAGAGCAATCCAAGATGACTTCAACAGCAGACCAGGCAGAAGAAAAGTGTAACCCCTTTTTCAGCAGCTGTGAAGGTGGATGAAGGCTGCAGCAGATCAAGGGTCTCCAATTGTCTTGGATTCCATGCCATTGGACTTCCCTATCTGTTAAGGACCATGCATTTGTTGGTGTGCGACAACATTCTCATACTAAAATAAGTCACACACAGGTGTCTTCCTTATGGGAATCGTGCATCTATGCACAACAGGGAAGTCCTATGGCAATCGACAACTGGCAACGGGGACAGGACTGCGAGATCTGGATGTTCTAGTCATGGACCAGCACATAGGCAGTGGATGTTCACTTCAGTCATCTTGTTCAAGGACAGAGGCGGTAAGAGCAGTTCGGCAGCTGCACCCACAATGATCAGTCCTATTTAGGATCCCCTTTGCTTACCCCACATAGGGAGGGGGCTAGAAAAGGTGCCCCAAACATAGTCTGTCTTGATCAGTTCCTGACTGGATAACCTCATCCAAGGGGATCACTCCTATGCAGTCACAAAGAAACAAAAATCATTTTTGGAACCTGGAATGTACGAACCTTAATGGTCATGTTGTTTGCATGCCTGACTCCCTCCTCTCAAAGAGAATCTTTTTCTCACAGCTGAAAGAAGGTCAGTGAAGTAGCAGAGGGCAAAGAAAGCGCTTCAAAGACACCCTGAAGGCAAACATGAAGAGGTGTAATATCAACATCAACACTTGGGAGACCCTTGCTCAGGACCAGCCAAAATGGAGGAAGGCTGTTCGGGAGGGACCTCAACACTTTGAAGCAGCTCATCAACAGGCAGAAGAGGAACAGGCGAATAGAACATCAGAATATCCAACACAGCAACACAGTGCCCATCCCTCCTGAAAACATCTGTCCTCACTGCGACAAGATGTGGATCTAGAATTCGGCTATGGAGGCACCTGTGGAGTCACTATTGAGATCCTTGGAAGACAACCTTACTCATTTGCGACGCCTATCATCATAGTGGAAGAATGGCTGAAAATGAATTAGCTGATGTAATGAGCCACACTACTTCATCTGTTTTTCAGCACATCCAAAAACATTAAAAGGCTTTCAGTGATGGTCTGCCTACAGTACGTTTATCCTATTATGGATCTGATTTAGACAAATAAAAAGTTCAAACGAAAAGATATGGTAGGCTATGAAAACCAAAAAAACTCTAATTATGTATTGTGTTGACATAGTTGGCCTTTTGTCTGCAGCATGGAAGTTGGATGCACATTTTACTCCATAAGTCTCTATCTTCCTAGTTATGTTTCTATACTTGAAAGTACTTCTAGGAAAGGCATCCTGGCAAAAACTTTCTGTAATATTTAATTGAAACAATGACCAGATTGCAGTATCTATCCAAACTATTCTATTGTAAGTGCACCTAAAAGAGCTTTCTTTAAGTTCTATAAAATTTAAGAAAGCTCTTTTAGGTGCAGTTACAATAGATTCGTTTGGATAGATACTGCAATCTGTTCATTGTTTCAATGCATTTGACTTCAGTATGTACTTGACAAAATACACTGTGGGCTTTGTTAATTACTTTAAAATAATGTCATTATAACTATTTTTTTCCTTTATATTGGCATAAACTTACTGAGTGCATGTGTTCTGTTCTCTCTCCATTTTAGGTATGAATCATGTCAGTACAGTGAAAGATGAGGATATGCATTTCTGAAGTAGGAGTGTACATATGATTAAAGGATTTGAGCAGAGGACTCTGAACTGTAGTTCCTTCCTGCTCCAGGAGGGATACCTGAGGTGAGTGAGTAATGGGATAATTTATAATTGGGCTTTTCTTCAGGAGGCCTGTAGTCAAAACAGGAAGATACAGCTTGGCTAGTTTCAAATAAGAATAGAAGAAACTTCAGATACTGCAGTCACACCCTTTAATTACAAGCACCTTCAGAGCTTTTTTTCCTGGGTAGTAACAGGCTTTCCACAATTGTGACATGAGGTTTCTATAAATTGCATGCATTTCAGCTTTTCAGCTCTCTTCAGTACATATTGTTGGATGTTTTCCCCCCATAGAACTCAAAACTGTCAGAATTTAATTCTCCTTTCCTGAAGCAGCCCTAAGTAAAACTAGTCAAAGCAGAGCACACCATGGGTAAGTGCAGACATTTGGGGGTGGGGGAGAGGTTAGATTGGGTTCAAAATGGTCATCAAATCTAATTTAGTTCACCCTGGATACGGACCTTATACTCAGACCCATAGTTAGTGACTGGAAATCAGTCTAAACCCATAACTACAGAAGTTCTGGAGACACTAGCTGGTCTGAAAATTGCGGAACCTGGTCTCAGATAGACCTAAATTACTGTAGTATTGGGCTTACTTGACCTAGGTTAGACCAAGGCATGGAATTTCTGTACAGTTTGTAGTCTCAGCCCTGGGGTTACACTTTTTTCGTGCTCCCCTCCACCGTCACTGAGCTATTTTTAGCCCTCTGGGCCCTTATACCCCCCACCCCCCATTTACCAGCCAGCCCCCTTCACCTGTCCCACCTGCAGACTGCTCTGGGTGCTGCCAGTTTTATCAGCATTGTCACTGGAGCAAGTAAGTGTCATGGGAGAGGGGTGTAGGTTCACTGGGGGACATTGGGGAGGCTAAAACTAGCTCGTGGTCCTCCCAAGTCCTCCCCTGCAGACCCCACAAGCCCCTCTGATCCTGTCAAACCCTTCTGGACCCCAGCAACCCCCCGCAATGCTGCCTGCTCCCCCCAACCCCTGTGAATGCTGCCTGCCCCCTCCATTCCACCATAGATGCCACCTACATCCCCAATCCCACAGATGCTGCCTGCCCTCTCATCCCTTCTGATCACCCCTCACCCCCCTAATACCCATGGATGCTCCATTCCCCCCCAGGCCTTCATACCCACCCCTGTTCTCTCAACTGCCATCTCACTAGACCCCACCCCCCATACCAACTTACCTTTGATGGCCATTTTGAACCTATCAAACCTCCCCCTAAGCTCCCTAAATGCCTACATTTAGCCCATGAAGCCAAGGAAGAGGAGGAGAATCAGCTTTCTGACTAAGCTGGTTGGTGAAGGAGAAAGAGATCAATATTAGTGAAAGTTCTACATATACCCAGCTCAGCTCCTTGCTGGAGTTTGTTCAGAACTGGTTCGTGGTGCTGCCTCCAACAACTAATCATGAGCTTGTTCTGATAAGGTTGTGTATCAGCTACATGGATTTATGTTGAATATTGATTATTACTGCTTGCAGCAAGCAGTTTGATTAAAAGTGTAATTAAAACTTAAACTGAACTATTCATAGGAGGGTAGAGATGAGCTTGTACTGCATTTTTGGTTCTGGACTTTGTAAAGGGAACCCTTCTGGGTGTATTCAGTTTGGATCATTTGGTTGGTCTGCATTGTGCGAACACTGAGTAGCAAATGACATGTGGTTCTTTAGAAGTCATACCTGCTCTGTTTTCCCTCCCTGCAACCTTGGAGTCTCCTGCGTAAACTTACTCTTCAGAGGTCTATGTTTGCTAAGACAGACTGTTCCGAGGGTGTAGAACACTGTTCTGTTTAAAACATACAGTGACAACCTCAACTTTTGGGTTTAACTTCATTCAGTTTTATACATATGCAGGCAGATCAGAAGAGTGGGTGATCCCCTGCTGCTGTTGATTCTCATCCAGTCACCAAGCAGCAGTCTCTTACCTACAGATTTTACTGTCTGAACAGTTTCTGCTCATAGGAAGGCATGTAATAAAATAACAGGGGGGACTTGTGACTATTTCAGTGGGGCAAGAGAGATTTTTGGAGGAAGTCCAGTAAGACGTGTCTCAAGAGGTGGCAAAGGAAACAGTATGAGAAAGCAAGTGATAATGTGTTAGAAAAGCATTTGAAGAAATAGCTGAAATAAAGCAAACTACGGTGGAAAGTATCCTTGGAATCGAGAGGAGACCATTGGGCTGCCAAAGGAAGTGGCTGGCAATGGTATGTTTGTACCTTTTGGACTAGCAACACAAATTACATATAAACCGGTATAAGTGATCAGAAACTAGTTCAAATCTGTGACGCAACAGATGTTCAGTGCATATAAACTGCTTTCAAAATGTCCGAAACCAGTTTAAGATAAACCCTAATGAATGTAGTATCAGACTTAAGTGATTTAGGTTAAATCAATTAATTGAATTTCTGTCCTGGATCCTCTCCAGATTCAAGATAATTCAAAGTCCCCCAGCATCCCTGGATACTTTGCACCTCCCTGCAAACCCCCTCCCCCAACAGGGTGGTTGGGCTAGCCCTGGCCCAAGCTGTCTGCTTCACCCGAGCAGGGAGGCATGCTCTAGTGTCTCCTGGCTTCTGGCCTGTTACTGCAGGCAGGTGACTGCATTTCTGGAATCAAAAGTGAATGTCTGTTCACTTGCTTATCAGTTCAGTCTACCTGGCTTAGAGTAGTAACATACGAAGATTGAATTGATTCAGCCTTTGGCTTTTTAACTGGCTGTACTTAGCCTGGAGTTCAGTGAGTATATTGTGTTCTCCAGGACCAGGTGAGGGTTGGGAGGATGCAATAAATTGTGAAGAAAGTGGGTGGGAACATTTCCATTCAGTTGTCCTTTGGAGTAAGTGGCAGAAATTTTGCTAAAAGCAATTACGTAGGTGGCAATGGATCTGGAGGCAGAAGGAATGCAAAAAATAGAGGATGACCCAAAGAAAAAGATTTATACACTGGGAGGAGAGTACAGAATGGAAGAGTATGCAGGATGTTTTGGGAGATCAGCTTTTTTGCAGGGAAACATGGGAAGTAATGGAAACGCAGGGATCTGCACCAGCAATTTGGGATGGCATGGGATTCAGAACCAGGTTGTGATATGTGAATGCAGCCATCGTTGCAGTGAGGAAAATCGAATCATAATTGATAGATGTACATATAGATTCACTTCCTTGAGTATGTAATGAGAAAATCAAATGATTCCTCTGTTGTACCCTCATGTGTAAGTGGGCAATATAAATATTTCAGTAGTATTTACTGTGCTTTATGCATTTTATACATTTTCATAATACTGTTCTGATAACTCACCCTGAACTCTGAAATTACACACCTCCGCTTGAAGAATGTGTGATGTTACATGAAAAGTGGGATTGGTGTAGAGCTTTCTTCAGCATTACATATATCAGTGATGCTCAACCTATCTAGTCCTGCAGGCTGGATGAGTGGTGCTGGGTTGATCTGTGGGGTCAGGTCCTGTGAAGGGTCAGCATGTGGGTTTGGTCCATGGGTGCAGCATGGATCCAGCTGCATGTCAGCAAGATGGAGCACACGGGGCCATGTTATCTGGCTCACAGGGCTCTTCGCTTCTCAGGTTCAGGAATTTGGCAGCAGATTAGTGATATTTCATTCTGCCACTACTTCCCTGCTGCAAAGTTTCTGAACCAGCTGGGATGCCTGTGGGCTGGGTGACACATCTCTGTCCTGTAGGCTAGAGGTTAAATACCATGGCATATACTGATTGTCTCAAAAAAAGACTTTGCAAGAACAGTTTATTTAAATACTGTACAAAAGAAAATAAATCCTTGTACTGCTTGTTGACTTTGGGCAATAAGATTCAGACGACTGTATATTGTTTTACAGATTTATACATTACAGATTCTTTTTTTAAATTTTTTTTTACCCACCCTTATTTCTGTTGTAGTCGGAGAAAGCTGCCATGGACTTCAGTGGGACTGGGATCCAGCCCACTGACGTGTGAAAAGTTTTTTGTTACCTTATTAGAACCGTTGGCTAATGACTCCAGATCTGTGCAATTGTATTGGATACTTTCATGCCTGGAACCTTCTGATGAACTGTCCATTTAAAAAGGACCATTTTGTAGGTGTTTTACGTGGCTAGCAGGATGAGATATTATAAGAAGTTGGGATAGCCATGGTGGACCTTCCCAAATGGGAATGCCATTAAAACCTCTATGTTACACAATCCATATGTATTCATATGTACATAATCCTTTATAGTATACGCTTAGCTGGGAAGATGTTTGTAAAAATGTTTTAGTGAATACTTAAAACATTGGGGACTCCTGGTGTCCACTGGGTTGGAAAACCATGATCTATAGTGGTCCGTTAATGCTGTTCTTTGGGCTCAGAGGGCCATAGAAAGAATAACTGCTGTGTTTTGAAAACTTCTAACATTCATGTAAAATAATATTGCTTGTGCAAAAATGCCATGACTTTCAGTACAATAATTTGAAGTCTTAGAGACTAGAAGCTAATGGTGCTTTGGGAATTTCGAAATCTCCATGTTTGTCCTGTGATGCTTACATTTTTGCAGATGCAAGTTAAGAGATTTGTCCTCCATATGGATAGGATGTCTCTGTCCCTGGATTTTAAGTTTTAATTCTACAGTTTTGTGATGGGTGTTTTCTTTCTTTTTTATGCCTTTATATAGAGGTAGGGCAGACATTCTCATCTACCTGTAAAGATGCTGACCTAGCATCAGATGAATCAGTATGATGAAGTGATAAATGTTTCAAGCCCTTGGCCTCTTATCTCTGGTCTTGTTTTCTTAATCCTTCCCAAACTAAAATGATTGAAACGCCTTCCAGATCTGATAACTGAAAAGATTTCAAGTGAAACTTTTGGCTCCTATCCTACCATGAGATCATACAATATGATATTAGCTAAATTTGTACCAGAGTTTGAAATGAAAACTAAAACATGTTACTGTTAGCCTGTCTCAGCTATTTTTGAGACCTGTGGGCAAATACTAGTTTGTTGGTCAATCTCTGTGCCTTATTAATACATCTGCATTTTTTTTGTAGTATGTAAAATGCAAGTTTTTCTGCATTATTAACATTTTTAATTTGCATCCACTGTCTCTGGTGCCAGGTGTTTTCTTCATGGAAATAATTTTATAACTTAACAAAAGCAAATTCAGTGGAAAAGATTGGTTTTTTCTGACACTGTGCATCCATTCTTGGGAGTGTATTTTACGGTACAGTAGAGCACAGAACACACTTTTTTTCTTTCACATGGTGTTTTGTTTCTTTCACAGGGTGCTGTTTCTTGCTACTGCTGTAACTTCCATTCAGACATGCACATGATCTATACCCATTGTTTATAACATGTACAAATATATGAATGTTAATGCAGTATACATGCACATATTTTATGTACTCTGTATAAAAGGAAATATGGTGCCTGAAATTAAGCAAACACATTACATCCAAGAAAACAAAGTTAAAATCAATTGAAGGTTGCAAGGTGAAGCAGTTCAAGGTTAGAAAATGCCAGAATTTAAGTTGCTTGTGTAACCTTAATTTACCTTGCTGCATGGATGCATGTTGATAGTCTCTAATTATATGACTACATATTTTTTGCAGAAGACCTTTATATCATTTGATGCACACTTGTAGCTAGTACTTAAGGAATAGGAACAAGTCAATGTTTTTATCCTGGTTCATTGTGTGGCCCCATACCTTACTCACTGCACACTTCAGATCCTTCACAGAATACAGATTTATAAATTTCCTCGTGTACTTTTTATGGGACTGATTTACTGCAGAGACTTGCTTTTCCTATACTTCCTAGTAATTTTAACCAGGAATGGAAGATAAGGATGCTAAATGATATCTAGCCAGCTATTTAGTGTTTACTAATGCTTTTTTTCTGGGACACATGGAAATAACAATTTTCTTTATAGTGCCACTGCAGACCCAGTTCTTCACTGGTATGTAACAGAAAGCAGTGGTAACTCAGGTGGTGGTATGAAGTACTTCCAGAACCTTAGGAACATTAGTGAGCAGTACTAGTCTAAATACCACAAGGAGACTTAGTATTTGTGCACTCCAGAAAATGCTGCCTCCATGGAAAGGTTAACTTTTTGGAGGGAAGGACATGAGGATGCTGGACCTGAGGGATTGGAGATTGCTGGCATGCAAATCGGAAAGGGACAGAAACTTATATGGTGTAACGCTTTTATGCACTTTTTTTTTTGTCTTTCATACTGCATGCTCTTCAGGCCAAGATCATGCCTTCCCATATGTGAACACAGAATTTCAAGCAGTACTTTAATATAAATACAAGTAGATGAGATCATAATGTATCAAGCAATATAATTAAATCAGTGCTGTATTTGCTGTCTGTCTCTCATTATGGCTGCCTCTCAGGTCACAATACAGCTTTGAAAACCATGTAAGAACCTAAATGCAGCAGCCCATACAAAAACAACTGCTATTAAGTGTGTGCTGTTTGGATAAAAATTTCAGAAAAATGTACTTTTGCAAGGGCTTTTAAAAATGGAGCTGTATTTAAAACCTTTGCCTTTGGGTTTGTGAAGTAGAAGAATTTACTTTTTTTTTTTTTTGTTATGAGTTACCATGAATGGGTGGTTACATTCCTTACTTGCATGATTGTAATGGGATTTCTTGAACAAGTAAGAAGTACTGTTACAAGCAAAGGCTAAAGGACCGATTTATGTTTTACTGAGTGAACTTTTCTCTCGGAGTGGCACCAACTTATAGCAGACTGCCTGCCAGGTAACCAAAGCTATGTTGTGTTTTTACTAGTTTGGAAGTAACCCACTTTCAAGCAAAACAGAAAACAATTGAAATAAGAATTGGTTTGCTTGGCCATTCTGGTTTATCTTCCGTAAACTAAATTTCACGTTGTAAAAATATGTATGTGGGGTTTATATCAACAGATTATATGTTTTTTACAGGAAAATATTCTGCCAGTTTTGTTTAAATAAGGCACTCTGGAGTTTGAAGTCATACATGTAAACCTCCTGCCGTATAAAATACAGCACCTAAAGGCTATGTTATTGCTTACCTATCTCATAATTATTGTATGCATGTAGCTACAGGAATATTCACACATGGTTTTATTACTGTAAACTTTTGGGTGACTTGCTAATCCAAGCCAATACTTGGATCATACCTTCACTAACTAGTAAAGATTATAAATTGGGTTGAAAAGTTCAGCAGTCAAGCTCTGTTAACAGTTTGCCTGGAATCCAGACCTATTTGAAATCAGGGTGCACTCAGATTCTTTTTTCTTATTAGAAAAAACATCCACAATTTGCAGAAGTGTGATGTCTCTTGCTTGGCTCCCTTTATGTCACTGAGGGATGTTTGGAGAGCACTTTTCCAACTTCTGTCCTGATACCAGGGGGGATACCTTTTGGCACTGGTTTGTAGAGCCTTTTTTCCCAGTATGTTATTTGTGCTTACCTAAGGAGGGTTGTCAAAGGTGAGCAAGGCCATCTGCTGTAGACTTCCAGGTGCTAAAAGGTATACCATTTTCCTTAAATCAGCAAAACCGAGAGAGAGGAAAGGGTAAGGACCTTGTTGCACATTAATTTTAGGCGGGTCCTGGAGCTCTTAGCCCCTGGATTTATGAAACCATACACATGAAACTAGTTTTAAGCACATTTTAGACAGCTTAAAGTTACACTACTCCAGGGCAGGTTTATCTCTGAACTGTGTTACCCAGCTCATGTCTCTTTAATGTGTGGCCATTCCACAGATGATCCACCCAAGTTATAGTCCTTTAGCATCCCAGAATGTAGTGTCCCCTCTGCCACCCTCCTGCTTTCTGTGGATGGATGTTCTACTACCCAGGGGGCATTTCTGGCACCAAGGCAAGTCCCTCTTTTGCCCTCCCAGGTTCTGACCTTCCCACCCCCAGGGGTGCAACACGTGCAAACAGCCTGCAGAGCACATGCCAGCTAGCCAGGTCACAAGGCATGGATGGGTCCAGAAGTGGTGTCTAGGGGGTGGGGGGAGCAAGGTAGGAGACCAGAAAAGGTCCCCTTGAGCTTTGACTTTCTGCCTAGGGCAGGGGCAGTAGATCCCCCATAAACTCCTTCCCTCACTGCTTCCACTTCCTGGCCCCCTCAGGAAGCACGACCAGCACCCCCCTCCCCCCACCAATCCCAATTTATTAAAACATGAAACTTCTTTAATTTGCCTCCTTTTTATTTCTTCTTAAATTTTTTCTTTTTACTTTTTTACTTTATCCTTCAGTGGCTGGCTGACTTCATTTCACAACCCTTCCCCCATCCCCATTTTCTTTCCACCTCCCATTTCATTACCCACACTCATCCCATTATCTCTTTGCCACCCAACTTCATGCCCCGTCGTTGTCTCTGTGCACCTCCTTGTCTGCAACGCATCTCATGCCCATACCTAGAGCAGAGTTAGAAGCCTGTCCTTACTCACGAGCCCTGCAGTGGCAAGTCAGCCAGGTGCCTGCTTGCCAACCCTGTAGTGGCAAGTCACAGCTGTACAGGTGTAGAACAGTCAGAGAAGGTTTTAAGCCTTAAGGGGTGTGTCCTCATGAGCAGGAACATGTGTTCCCTGGAGAAAACTAGCAGCAGCACATATTGTCCCCAGGGAACGCCTATTCACGCATGCTGTAGTGTGTGGCAAGTTGGCCTGGGTGGGGTAGAGGAAGCTGGGGCCAACACTGGGCTGGCCTCAGGAACCTTACGTGGGATCCTGGAGGCCTTCTGGGGCTTCAGGAGCAGCGATCCAGCAATATGGAATCTGGCCAGCAGCCGGAGTGTGGCTGTAGCCAGCCAGGCTCCAATTTCTGGCAGCGCACGCTGCTGCCATGTGCATTGCCCTTCTTTTTTCTGGCTCAGGTGGTTTTGACATGGGGATCTCCAGGCAGCAGAAAAACCTGCCATGCTACGAATTAGTGCGGTGAATGTCTGCATGTGTGGTGCAGCCTGCAGCACTGCAAACTGCATGTGTGACCGCCTGGATGCGCCCAAGGTGTGACTGCTCCACACTCAAGCTGGCAGGAACACCAATCACCATTTGAGCAGCTCAAAGTGCAATGTGTAACGGACCTGAATTTGGCTCCCTAATGAGCTCAGAGATCAACATGCTCTAATTCCTTGAAATTTGAAGCCCCGAACTGCTTGTTTTACTTTCCTTTGGCAGCCATGTTTAGGAATTTTGCAGTATCTGTAGGCTTGGGGTCAGTCTGTAAGTATGCAAGAGTGCTTTCTTGCACCTACTAGGGAACAGGGAGAGCTATAGAGATGCCCATTAAGGTTTGGTAAGACTTGTGTTCCATGCCAGGCAACTGCCCTGCTTGTAGATTTGTAGAAGAACCTGGAGGCTAGGCTCTGAGGTAGGGCAGGGGGAATCAGCTACCCTCCCCTAGGACATCAAAATGCTGGATGGAGACTCAGGTTTGCAATGCTTTCGGGTGTGTTCCTTTGGTGTGTTCCTACTAGTCTTCCTGTGTTATCTCTTGTGATAATGGATTTTGCATTTGGCTTGTGTGAAGTGAACCTTGCATTTTTCCTGCAGCTGTGTTCAATAGCAGCATCTGAGTAGTAGCAAACAAGGTCCAATAGCTGTGGATGAGGGTACGTTTTCGGAAAAATGCATTTAGACTTCTGGAATCTAACAACTTTTTTGAAAAACCTTTACCGTTAGCAGCTTCAGTCTTACTTTTCAGTATTCTGATTATGACTGATTGGGCACTCAAACCTCCTAAGTAAATAACATGACTAAAATATGTGTCATTTACTTCCCTTTTTATATCAAGTTCTGTTATTTTGCTGTGATGCTTTTTTAAAACAGGCAGTAGAAGAATTCTTGTGAACCCCTGCTGAGAACTGTTACTACAAGTTGGTTCACTCTGATAAAAAGGTCAGCCAGGCCTCACTTGCTCTTTATTATAATCCACTACCCATTGTGGTTTATCCTCTCTGAATCTGTTCTATTCTATTCTATTCTATATTACTATTCTGTTATGCTCACTATCTTCTCTGTGCAGCTAGTAGTATAATACTTGAAAAGACTTGCGCATAATGATCAGTGAGCTACAGAAACATCATAAATCTCCCCTCATGGTTTGACAAGGGTAGTGGCGGCAAGCTTATGTTAACTGTTCATCTTAGAATAAATGTGAACATCTAGGATTGATATTTGCTTTTTCTTTGTTATAAGAGCACAAGTCCTGTTTCTGTTAGGAGAACCAAATCTCTCTTCTGCTAGTGCAACCCTTCTGTTAGGAGTCAGCTTTCAGAGATACCTGCTTGTCTCATATTCTTCTCTGCAGCGTAATCCATTTGCTCTATGTTTGGCAGCTCACACTTACTATTACTGTTATGGCTCTTGGTCATGTTTAAAACTTCCTAATAATTATGCAAAGACATGGAGTGTAATAGTCATTGTAATCAAACATATGGCATGACTTCTGTGTAGTTTGCTTTAGAAGTCTAGCCTTGCTCCTTCATAATTTTTGTTATGGTGTTAATCCTGTACCTATGACACATTTTACAGTAAAAATGAAATTTTCATTAAATAACAGGAAAAATGTAACTAGCAGAGAGACTAAAACCTTTCTTGGATACCAGTCAGATCCTGCTTTTTGTTTAACTACAGAATTCCTACCTGCGTGGAAAGAAGGATACTTAGTTTGGAGCCAAGCAGCAGTATAGAGAAGTATCATCAGTAATAGGGATGCCTTGCTTTTTCCTTCTTGTCCTTTTCCTTGACATGGTCTTTTTGATCTGGCTGATGTATAAAGGAGCAAACATTCAAGACAAGGAGGAAGGGGTAAGTTTGAGAAAAGAAGGTTTTTATAACAGTGTAGAATGTTAGTGTATTTTTCAGAAAGAAAAGTGAAAACCTGGAAAATGAACAGCTTTCTGAATAGGTCACCACTTTTTCCTATGACTTGCTGTATTCAGTTGCTTGGGTGTCTTGATTGCTACTAAAAATGCTGGCCAGGTTTCAGCCACTGTCATGTTATGACATGGTACTGTATTTTACCTGTCTGTCTGTCTAAGCTGGATGGCTAAAAATAGATTCCTTTCTTGCAAGTGTCCATTTGATATTCTGTACTGTGTTGTTTATACCACTGTATGCAGACTAAAGAGGAATGCTAATTTCACATACTCTCTGGGGTTGTTGGAACTTCATAATAAAGGAGCTGTCATCCAAGCGTTCTTTGGCATGTACATATATGTGTGTGTGTACATATGCATGCAGACACACACAGATAAATGTGTGTATGTGTCTATGTGTATACACACACATACACGCATACATATATATTAAATATTTTTCTTTTTGTAATGTCATAATGTCTCTTGAAAAGGCTGTGCTACTAAGGTGGATTGTCCAACGACGCTCTCTCCATTGGGTATCTCTCAGTACTCCACATGGCAAGGGGAGGGAAGTGAGAATGGGAATCCTGGAATCATGTTTGGATTAAGTTTCCTTGCTTCCTTTTGCACTGTATTTGACCCAAAATGAAGAGCTGATATGACATCATTTTGGGTGTTGCCAGCACAGTCTTCTTTTATATTAAATGTGTAGAAACTATTTTCTTTTTAAGGAAAATATCTGAAGGGATCTTGGCTGGCTTTGCATACCCTATAGGTATGTCTGATTGTTTTTCATGAGTGAGGTATTGTCCTTCTGTTTACCCCTCTCAAAGGAAGTGCCTGTTGACATAGTCTGCATTTCAATCATCTTTATTATACAACACTCTGGGAAGCCTCCAGGGCAAGCCAAGTAGGCCCTAAAAGCAGCTTCTTAGTCACAGAGACAGGCCTAACCAGACACCAGCAGTTCATATTTCTTTATTTACAGAGATCTGTGTAATGATAATGTCAGACCTCACTGAAGAGTAAGGCTGCTTTTTTAAAGCAGTATGTTAGGTGAGGCAGGAAGGCCTCCCAGCTGCTGTTATACCTGCCATAATACGTTAGTGGCAACATTGTCTTTAAGGGTGAGCAGTGGAGCAGAACAACACCGCTTGAATCCATAAGGGCCTGTCTCTGCTGAATTTATTTGCACAGAGTAACACTTTGCTATATAGGAGTACCTACAGGGCCTTCATGGTGACTAGGTTTGGCAGAATCATTGGAAGTTGCTCTGCCTCTTTCTGGATTTGTCTACACTGTTGTTGCACTGCTAAGTACTAAGAGTATTGGAAACAGTAGACTGAAGGTGACCAACGTTAGAACAGTCCTTATAGTATATACAGTTATTCTCTTTGCACCCCTCTTCCAATGAAGGGCTTCCATTGGTGACCATTATTAATTTTTGTCATTGTTACAAGACTTTAGTTTTCATGGAGTTGCAGAGTGTTTTATTTATTCCAGTTATTAGTTCATGTGGCCAAAAGATTACATAAAGTGAAGTTGTATCTGGACAGCTGATTCTTACGGTTCATTTGAGATTTGGTTGCACTGTGAATCAGTTATATTGCCAAAGCTGTCTATTCATATTTGCAAGAGGAAAGAGTTTTGCTTCAAGTTAATTTGTGAGTCAGGATTGAATCTTTGCCAATAAGCAAACTCAGGAGGATTTGCATGATATTATGACAGTTTCATTTTTTTCTTGTACTGTCTCAAATCTGTTGAATATGTAGACTTAACTTTGACTTGTGCACATACTTTTTTTTTTTTTTTTTAATTTCAAATAAATCCTAAAATACCTGTCTGGGCAGGCTGCTTGTGAGATAATAGAAGTTTTCCTACTTGAAGAATATTGTACTCTTTGAATCACATGAACAGTACTCCCAACCTGACCAGCAGTGTGATTAAATCAAGTCTTGTTTCTCCCAATCACTGTAGCTGCCTGACAGCTCCAAATGCATTAAGCTTAACCACTTTGACTGATCCTACAACCTTTCACATCAAGGACAGGTTTAGGTTGTGTTAATAGAAGGAGACATGTATAAACCTAGCCGTGCAAAGATGCCTACAATTACAACCCTAAGTTTTAGGTTAGCTTCAGATGTTGCTACCTTAAGATAATTGCAGTCTTTATTATAAAAAAAAAACAAACAACCCCCCCAGAAAACCCAAAAAGAACCTGAACACAGACAACCATGGAAACTGCAGGTGGTTAAGAAATGACTATGGTGAGAGTAACCCAAGTGGTAGTAGCTTCATTTGTAGTGTAGGCATTTGCCTAATTATTTTAATTGAAAACTTTTCTGATTTGTGTATTAATGATGAAAGCAGCCTTGATTGTAGGCAAAAATACCAACAGCCAGTTTTGGCACAGATATACACATTAGTGCAAATTATATGTTGGAACCCAATTTTCCTCCTGCAGGATATGAATAACTCCCACTTCAGTTACTGTTTAGATTGGTAGCAAACAGAAAACACTTTTGCCCTTGGGTGCAGGGTGTTGGCAGGCAGGTGCAAATCTTAGATTGGTTTCCGCCATTTTTAAACCAGTGTATGTGTGCTGAACTTCTGTTCTGTTATGGGTATAGACTAGTTTCTGATCACTTATACCAGTAAAAGTGTAATGACTGTACTTAGCGTTTTTGTTTGTCTTTAAGCTGAACTTGTGCAAAGGAGTTTTGTAGACCCAAATTGCCCTATGTTGACTAGATTTTTTTTTTTGTTTAGTTTCCCCCAATTCTAATTTTAACTAAATGAAAGGGCAAAAATAAACTTTGAACACAGCACAGTACCAAAAAAGCGTACCATATCTCCATTTAACCAAACCATTCTGCAATATGTTCTTCCACATTTTTGTTAAAGGTTAACAAAACTGTTTAGACAACGCTAATGACTGTACATCAATCTGCTGTATCTAGCTGATTAATGGGACTGATTTCTGCAGTGAATTCCTTTAATCGCTTCTTATTTACAGAGTGGGGCGGTTTTGTTTAAAGAAGCTGCGTGGAGTGTTCATCCATCTTAGAAGCTCATTTCTTGACTGAAATAAGTTTAAGAAACAAATCTAATGAGGCTCTGAAATGCATAGTATTCAACCAAAGAGGGATCCACATTCACTAATGTTAACTTTTCCCATCATGCCCAAAACCAAGCCCAATTAGATTAAAATATAAATTCTAAATTCTGCAGAGATGTTTGTAGTAACTTTGAGCAAAATGAGCGAAACACTAAGTGCTCTTTAGCTTGAGAGTAGGTGCACTGAGCTAGGAACCAAACTATGAGTTCTGGTCTTGTCTCTGCTACTGACTGATGTTAATATTTCTGAGCAATTTGCAACCGGTATTACTAACCAGAAGTTATAAGCCTACTCTAAAGACAACTAGTATTGTTTCCATTTTGGAAATAAAGTAGCTGAAAAGTTGTGCAATATCTCTTCAGGCAAAACTGATACTGACCCAAATCTTATCTATATCCAAGCTGCCTTTCAGAATGGGTGTGCTAAATATATTTGCTTGGTTATTCTCCTTGTAACTAATGCTCTAATTTCCAGTTCACACCTTTTTCTCAGACCTAGGAATAGAGGCCAGGAATTTCCAATATACCATTCTATGCCCCAAAAGAGTTTTTTAACTCAGCGTATTGGTATGTCGTCACACCCTTTAGGAGCTGGTCCAAAATGAGAATAGCAGTCTTTCCTTATACCAGTTATTCCTGCAGCTCCACTAGTAGGGATATGTGTTTTCACATTAGGTGTTCTGGTTTCAGACCCTGTAGATGACACACATGGTCACTTAATTAAATATAAACAAACAACAGGGCAGACTTAAAATTGCTTGGGTAACTTTATTTCAGGCATTTCCTAACATTTTAGTGTCTGATTTTGAAAAGTTAATATTCCTGTTTTATTTATTTTGTTATAAAAGCACCCCCCAGACTTAGTATTAAACTGGACACTAATTGGTAGACTCAGCAGAGTGGCCAACTTCAACACAGGTCATGGTGCCTGAACTAATCTTGTAATCCATATGGCAGAATGAAGTTCTAGTGGGAGGCTAGTCTATAAGGATCTTGCTCTGTGCCTACTATGATTTTATTTATCAGTGGTATCAATACTGCACTTGGCACTAGCAGAGAACCATTTTTTTTTTTTTTAATGAATGTTACGGCTAGGGGTGCAGTGATAGAGATTTTTGGGGCCAATATTGATAGCCAGTTTTTAAGAATGCATATCTGCCAATACCGATCCAATTTCCAATACTCAGCATGGCAGCTTGGAGATCTGTGTCCAACTGGTAAGTCTGTTGTGGTGGAAGAGAAGGGGTGTGGGGGAGGCAGATGGAGGCCCCTGAGGTGAGGGAGGGAGTGGGGCTGGGGCAGGTGCTGCCCAGCTGGGCTGGGCTGTGGGATGAGCTGTGGCTTGTCCAGGGGGCACTGGCAGGGAGGCAGCTTCTGCCACTGAACACCACTGGCAGGGAGGGCATGGGGGGGAGCATGCGCTCCCAGCTTTGCATGGGGTAGGGTAGACTGCTGCTGGGGCTGGGGCTGTGCCGGGCTCTTGTCAGAGGGGGGGTGGGGGCTGGGCTGGGCTGCGCTTGGGGCAGGTGGCGGTGCTTGGAGGAGGACTGGTGGGGGGGGGGGGCGGGGGTTGCAGCCACATGCCCTAGCAGGGTGCATGCAGCAGCGGGAGCTGCCCCCCTGCCATGCCCCCCAGACAAGCCACTGTTCTGTCCCATAACCCGCTCTGACTCGGCAGTGCCCACCCCAACCCCACTCCCTCCCTCACCATGAGGGGCCTTGATCTGCCCTCCTAAGTCCCTTCCCTTCCCTCTCCCCTTCCACCACAACAGACTTAACAGCTGGACGCAGGTTTCCAAACTGCCAGGCTGTGCTCCTCACAGCTTACATGCTGCACTGCTAGTGCGCATGTATGGGGCATTTATTGGCCACATTATCGGCCACATCAGGCAAAAAAACACTGATTTCTGATGCAGTTAATTTTCTTTATATCAGTGCTGATCCAATATTAGACTAATGAGTCGGTGCACCTGTAGTTACAGCTTTATGCAAATTAGCACAATTTACACAAAATGTTGCAGATGAAGGTTCAGAAAACTGCAGTTAAAGCATTGCTGATGAAGTTAATGTGGAGGACATTGTTATTATGATTTACTTATGGTAGTGCCTAGTGTCTGTTATGAGGGTGGTCAACCTGTGGCACATGAAACCTCTGTGTGTGGCATGTGGCAGATTAGGGAGGGGACAGGCAGCATAGTAGTAGATAGGGCAGGAAGCAGGAAGTGGAGAGGCAGATCAGGCAGGGAGTACAGGGCAGGGAGCAGAAAGAGGACCTAGGTAGGCAGAGAAAGGGGGTCAGAGTGGCACTTGGGGAGAGTGCAGGGATAATTTGTGGCATACCTGCCAAAAAGCTTGGTCTGCACTGGTCTGTTTGATGCTTTCCATAGCTACAAAAGGGATAGTTCTGGGTCTGTTTGAAAAATCAATAGATTTATATTAGAGAAAGGGAGTGGGAATGCCTACAGGCAAATCATGTACTTGGCTTAGTAAATCAGTTTGATTCAGTGTTTGCAGTTTGGAAGAAGCAGTCTCCAAGAGGAAATTGAACATGAGCAGGGTTGGGAATTTGCGGGTGGGTTTAGCAACCTATGGGCTGAATCCAGCTTCCCAAGCTATTGGATCCAACGTGTGTAGGGCCTTGGCAGTGGGGGATTTTACCTGTGCCATACTGTATACCACTGCTGCAGCCAGGCAGCAGGAAGCTTTTCCAGGCAGTACAGAGCATGGAGAAACCACAACAGTGGTGGTGGCTGGGCACTAGTGCTGGTCCACCTTGGATCCAAGTTGAGCCATTTTGGACTGCTGCTGGGAAACGTTGCTGACTACTGTTTTAGAGAAGTTGCACCATGCACAGGGAAAGGGAAGAGGGTGGCAGAGAGGTGATTGGGAGAAGCTGGCAAATGAAGTCTTTAGTAACTACATCTTAGCCAAATCACAGAACCAGCATTTCTTCCCCTTTCTCCTTGGTTTACCAGACACTTCTAATGCCAGTGATCACACTCCTCTTAAAATCTTGTTGTCTTTTGTGCTCTTTGGGTTCTTCTGCTGTTTCTCTCACTGTTCCTTTAGTGGTTTTCCCTCTCCCTTTCCAGCTTTCTGTAGGAGTTTCTCAGGGTTCTGTCCTTACCCCTTCTCTTCTCCCTCTGCACATTTTCTCTGGTTAATCTCGTAAGTAAAAAGTTAAATTCAGCGGTCTTAGAGCACTGCACCACCACATGCCCCATGCTCTGTGCTGCTGCTTAGCCAGAACCCTCCACTGCCACATGCCCCTCTGCTCTGCATTGCAGCCTGGTCAAATCCCCTTGCCACTGCACACCCCTGTTTCTCCATTGACTCCTGATCAAAACTTCACATTGCTGCCCAAATATGGTCCTGTACTGTTGTCTGCCCCCAGACCTGCACTGTCGCATAAACATTTCTTCATGCTGCTGCCCAGCCTGAGACCCACACTGCCACCTAGGTGCAGCCCTACTACAGTTGCTGCTAGTCCCAGAGATCTGTCCCAGGAACACCCCCTGCCAGTGAGATTTGGCCTGGTACCTACTGTGAGTTTGACACCTTTGGACCAAGGATTGGTGTTATTTAAGACTGTTTGGGAACTCAAGCCACTGGGATGCATTCCTGGAAAGAGGCCTTGAAGAATTGACACCTGTTTAGTTCCTGGGAGATCAGCCTTCTGGGATTGAGGCTAGCACAATAGATAAGAGCCTTAAGAAATGAGGGAAGAGGGTGGGACAGCCTCACATAATCTGATTTTAGTACAAAGGAAAAGGAAAAATCAGGTAAATGAGGATATGATAATGGATAAAGGACTATCAGTGGATAGCAAGAGCAAAGAGAAAGGAAGTAATAGTGTTGGTGAGAACAGTATTTAGGTAGGTGATAGAGGTTTAGTTAAAGAGCATTGCCTAATCCATCTGAAGAACTCAAATGGGCAGTAAAAAAAAGTAACAAGTGTCTGCACCATAAAATGGAATTTTGGCACAGAAAGTGAAGTGGGGTATTGTAAAGAATAGTGGAAAAGTACTTGTTACTGGAACACAGAAATTGAAATGTATATGTTCGCCAGGGAAAGACAGAAATAAGGGAAAACTGGTATTGAATGCTACTACAGGCAGTCCTGGACTTACGACGGTTCAAGTTATGATGAACTGCAGTTCTGACATCTGTAAATTGGCACCTTGGGTTTGAAGTTCTGACCCAGGTTTCAACTTTACAGTGTTGGACGCTGGAGACAGGTCTGTCAGTGGAAGGGAAGGGCCATCCAGGTGGGCCCCTGCAGTGATGGGGGGACTGGGGCTGGGACAGGAGCTAAGACAAATGCTGCCCAGCTGGGACTGTGCTGGGTTCTGCAACTGGGGGCTATGGGCGGAAGCTGTGGCCACCCGGCAGCTCCCCTGGCTGCCCCCACTGGGAAGAGGCAGGCAGAGCTTGGGGGGCTGTGGGAGAAGCTGTGGCTTGTCCAGCTGCTCCTGTAGGGGTGAGGGAGGCAGAGCCAGTTGAGCCTTGAGAGAAGTTGTGGCCTCCTGGCTCTGCCTACCTTGACCCGGTAGGGTCAGTTGGTGGGGCGGCCGTGACTTCTCCAAAGGCTCCCCCAGCTGCTCCCACTGGGAAGGAGCAGGCAGAGCTGGGCGGCTGTGGGAGAAGCGGCGACTCGTCCGGTGGCTCCTACTGCTTGTCATGGGGCAAGGGGAAGCTTGTCGCCCCGGATCTGATCAGGCTGTGGTCAGGGCACATCTGGGGGTACATGGCACGCCCTTGCACCCTTCCAGATACGTGCTGCTCCTCTCAGAGCCATTTGTGGGGAGGCTCCTTTAAGAAGCTCCTTGGACACTTTCTTCAAGAAAGCGGACAAAACTCCAGAAAAACCTGCAGCCAAGGCTTCTGAGAAGACTCCAGCCAAGAACCCTTCAAAAATTCCAACCAAGAGCTCTTCAAAACGTCCAGTAAAGTCACCTCCTAAGAAGTCCTTCCAAATAAATGTTTGCTATTTACAATATAAATATATAAATAAATACATGTAGACAAGTAATATAGCTACAATTTTTTATTTTATATAATTGATTGACTACAAAATTCTGGGTTATTTTTGGTGAAAATCGGGTATTGAGCCTTGGTTCAGGAACCAGTCCCCCATTTACAACATTGTTTCCTATGGGAAAATTGGTTTTGAGTTGCAACGTTTTGACTTAAGATGCGGTTTCCAGGAACCAATTGTAAGTCCAGGGACTACCTGTATTGAATGCTAGTAGCACTGCAAAGAAAAAAAAGAGATAAGATTAACATAGACAAATGGTTAAGTTTTGGATATGGCCAGAGATCTGACTACTAATTCTAGAAAGAGAAATACTACCAAGAGACTTTAACTAGAGAATAATTTATGGTAATAATAGTGGGGCCTGCTTGTTTCTGGGTGTGAAAGCTGATAGATTGCTTCACCAAATAGTTACAGAACCAGCAACAGATGATGTTGGTTTTTGCTTGGTAAGTGATGAGGGTATAATAAAAGAGCTGGTTATAGAAAATCACCTTTCATCTTGTCAATGCAAATTGGTTTAGTTCAAATAGAAAGATGAACAAAAAGAGGTCCATAATTGAAGCTCTCTGTTTTAAAAGAGCAAACTATGATAAAACTAAGGGATACAGTTAGTTGGACTCAAGCCAGTTGGACTGAGGAACATATGATCTTGAATGTCATGTTAGACTGGAATTTGTCAAAGGTGCCAAAATGGTCTGGAATTTGTGTCCTGACCAAAAAAAAAACCTAGTAGGCAAGGAAGAATAGTATATTATGAATAAGCAGGAAGACAAAAGTGATGGGAAAAAGGATTGTTCAGCAGAATAAACTGTGCCTTGTAGGCCAGAAAGCTTAGGGGTTAGGTGAAAATTCCCCAAGGTTAAGGTGAGTTACAGTTATAAAAGATAAGTAAAAAAGTACCAAAAGGCTCCTCAGCTATTCAAATAAAGGCGATAAAGAAAGGACCAGCAGGGTGGCAATTCTGTGAGCCAGGGGGTAGAGATTAAAGATAATTTTGCTATGGCCCAAAGATGTTTTAGCATCACTTTTCAATATGATGATGCTATTGAGTAAGGGTGGAATGTTTAAAGGTAGGGTGACCATATGTCCCGGGACACTTCCAGCTTCTGTAGTCTGGTCCTGGCTAGTCGGTCAAAAGTCCTGGAGTGGAGTCCGGTGGGGTATCATGGTGCACCAGGCAGGCACTGCTGCTGCCATGTGTGTGCAAGGTGGATGGATTGGTCACCCTATTTCAAGGGAATGGAAAGGTATAGGAAAGGGAAATACCACAGTTAAGGTGGAAGCTCAAAAAGCTTAATGTGTTGAAATTTGGGAGACTGAATAATCTTTATCCTTAAATCCTAAAGGAACTGGCAACTGAAATCTTAAGTCTGTTTACCAAATCTGTCAGACAGAAGGTAGGGCAAGGTGACGCCTTAAGAGACTAACTAGTTCAGATGCATCTGACAAAGTAGGTTGTTGCATATAAGAGAGTTAGCTCATGCTCCTCTGAACCAGTTAGTCTCCAAAGTAGCACCCTTCCCTGCTTTCTGTCTGACTTGAAGCTAACAGCTAACCACTCAGAAATATCAGTTATGGGTTATACTTTATGATTAGAGAATAACAAATGTAGAACCTAAATTTAAAAACAGAAAGAAAATGGATCTTGGCAACTACTGACCCATTAGCTTTACTTCAGTAGTATTCAGTGCTTTAGAACAAATTTTGGGGCACGTATACACAAGTGCAGAGGCTGCTTTAATTGGAATTCCAACACGTTGGAGCAGACTTGATTAATTGGGTACCGCACTCCGCAGCCTCCTGTGTCTTGTGTATCAGCATCCCTGTGCTTAAAAATGGTGGCAGGGGTGCTTGTACTAAAGCTCATCGAATGAGCTTTAGTTCAGGCATTCCCGCCACCATTTTGAAGCATATGGATGCTGATACAGGAGACATGGCAGTGCTTTAATTAGAGTGGCTCTTGAAGCATGCATAAAAGTGTCTGTGGAGGAAAGAATAAATAAGGACAGTGTTAAATGGAAAATAGGTTAAAATGCAGTATGAGTCAGTTGGTCCAGCCCAGAGGTTCCCAAACTTTTTCTTATTGCATAGCCCCCTTCAGATTTACCAGCTGCTCACATACCCGCTACCAGCATATATTTTATATTTTAGCCCCTTGATTACCAATTGTTGTTATAATTAACATGAAATCTGCCATTATACAATTTCTCCTGCATACCCTCCAGAGATGTCTTGTGTGTCTCCGAAGGGAACCCCTGGACCAGTCTAATGTCGTGTCTTTGATAATGAGAATTAGTCTTTTAGCAAAGGAAACATCTCATCTATCTGGAAACCTGGGAGGTACATCTCATCTATCTAGATTTCAGTTAGGGATTTGATATTATATCACGTGAGAAATTATTATTTTAGATGGAGAAGATCAGTTTAGTACGAGAATTATAAGGTGGGTAAGGAGCTGGCTATGAAGGAGAGACAGCAATGGATACTGTTGAAAGGGGAACTGTTAAGTTAAGGTAGAGTTACCAGTGGATTTCCTCAAAGATGGGTCTTGCAACCGATATTACTTAATATTTTCATTAATGATGGTGGGGAAAAAACTAGGCGGTGGTTGAATAAATTTGCTAAATACCACAGAGTTAGGAGGCATTCTTACTACCAGGTTATCATGCAGAACAATTTTGACAACTTTGAAGACTGAAATAGTAGACATGAGTTCAAATTCACAGTACAGAATTTTGGGTCATGTACTTAGGGGCTAACAACAAGAATTTCTTCTATAAACTGAGAAGTCATCAGCTGAAAATGATAGATGAGGAGAAGAACCTAGCTTTTGACTGTAAACCATGCTCGTAGGAGGTATCATGCAAAGTATTTCTAGTTGATCTCTGAAAGTTTTAATGCCATTTATTCAAGACCCGTTAGCCTTACCTCAGTAGTATGCAGTGCTTTAAAACAAATTTTGTAGGGATGAATAATTAAAGACCGAGCATTAAATAGAAAATTAGCTAAAATGAAGCCTGAGTCAACTGGTCCAACCTAACCTCATGTTTTTGATATGCTCATTGGTTTTTTAGCAAAGGAAACATGGGAGGTGCATCTCATCTATTAAGGATTTCATATTGCATATGTCTGAGTCTTGCTAATTCTTATACTGGGAAAGAGACTGAAAGAGAATCATTGAGAGATTTAGCTGTAGAAGTGTAAAGAAAAGGATGGGTCGTGGAAGAAGTGGCAGGAATTGGAATGAAAAACAACTCTCAGATTGCTGGCTTGTGCATAGTAGTATGATGATATTGACAGAAAGCGGGGCAAAGGAAGGAAGAGAAGTAGTTATGAAAGGAAGAAAGGAGTTTAGTGTTGGCCATGTGTGTTTTGAGATAATGACAAAACAGAGGATGTGTGAGATGAGAGGCATGACTGGATGGAAAGGAAGCAGTTTAGCAGTGCAAAGAAATTTGCAAGTCATCAACATAGAGTGCTAAAACTGTGGGAGCTAATGGGATCACCCAAAATAAGGGTGTTAAGTGAGAAGAACAGAGAGTCAAGAGCAGAGCTTTTTAAGAACTGCTACAGAGCAGGGGAGACCCACCAAAAAGGATGATAAAAGGGCAGTCAGGAAAACAGAGACAGCTAATTACGTATCATGAAAGCTCAGTGAGGATAAGATGGTGAGAGGGGGATGATTAACTTTATCAAAAGAGGCAAAGGAAGATGAGGGCAAGCTAGGGTTCTTGAGATTTGGCTAGGAAGACCCATGTGCAGTTTCAGCAGGGTAGAAATAGCTAGAAGCAGATTGGAAGGGATCCAAGATAGCAATAGAGGAGTGGAACTGAATGTACTGACTGTAGACTGCTCTTTCAGTGAGTGTACAGTTAAGGTAGAGGAGATTTGGGGATAGCTGTAGAAGCTATAGAAGCTGTAGAAGCTAAAAAAAAATAGGAAAGGAACTGGAAAAGGATGAGGGGGAGACATAAGTAAGGAAACAGGAATGGATGGAAATACTGAGGGAGGTGGAAGTCACCAGATGCATGTGTGTGCAGTAGGACATTTACATAATCTTACTTTTGTAAGAATAGGTAGCAGAAGTATTATTATATACCTTTTCTTTGTAGAATATATTAGTGAGCAGTGACAGATTTTGTAAGTAAATTGCAAAAAAAAGCAAATTTTGTCATTATGTTTAGAGATTTTTGGTTCTGCAAAACAAAAAGTGAGATCAGCTTTTTCTTAAGTAATTTAAAAAAAAACACTTGAAGCAGCAGGATGTGCTGCTTTCTTCCCTCTTGAAAAATGAGCTTTCTTTCCCCTCTTCAGACCCACACCACCACTATTGGAGGGCATCATGCTGGTGTTTGCTGGCTAATGTGGGCCCTGTGGAGTTCATTTAGCATTGGAAAGAGACCAACACATCCAGACTTCAGGAGTAGCACTACCTAATTGTCTGGCTCCTATCCAGCAGCAGATTGACCCAATAAACTCTAATGAATCTGGATTCCTGCAGTCTGATTTGCTTCCTCTTTCTATTACGTGCTTCTTTCAGTCCATGAAGAGTTGAAACCTGAGTGCCATTTTTGACAAAGGGAGTGGGGGGGGGGGAGAGGAACGAGGGGAAAAAGGGCAGATAACAGCCGAATGTAATCAGCATTTTATTACCATCCTCAGGAAGTGGGAATAGTTTTTTTTTTTTAAAAGTAGGTTGGAGCAAGGAAAGTTAATTATGGTGAGGTTATTTGACAGGAAATTACAAAATACAAACAGACAGAAGAAATACATTTTAAAACAGGGTAGGAAATCTCAAGTTACTTCACTGTGTATATTCAAAACCCCCAAAGCAAAGGCTGAAAATAGCAGTTTAAACAAAAGCTATCTTATCAGATAAAGGCATTTTAAGCACAAAGGGAAATGTATATATTGGGTTGACAGTCTTAAAATAAACTGATTGTCATGATAACGCTGTAGATTTAATTGTGGGAAAATTTGGGTCTGTTTGAATGACCTACAGACATAGAAAATTCTCATATAAGTTGACTGGGTCTATCTTATATGTATCTAGTCCCTTACATGGTGTTTATCAGTATTTTTCAGAAATTGCAAGGTATACTTGTGCATGTGGAATGAGACTGATAAATATGTGCATATATTCTTGGTCTTTATGCAGACCAAACACAATTAATTTCTTATTCTACTGTTTATAAACAGTGCACCAGAACATTTTCTACCTGTTAAATGTCTAAGTGGTACTTAGGAATAGAGGGATAAGTACAGCCAGTTAAAAAGGCCCAACCCTGAACCAATTCAGTCTTCATAGGTTAGTTTAAACTGTGTAGATTGAACTGAGAAGCAAGTGAGCAGGCATTCACTTTTGATTCTGAAAATGCAGCCACACGCCTGCAGGCCAGAAGCAGGGGAGTGCTAGAGCATGCCTCCCTGCTAGTCTGGAGCAGACAGCTTGGGTCAAGGCTAGCCCAACTACTCAACTGGAAGGGTGGGGGAGGTTGCAGGGGAGGTGCAGAGCGTCCTGGGATGCAAGGGGACTGTGAGTTAACTTGAATCTGGAGGGGATATGGGACAGAAATTCAATACACTAATTTTTCCTAAATCAGTTAATTCTGATACTACATCTACCCAGGTTCATCTTCAGCCAATTTCAGTGATTTTGAAAATGGTTTATGTGTACTGAACTTCTGTTGTGTAACAGATTTGAACTGGTTTCCAATGACTTTATAGGGGTTTATGTGTACTTTCTGTCCCTAGCCCAAGGGTTTAAGTAGAATCCTATTCTCCAACTATACAAGTCCAGGAAAGTTGTTAATGTAAATATGAGTTGACCCTCATCCTCCTTTACCTTTTGTGACTTAGTCTTAAGGCTAAGCTGGACAATAGTATAGGCGTTACTATTTTTTCAGGGATTTGAGCTGGTTGGGATAGGATTGCGCTCAAATGCATTAAACCAGTAGTTCTCAACCTTTTTAGACTTGAGGCACCTGTTGGAAAATGCCAGCTCTTAGCTTTCATTCAGTTCTTGACTATGAATACCAGAGCAACTTTTCTGTTGCAGAGAACTCAGAAAAACCACAACAGGGCCAAATCTTTTTAACACTAGATTTCTAGCATTGTATGGCACCCTGTGGCCCCCTTGAAAGGATATTAAGCATCATAGGGTGCCATGGCTCACTGCTTCAGAATCGTTGTCTTAGGCACTTAATAGATGGAATTTCATCTGGCCAGTAATGTTACTTTTAGCAGGTTTTCTGTGCTGAGGAAAAAATGAAGAGAAGTGTAGAATTTGTTTTATTTGTTACTTGTTGTTGAGTTTGTTTAATTATTGGAATTATGGGGGTATGCCATTGAATATGTAACTCATTTTATCTTTAAAGAACCAGGGAAACTGTGTTTTGTTACCATGTTAACCACTTCCTTGAAGGACATGCATACATGTAAGGAGAGAAGAACATGCTCTGTACTAATGTATGATTCTTGTCCTGATGTAGGTACCAAAGCTCTGAAGAACAGCAGTGAGGAACTCAAAGATAGCTGCTCTCTCTCAGAGCCTTCCATCAAAAGACAACATTCTCCCCAAAGAAAGGATTGATTCTTTTTGAAGGTAAAGACCGTTCAATTTCTGGGGCCCTCTTTACTGTTCTTCCTTGAACATTTCTTGCTGAGACAGAGTCAGCATTGATCTTCATGTAGATCTACATGCCCTCATGGTTTGATAGGCTATATATCATAGAAAATAGGTATATAAACAAAATTACATTTATTGTACCAGAGGATGGGAAATCATATTTGCACACATGGGGCACATCTACGCGTGTGCTTTACTGCGGAGTACACTGTTTTGCTTCGCAGTAAAGCATCACTGTCTACGCGTGCAGCAGTATTAGGCTGCAATAAAGTAATTAACTCGGTCGGAGATGAGTACTATCTTACGGCGGGGTAATTTACTGTGATTAAATGCACGTGTAGATGCACATGTAGACTGTGGGTGTAAATTGCATTTGGTCAGCCTAGCCAGCAGGGGACCAGACTCCTGCCTGGTGCCTAACCACACGGCTCTACACTTCAGCACCCTTGCGCCCCAGCCAGCCCTTCCTCTGCCCAACACCACAACCTGGAGCCTGGGGCTGACCCTCCCGTGCCCCCTGCCGGCCTGGGCCTGCACCCTGGACACTGGGCCGCACCGCTGCCACCAGCCACAGCCCTGCACCACTTGAGCCCGCTGCCGACCACTGCCAGCTGCCAGAGGCTCCCTGAACCCGCTGCCACCCACCGAGCCTGCTCTCAGCCGCCACCATGTCAGGCCCCCCACCCTTTGACACCCAGGGACGGGGGCCCAACTGGACACACGAGGAGACCTCCGACCTCATTGCCATCTGGGGGGACATCAGCGTCCAGCAGCAGTTTGCCCGTGCTACCAGGGCCAACGCCCACGTGTTCCAGGAGATGTCCTGGCGGATGCAGGAGCGTGGTCACCGGCGGTCCGGCCACCAGTGCCGGGTGAAGGCCAAGGCCCTGAGGGCGCAATTTGTCCGCGTCCAGGACCATAATAGGCAGCCTGGGGCTGCCCCCAGAACCATGCCCTTTCTCCGTGAGCTCGAGAGGATCCTGGCCCCCACAGGCCCTACTGAGGCCCCTCCCGTGTTCTGTAGCACGGGTGGAGTTGAGGAGCCTGCGCCAGGGGCCGCGGGTCAGGAGGACTCTCCAGGGGAGGGCACCTCGTGGCTCCCTCACCAGGTCCCGGCACGCTCCCCGCCCTCAGCCTCACCCGGCAGCTCAGACAGCCCGGGCCACCACTTGCCCCAGCTATTCCAGAGGCGGCCCACCAGCGAGGAGGACAGGGTGGGGATGTCCCCTGCAGACGCCAGCTCCGGCTCGTCACGGGAGGGGCCCACTGCTCGGCCGGCCACCTGCCGCGCCTCGCCGCTCCTGGATGCATCGGCCAGCCGGACCTCATCTCCGCGGCCAGGGACATCGTCCGACCGCCGGGAGCGGCTGCCACACCCGCCCGGTAAGCCCCACACAGGAAGGAGGGCCGGGGGCTGAGGGAGCCGTGGCCACTTGAGCCCGCATCAGCTCACCCACCTGCTCCTGCATTGTGCACTTGTAGCCAGCGATTCTGCACATGGGGGTGGGGGACCCTCCCCTCCTCCTCTTTTCCCTCCTCCTCCTGCCTGGCCAAGTTTCGTCCCGCAACATGCAGAGAGGCAAGGGCAGTTCAGGACTTTATTAAACACCCCACAGGCTCCCAGCTAGGCAGCTAGGGGCCCATCACATGCAGCGAAACTCGTCGATGGCAGTGGCGATCTCCTCCTCGGCTGAAGGTACTTGTAGTGTAGGCAGCAGGTACAAGTCAAGTACTTGTAGTGTAGGCAGAGATATCCCTCCAGGTGGTGGCGCATGTTGCAGAGAAACATGAGCTTGCCTGGGGCACCCTCGAAGCTTAGGGCCTTGTGCCAGGTTCTCGGTTGCTCCTGGAGAACCATTGTGATCACCAGCAGCAGGTCATAGTGGTTCGGAAAGCTCTTGGAGTGCTCAAACAGTTAGTTGTGGCATGCCCAGGTGATTCTGACCAGGAGCATGCTTAGGTGCAGCCTGCATGCAGTGGGGGCCTTCGCCTGGGGCGCTTTCCCGAGCAGGCCTGCTGGAGGGAGGTGGGGGTATTACCTGGTCCATGTTCAAGCCAGGTGGGTGCCCCTGACCCCTAGGACCTGGGTGCCACCGCCCGGCAGCACAGGAGCAAAATCCCTGGCCTGTAGGGAGAAGGAGGGGAGTTGATTCTGAGCCACCATGGTAGCTGCCGGGGGGTGAGGGGGCTGGCGTGGCCTGGCCTGGGTAGGGTATGGGGAAGGCAGGCTGCTTGTGGCAAGCAGCCCACCTGCCCCCGCTGTGGAAGCGGGGAGGGAAGTCTTATCTGACAGCCACCTGTGGAAGGAGCCTCCTGGGCAACTTAACATGGTCCCTGGTTGCCTGTGTGTGCATAACCCCCGAAGTGAGGGCAGGCAGCACACAGCCTCTCTGTACAATGCATGTTATCTCTGAAATGTTGCAAATTCTCACAAGGAGCCTCTTTGTCCTTGCTCTGCAGAACCAGCTGCTGGACATGGGGGAGAACCACCTGGCATTAGGGGAGATGGGGCCCCAAGGCCACCTGCAGCCTCTGCAGGTGCGCTTCGCATGCGCCGGCTCCGTCAGCGCCGGAGCCAGGATCGGACGGCTCTCCTCGATCGGTTGGTGACCGTCTCTGAGGAGCAGCTCGAGGAGAGTCGGACCTGGCACCGCCGCTGGCTCCAAGAGTTCCGCAGGATGTGGCAGGCCATGGAGCGGTCAGATCGTGAAGACCGCGAGGCACGGCGGGCGGAGAGTGAGGCCCACCACGCCCTCCTGCAGAGGCTGGTGGAGGCCCTGGAGGACCAGCGTGATGTGGTGCGACGGGCAGCAGCTGTTGCTGAGGATGACCAGCGTGTCACTGACTCTGTGCTGGCACTGGCAATGTTTGGCTCCACACCCAGTGTCCAGGCCCCAACCTCAACCCCAGCCCCAGCTGGCCCCTGGCAGCCACCCGCAGGCCTGCCTCATGCCCCCCAGTGAGTGTGGGAGCAGGTACAGTGCAACGTACAGAAGGCAGGGCCCTCAGCTTCTGCACCACATCCTGGTGTGTGCACCCCCCACTGTGCCTGCCATCTCCCACTTGCCCTGGCTCCTTGCAGCCCCTGAGCAGGCAGGAAGTGGCTGTGGCAGGGCTGGGTCCCTACGTGGGCCCTGCAGGCCCCAGCCCAAAGGAGGAGGAGGTGGTGTGGCTAGATAGCACCCTCCCTAGTCCCTGGGCCAGCTCCTGGCCTGCTGGGATCCCTGTGGTGCCCAGACCTGAGGTGCTGGAGGCTCAGATGCCAGGTGCCTGCCTCCAGGCTCCATGCCCCAGGCACCTCCTTCTCACTGTTTCCCACCTGGCAGTTGTAAATAGATATCTGTAAATCATTTCATGGGGTTGAGGGCGCTTTATTGGTGGTGCGCATTGGGTTTGGGGGAGGGGCTGTTGGGAGGGAGGGTAGAAGGGGGTCTGTTGGGAGGGAGCAGGGATTATGTCTGTTGCTGGGAGGGGACAGGGAGGGTGTCTGTTGGGAGGGAGCAGGGAGGGAGTCTGTTGTTGGGAGGGTGGGAAGGGGTCTGTTGGGGGGGTCTGTTGTTTGGGGGGGGGTGTCTGTTGGTGTGTTGGGGATGGAAATAAAGTTTGGGGTTTGTTGAAAACTGTCTGCAGTGTGTGTGTTTTTGGTGTTGTACTGTGGGCCCAGGGTCTGTGGGCAGCTGCCCAGGCGCTCTACTGTGAAGGGTGGTGGAGGAGATGGGCTGCAAGCACCTTGTGGCTACAGTGTCCTGGTTGCTGCTGCTGGGTGTAGCAGGGCACTATGGTGTGCCTGATGCTTTAAGGGGAGAAGCTGCCTGAGAGGCAGCTTTTAAGTGGTATGGGGCTCACCTGTCCAGAAGAAGGCCTGGTTGGGGCTAGACAAGCCCAGTGCCTGAGCTGGTCAGAGAGCCTAGCCCTGAGACCCTAAAGAGAAAAGTTCTCTGGAGCAAGGCAAAAGGACTCCTGAAGGACTCAAGAAGACAGGGAAAGCAGAATTACTCTGCAAGCCTGGGAACCAGAGGATATTACCTGGGACAGAGAATAAAATGTTTATGCAGGCAAGGGCCCTTTGTTTTGTGTTGGAATTATTGAGTTACAGAGAATTCCCCATCCCAGAGAAGGGGCTAAGGAAGGATACAGGGGGTCCCCAGCCCAGAGAAGGGAATGAGTGGGGATAGAGGACAAGGGAATAGAGCCTACGAGCACAAAGAAGGGGCTGAGTGGGGCATAGAGAGTTCCACAGCCCAGGGGAAGGACTGAGTAAGGGAACAGTGCCCACCAGCCCAGAAAAGGATCTGAGTGATGTACAAAGGGTTTCCCAGCCCAGAGAAGGGACTGAGTCAGGAAGCTGAACAGAAGACCCGCTGGCCAGGAAGAGCTGGAGTGAGAGATTAGAGGGTCTAAAGTCTCCGAGAGGGACTGTGTGAGGGCATAGGGAGGGGTTGGATGCCCCAGAGATAGAGGACAGAGAGAACTAGAGGGTGTGAGATTCCTGAGAGGAGCTAAGAGAAGTTAACACCTAGAGGGATAACACCCACAAGGCTTGGGTTGTGGTGTAGGGAAGGAATGGAGCCACACACAATTTGCCCTTAGGACTATAGGTACCTTGCAGGAAGACTGCCAGGCCAAGATGGTGAGGGGTGGATGGAGACTGGTGGGGTCCAGGAGGGACCCATTGCGGAGTTCATTGGGCTCAGGCTTTCTCTAAGGCCTGTGGGCAGCCTCTCTTCAATAAAAACAAAGTGTGGTGGCCACATTAGAGACAGAGTCAGGCAGGAGCCACACAGTTACCAGGGGACATCACGGCCACCCCTGTGGCTTGGACCCACTACAGAGGGCAAAGGGCATCCATGGCATGCTGGACATAGACTCTTGGGACAGTGTCCTGGAAGGCTGTGTCAGCAGGCTGTGTACTGCTTGGGGCTAGAGAAATGTGTGGCTGGGGAACACAGTGTGGGGCAGCCTTTTAAAGAGCAGGGATGGTGGCTGTGGGTGGCTGCAGGTGACTGTGGCTGGAGCCTAGAGCTCTCCTTGGCTACTGCAGTGGGGCAGAGCAATGTAGGGGCATCCCTGTCCTAAACTGCTCTGCCCTGGCTCAAATTGAGCAGAAGTAAACTACTCCTGGATGCAGCAGCCACACATGCACCCGCAACAGCAGCAAACTGCCCTAGAGTTTGTTGCTTCACATTAATTGCACATATAGACACACCTATGATGTAATCACTTAGCTTTTGTTTAAAATTGGAATAAGTTTGACAATAGATTTAAAATGGCGAGTAAACGCATATCTTGCTTGCTTTGATTAAACAAAAATAATATTAAGAAGCCTTAGGAATTTTACAGGTTGAGGATATGCAGCCATTATTAGTAGCTGCATAATTTTTTATCAAGCTGTTTCTTCCTCTCTCCAAAGACTGCATGTTTGACAGCGTTATTTATTATATTGTCCTCATTGGGCACTTCTATGTGGCCAACTAGGGCAGCTGAATAAATTCCAGTGCAGTTCGCATTGGAGTGTATTGCTCCTGGGCACTGTGCTTGAAGATTGACCTGGCTTAATGTGTTGTAGAGGGGATGGCTGGGGCATGAGAGTGCTCCAGTGTGGCAGCAGGCAGCCCTTGCACTGAAGCACTCTCAAGCCCTAGCCAGCCCATCAGCATTTACACATGCATTGCAGTGCACTAAACAACACTGCTGTAGAATAGTATTTGTGTTGGGCAGTACTACCCTGTGGCAGCGTTTATTAGTTTCCTGTGACCTAATAGTATGGCATGTGTAGACATCGATGTTTTACTTTAGAGCTAATTAGCCCCTCCATAAATGTCTTGTGTAGACATGCTCGCTGACAACTATGCAACACATGCAGGCGAGAAGAAACAATACCCAGGAAAGGGCTCATGCAAAGAATTCTATTCATACAGTTGAAGTGGTTTCAGTCATGTGACTGGTAATGAGACTGGAGGATTAGGAAGTCAAATGAATGCTGCCACCATGATATAAATGCACCAGACATTTCTGTGATTTTGTTGGGTATCACAGTCCTTGGAGAAATGCAGTGTATTTTCTAATAATTGGTCTGCTTTGCCTCTAACCCTCTCTTACTGACATTATGGAGCTTTCTTCATTAATAAATACAGCAGAAACAGGAAATCTGGAGTGGACTGTTGGGTGCTCATTTATTGCAGATAAGATTTAAAATTAGTGGTACATGATGCATCTTCCTGGTTCAGATGTTAGGTGTTGGTCATATGAATAAGTTGGCTCATTACTCTTTTATTCTACATCACAGCCTTCTATAGGGATAGGGACAGAAGTTACACATCTACTGGCTTAAGTGATCAGAAACCAGCTTAAATTTATGACAGAACAGAAGTTTGATGCACATAAAACACTTTCAAAGTGTCAGAAACCAGTTTCAGATAAACCTGGTTGGCTGTAGCATCAGACTTAACTGATTTAGATCAAACCAGTGTATGGAACTTCTGTCCCAGATCCCCTCCAGATTCAAGTTAATTCACAGTTCCCCAGGATGCTGGGCAGCCCTGGGCTGTGCTGTCTGGCTATCAACAAAGCAGGAGTGGGGGCAGGGAAGTAATCCCAGGCCTCCACTAGCCCAGGTCGGCACAGCACAAGGGGAGGGAACGCCTCCTCTGTGGGGCTTATGGCCCCCACCTCCACAGACCCTTGAGTTGGGCTGGAATTGATGTAGCGCCCCCCCCCCCCGCCAGCTGCCCTTGCCTTTGAGGAGTTGGGGGGTCAGGGGAATGCATCCACCTAATATGGGACCCCAGCTGGGGTCTGCACCACATGGGGAGGGAAAGTCCCCTCTGCTGAGCTTTTCACCTCTTCCTGCAGCCCAGAATGCTAAGCTGGGGTCCCTCAGCTCCACCTTGCTAGTTGCCCTTGCCTCCAAAGGGCTGGAGGGTGGGGGGGACAGGGCATGCACCCACCTAGCCCAGCACCAGCCCCCCAGGTAGGTTCTGGCCCAGCACCATGCCCCCAGGGTAAAGTCTGGCATGGTGGGGAAAGCCCCCTCTGCTGGATCAGCTCCCCCCATCCACGCTTGCAGTCCTATCCCCTTGCCAGCTGCCCTTGCCTCTGCTGGGGGTGGCAGGCAATGCCCCCGCTCAGCCTGGCACTGGACCCCCAGTGGGGTCCAACAACACCTGCAGCTGAGGTCTGCAAAAGCACAGGGGAAAACCCTCTCTGCTGAGCTTTTTCACTCCCCCTCCCCACTTGCCACCCCAGGCTGGAGGGATTGTTCACCTCCCACCAGTGGGCATGCAGGACATAATAAGGGGTGGGAAGGTGGGGAATGCCATCTCTGCATCAGGGGTGACGATCTGGGACTCTGCCAGGGGTGGGGAATCCCCACTGAGTCATGGGGATCACACAAGCCCCAGGCTGTCCTCCTGAAGGGGACAGTAAGGTCTTGGGGTGCGTGTGCTGAGCAGCTGATTGAGGATGAGCCCATGCTTAGCTGCATTCCAGTGCCTTCTGTAGTGGTTGGCAGGCAGGGAGGCATGCTTCGGTGCCCCCCAACTTCTGGTGTGGGCCACTTCAGGGATCTGGCTGCCTTCTGGTTTTAAAAGTGAATGTCAGTTCACTTTGTTGTCGGTTCAATCTACACAGTTTAGAGAAACCTGTGGAAATTGAAAATTGATTCAGCTTCGGGCTTTTTGACTGTCTGTACTTAGCCTGGATGGCCCAGGTAAACCTGGACATCTTTTGCAGACCTGAGTGAATCATTCTGTCAGGGTGTGCTCTAACTAGGTTCAGGGGCTCAAGGAGTGTGGCAGAAGTATGGGAATGGTGAGTACACATCTGCTTGTATTCATAAGCACAATATAAGGAGGCCTGGTTTTAAATTACTAGCCTACTGCTGCAAAACCTCCCTGGTAATCCTATAAGGCTGTCAAATACTGATGGGTCCAGGAGGGTTATGGCAATATTCAACACCCAAATATCAGATGTCAAAAGACCATGAGGATTGAGTTTCAACATAAATATTCTAAACTTGATTTTATTGTTTTTCCCACTTAAAATAAAAGGCATCTGGCCCCTGCACAAGAAAGAACCTGAACTTCCCCTCTTTCCATTGATACACCCTATTACTTAAGCATTTTGTAGCTTTTCCCTGGGGAGAGAAGAAGTAGTTCATGGAAAAAAAACCATGGGATAAAATAAGTTCCTCTTGAAGACAGGAAGTAATTGCTGTTATTGTAGGGGGGTTTTTTCTAATCAGAATTTCTATGTTGTAAAGCATTATAGTAATAATAATATTAATTATGGACAGTCACTTGCAGGCAAGGATTTGATAGCTGTCTCTACACAGCTTGTTAATTAGGCTTAGTAGCCCTGTAGAGCAGATAAATATCTCTTTGTTTTCCAGATAGGTAAAATAAAGCATGAAGTTTAAGTAATTTCCCAAAGCTCACAGTGAGGAAATGGCAGAGTTGGGAATACAATCAAATCATTCTACTTCCTGGTTTCCTGCTCAGACTCTCTAAACATCATTCCCTCATGTACCTTTTAAACGAGGTCATGCAACAGTGGTAGCAGGGGGAAAAGGGTGTTTAAAAAAAGTGTACTACATGTAAGTGGAAAGTTATATTTATGGGGAGTTTGTGCTCTTCCTGCATGTCCTTATAACAGGAGCCAACAATTATTGCCTATAATAATTGTTCTTAGCAATTTCAGATTTAGGAATTTCAAGGTTAGGTTTGTTTCAAAGTTAGCTTCTAATAAGAGTTCATTGGATATTCAGTAACTTATACAGCATTTTTGTTATTTTTTGGAGAAAGGGGATAGCTTTGTGTGACTGAGGTTTAGGCAGTTATTCTAACTCTGAATCTAGTAAGATGTTTTAAATGCCGTAAACTATCGTATTGTTATATTGTGCTTATGATTTTAAGCACGCTGAAGTCTAGAAATTCAAAGCTAAGTTTTTCATAGCAACTGTTAACCCGGATCTACTCTGAGCATTTAGTGCTTTTTTACACTGACCGAGCATATCTATATGTGCAATTAAGGCAAAGCAATGCATTCTGGAGCTTATTGCTCCTGGGTACAGTATTCGCACGTGCGCCCAGCACTGCAGCACACCGAGCCAGGTCAGAGCAAGCCCAACTGGCAGTGGGGTCCGGGGGCAGGCCTGCCAGCCTGGGGCTGCTCACCCCAGCTCAGTGTGCTGCAGAGCGGCTGGCTGGGGCATGAGGGTGCTTCAGTGCAGGGCTAGCTGGCAAGCAGCTCCCGCACTCAAGCACTCTTGTGCCCCAGCCAACTAGGGCAGCATCTACACATGCACTGCTGCAGAGTGTTTTTACTGTGGAGTAAATTAAGTTATTCCAGACTAATAGAGACACACGCGATGTTTACTGGGCAGCTAATTAGTGTCCTGTTCAGTAAATGTGTCATGTAGATGCGCCCACTGAGTGCCAATCCTGATGTTAATTTCTTAACTAAAGTTGGGAGAAATTTTCATTATGAAACTATGACTTAGTGACATTTTTCTGTTTTTATGTTCATAGCAATTTGTACAGTGATATGAAATACCAAATGTTTAAAACTATCATGTATAAATATGTAAAACAGTGAGAAAAATGCATACATTTTTGCTAGAAAATGGAGTTGATGGCCAAAACCTATGTGACCTCTGGGATTAAGTACAATGGTGTATCCAGGAAATTCTAAATCATAATCCCACCTTCTGCTAGTGACTGGCATGTGCGATTATACTGACTTTCATAAACAGTAAAAATAACTATTTAATGAAGTATGTAATACCATTACCTATGTTTTAAAGAAGTGGGCAACTGAGACTGTGTGTTTAAGTGACTCGCGTATGGTAGCTCTGCAAATTCTGATTAAAATCAGGATTAAAATTTAGTTCTCTGACCAGTATCTGCAATGATATGCATTGCTTGCTAGTTGCATTGATGACAGCTGGGTGGTTTGTCAGTTGACCTTTATGATTTTAGGTCTGTTACTCCATTCTTTTTTTAAAATGGGGCTCATTTATTTAACTTTTATCTTTACATCTCTAAAACTCCACTGTGGGCAAAGTAAAGCTTGAACAAATTAACCATTAACAGATGTAAACCACATTCATATCCAAACCATATGTTATCCTTGTAGTTTATCTGTACTTGCTGCCTTTGAAAGCAGCGAAGTTTGAATGTATACTTTGTATATGGTTTTAGTTTTGCAACTTTGTTCCCAAATATGAAAGTGCAGTTTGTTTTAAGGTGTTTTGAATAGAAGCTCAGGCACACTTGCAAATATTTATCTGTCACTTATTTCCTATGTTGAAATACAGAATGGTTATTTATTTGTGATGCAGAAGCACCTTAAGTAACTCCAGTCTGGAGCTGAAGTGTCATTGTGCTCCTTGCTTTACACAAGTGTTGCCATTTCCTATGATATTTTGTTTCATGTAAAATTGCCACTTCTGGAAAAAATGATGATATAATAATCTTAACTTCCATTCTTTAAAAAAAGTAGGTTTCAAACCCCCCTGGTCTCAAGGAAAATGTGACGTAGGTCCACCTTGATGTCCCAAAAATTAGAAGATGCATTAAAAATATTCAAAAAGGTCAGTTTTAAAAAAGGCTTTCCAAGCCAGACTCATGATTCTGGGGAACTTGACTTATGCTATTGGAATATGTTGGGACAGACATCATGATAGAATGGTCCTTGCTCTAGAGTAATGCTCAAACTTTCCAGACCTGCAGGCCAGATGAGTGGTGTAGGGGCAGTCCACAGGTTTGGTGGATCCCACGTGCAGGGTCAGTCCATGGGCCTAACGCAGTATGAGCTGGGCCTGGAGTCAGTTCATGGGTGCCATCTGGTATACCCCTTCCCACACCAGCCTGATCCTGTGTGCCAGTTCTGGTCGTAGAGCAACTGCACATCAGCACAGTCCAGCTCGCAGGGGCCATGTCATCTGGACCACAGGTGTAGAAATTTGGGGAGGGGGAGGCATTATTGATTGCTTATTGATTGCTGTGCTTCTGGGAGAAACTAATGTTGTTGCTGCTCCTTGCTCGCAGTTTTTGGACTTATGGGGAATCCCACAGGCCAGACATGGCTTCCTGGGCTGGAGGTTGAGCATTACAAAACAGAAGCCTTATTTTTGCAACTCACCAAAGTGGTGCCTAATATTGTAGTAGTGGGGGCCTTGCAGAATCACATGTAACTTTGTGGTAGGAAGCACACTTCTAAGAGGCCCTTTTAATTCCATCTTCCTTTGCCCTGTGAAGGCCCTGCACTTGTGACCCATTTCCCTCATGCCAAAGACTATGTCAGACTTTGCAAGCCCTTCCAGAGCCTATCCATTCTGCTCCTGGACCCAGCCTGAGGGAGTCATTAGAGAGATCAGAGAGTTTTAAAGCTGAACTGGGGAGGGAGGAGTAAAATTCAGCTCTCTATGGCAGTCTAGGGACTTTTACACTGAGCTCATGTCTCTTGTTAACATGATGTTTCAGGCTTGTACCTTTTAAAGTTTATCAGAATTTTCAGACTAACTCTGCATAATAAAGCTGGTTTGTTAAACACGTTACTAAATGGATTTTGCGGTAGTTTTCAAGTAGCTTATAACCATACATTCCTTCCCTATTATTAGTCCAGTGGACAGATCTGGTTGGTTGGTTGTTTTTAAACAACTTATTTGAAATTAGAAACAATACTAAAAAAAAATATTTTTTTTAAAATGATGAACTCTGCTGTAGTGAGTACAAAGACAAGACCACTTTCTCTTTTAGTGTTTGCTAACTCTTCCACTGTGTCTGTTCATTATATGATGATATATCATTAACCATAACCTATATTAGTGTGCATGGGGCCAGAGGCAGAGCAGCGGTGCCACAGGCCTCAGGGTGGCAGTGCTCTGTCCCTGCCTGCCTCCACACCCCCTCCCTCCCCACCGTCATTCATGACGGGCAGTTTGGTAGTGTGAATTATAATAGTGTGCCTGGTATTTGCCTTCATATAAGATGATCTTTTTTTGAACAATAGCTTCAATGTAATACCTTAAAATAAGAGAAAATATAGAATTTAGCAGTAATCAAAACGTATCTTTCATGGCTGATAGCTATTTAATGCCTAAGCTGCAAATTTAGTGATTGAATGTATTAAATAAGTTAGTGTTTTATTTGCAGCTGTAGTTGTATATGAACTTACATTCTTTTTGTCCCTGCCATGATTTGTTGGCAGTCCCAGTTTATCAGCTGGCTTTCTCTTAGCAGAATACTTCACCTTCCTCTTCCATTATGAAATCTAGCTTGGACCTCAGCCTTCAGAATTTCAGTGTTTTTGTCTTATTGCTTCCTTGTTTTTCCATAGTTCTCTTCTGGGTGATTAAATCCTCAAACTTAGGTTTTCCCACTAGATTGCTCACAGGGGCCTACCACGTCTGTTACTCTGCACTTTCAGAAGAGTAAATAGCTTTATGAGACATCCTTACAGTATACTTAAAAGCTTTAGAGGTCAAATTGAAGTGCTATGCTAAAATCAATTATGCTGAATTTTGAGCTGTATGAATTTCCCAAGATACATGTTTCTTTTACTCTTGGGCTGCTAAAGCCAAAAATGTTAGTTTTCTTAGTGTTCTTTATACCAGGAGAAAAAAGATAAGCCTACAGAAAAATAAATATGTGAACAGAGCTACGTTGACCTATATGAGATCCTAAAATTTAGTTGCTACCCAAAGATGTAAACTGAAAGAAAAATGTGTTAAGGGTCTTTCCTTCAGGAAAGCTATTCTTCAGCCAGTTTGAGCATTAATATAATTGAATGCTGGCCTGTAAACCCAGGAGATATTACAGGGAAGTATCTTTGTAGAATCATAGAAGTAGGGTCGGAAGGGACATTGTAGATCTTCAAGTCTGACCCCCCGCCTGGGCAGGAGAAAAACTGGGCTCAAATGATTCCATCCAGGTAAGCATCAAGCCTCTTAAAGACCCCCAGGGTAGGAGCCAGCACCACCTCCCTTGGAAGTTGGTTCCAGATCCTAGCCGCCCTAACTGTGAAGTAGTTCTTATGGATGCCTAATCTAAACCTACTCTCCAACAACTTGTGGCTGTTATTCCTTGTTATGCCAGGGGGTGCTAGGGGAGACAAGGTCTCTTCCAAACCCTTCTGGTCCCCCCTAGTGAGTTTATAGATGGTCACCAGGTCCCCCCTCAGCATTCTCTTGTGAAGGCTGAACAGGTTCTGGTCCCGCAGTCTCTCATTGTAAGGTCTGCCCTGTTGTCCCTGGATCATGTGGGTGGGCCCTCCTCTGGGCCCTCTCAATGTTGTCCACATCCCTCCTGAAGTGGGGCACCCAGAACTGGACACAGTACTCCAGCTGTGGCCTGACCAGTGTCACATAGAGGGGGAGGATCACCTCCTTGGCCCTACCTGAGATGCACCTGTGGATGCACGATAAGGTCTGGGTAGCCCTGCCAACCGTGACCTCGCTTTGTTGGCCCATGTTCATCTCGGAGTCAGTAATGACTCCAAGATCCCTTTCTGCCTCCGTGCTCTCAAGAAGGGAGTTTCCCATCTTATAGATGTGCTGCTGGTTACTACTGCCCAGGTGCAGCACCCTGCACTTGTCAGTATTGAAATGCATCCTGTTTTTGTTAGCCCACCCCTGTAACCTATCCAAGTCTTGCTGCAGTCTTTCCCTCCCTACTAGTGTGCTCACCTCACCCCAAATTTTGGTATCATCAACAAATTTAAACATGTTGCTTTTCACCCCATCGTCCAAATCACTGATAAAGAAATTGAACAGTGCGGGCCCAAGGACCAAGCCCTGGGGGACTCCGCTGTCCTCTTCCCCCCAGGTCAAATATGACCCATCCACCACTACCCTCTGAGTACAACCCTTCAGCCAATCTGCAATCCATCTGACTGTGTAGGTATCAATGCCACAGTCGCCCAATTTTTTAATGAGGATGGTGTGGGAGACGATGCCAAGGCCTTGCTGAAGTCCAGAAAGACTACATCCACGGCAACACCTGCATCCAATGCTTTTGTGACCTGATCATAAAAGGCGGTCAGATTGGTCTGATGTGACCTGCCCCTAATGAAACCGTGCTGGCTGCCCTTGAGCATCATCCCTGAAGCTGGCCCATCGCAGATGCGCTCCTTGATGATCTTCTTAAAGAGTTTCCCTAGGATTGAGGTAAGACTGACAGGTCTGTAGTTGCCCGGGTCCTCCCTCCTCCCTTTTTTAAGATGGGGACCACGTTGGCTATCTTCCAATCATCTGGCACCTGGCCCGAGCACCACGGGCGCTTGTAAAGCCATGCCAAGCCCCTGCAGTAACCCCTGCTAGCTCCCTCAACACCCTGAGAGCATCTGGACTCACTGATTTGAACATGTTCAGCCCCTCCAGAAGCTCTCTAACCCACTCCTCGCCAACCTGAGGTCTAGAGAGGTTCCCCTCGAGTCTGGCTTGCATTATGGTGAGGAAGTCCCGGTCCTTGCGCAAGAAAACAGAGGTGAAGAATTGGTTAAAGAGGTCTGCTTTCTCCTCTGGCGCGACCACCAGATTGCCCAGAGTATCTTGCAGGGCCCCACGTTTCCTGGTGCTTTCTTCATCCTTCCTATATATTTGAAAAAGGACTTTTTGTTATCTTTGATCTTGGACCCTAGTCCTAGATCTATGTCCGCCTTAGCTTTCCTGACAGCCCCCCTACAGGCCTGAGCAGAGGAGGTATACTCCTCTTTGGTGATAGCACCCCCCTTCCAACAGGTGTATGCCACCTTTTTGGCAATCAGGCATTCCCGGACACCCTTGGTGAGCCAGGGGGGCTTTCGGGCACTCTTGCCTCCCTTGTTTCTTGTTAGGATGGTCACCCCTTGGGCCCTGAGTATCATCTCCTTAAGGAATGACCGCTCATCTTGGGCACTGAGTTCCCCTGCTCTTGAGAACCCCAGCGCCTCTCCCACTTATCTCAACTCGTTGAAGTTGGCCCTATTGAAGTCTAGGGCTACCGCCTTGCTGCAGTCCCTTGTCACCCTGTGTTGGATGGTGAATTCCAGCAAGCGATGATTGCTATCACCCAGGTGGTCAAGAACCTGGAGGCCTCTTACCAGGTTGTCACCTGTGGCCAGGACCAAGTCCAACAGGGCATTTCCTCTGGTGAGACTGCGCACCTCCTGAATTAAGTGGAGGTCCTGTATCTCAGCCAGGAACCTCCTGGAACAGTCCGACTTGGCTGACTGTTCCTCCCAGCAGATGTCCAGGTAATTTAAATCACCCATGACAACTACATCCCTTGCCTTAAGTGCCTCTGTGAGCTGGCCCAAAAATTCCCAGTCTAGCTCCTCCCCTTGGTTGGGGGGTCTGTCGTAGACCTTCACCGTTAGATCCCTCTCCCCACGGCCCCCTTGTATCTTGACCCAGAGCACTTCAGCTTGCCCCTCCTCTGACCCCATTCTGCTGGCAGAGGATGTGTATTGCTCCTTGACATAGCGCGCCACACCCCCACCTTTCCTTCCTTCTGTATCCCACCTGTAAAGCCTATAGTCCCTAATGCTAACTGCCCAGTTGTGGGATGAATCCCACCACGTTTCTGTAAGCCCCATTATGTCTGGGTTTGAACTGGCTATTCTGAGGGTGAGTTCCTCCTGTTTGTTCCCCATACTACAAGCATTGGTATGTAGGCATTTAAGGCCTTGCATAGCTGCATATGCCACCCCCCCCCCCCCCGATTTGGGAGACTGTCTGGACCCCTGTTTCTTACCTGGGCACTCCTTGCATTTGTCACCTGTCTTGCTCGGGTGGTATCTCCTCGTATTCCTGCGGCCCCCTCCCCTGGTGAGGCTACTTTATGAGATCAGCTGAGATCTTCATAAAGACCAGGAATTGTTGGGAGTTGTTGTTCCAGGTGGAACACATAATAAAGAGAGGTCAGGTCAGTGTCATGTGACTGTTCAGGAGACAGTATAAATGATGTTCCTGACATCATCTAGGAAAAGATGGGAGCTGAGATGAAACCTGAAAGGGAAGAATTCCCTTATTAGTCAGGGAGAAGTAAGACCTTGCTTTGGGGGCAGTGGAACAGAAATATAGCCAGAGCGGTCTGCTGCTTTGCTTAGTAGTGTCTAGATTCTGAAGAAGAGAGGAATCCATGGTTTCAAAACATTGTAACCTGTTATGGTCTTTCTGAGTTAGTTGCAACAGAAGAATTGCTCCAGTGCTTTCTGTAGTCAAAAAATGAGTGAAAACTAGGATTTGACATTTTCTGAGGGGTGCCTTGAGTCTACCTAGGGCACCCTGTTTGGGCCTTTGAGTCTAAAAAGTTGAAAAACACTGTTCTAGGAAGCGGGAAAGAATCAGAGTTTCCTTTCAAGGGATAAGAGACTAGATAAGCTGAAAGGTAGGACTGACAAATTTATCTCAGTTGTCAGGGCTGTCAACTTCTAAGTATATAGGGGTTCAATACCCAGCAGTATGAACCAGCAGTGGCACACATCCATGGGCTGTACCACAGTGATCCACTGGCCCCTGAGACTGCATGCTTTGCAGATTACCTTCCGCCCCTGCCTCCTCCCATCTGCTACACCACTCATGGCTCCAGGCTCACCCCTCTTTTCCCCCTCTCTCTTCCCTTGGCTGTGTTGCAGTGCACTGTCCCTGCCCCTGGGGCAGGAACAGGCAATGAAAGCTGGAAGAGAAAGGGGAAGCCCAGAGACTCTGGCTGCAATAGCAATGGGGAGAGCAATGTAGGGAATCAGTTGTTAGGCAGGTGGACAGTCCTGGTGTAGATGGGAGAATTGAGGTACAGTGGTTAAGTGACTGTCCAACCTCACTTAAAAAACTGTTGCACAACTGCAGGGGCAACCCAGATCTAAGAAACAATCCAGTGGGTTTGGCCTTGTACAGGCATTTCATTTTTCCTGAGAGAGTCGCCGCTCTCCCAGGACAAACCATGAGTGTACAGATGTTTAGGCTTTTTTTCCCATAGTAAAAATTGACACTCCAGGAGAAAAATAACCTTGGAACAACTAGGGAGGGTTAAATCACTCCTTGGAGAGTTTCTTCTGGGAAAGTGAATTTCTATACATTCCATGGCTTGACTCAGAAGAGAATATAGCACTCCAGCATCCTCTCTTCTCTCTCCTAGCGAGATAGTGAGTGTGTCTACATGTGCACGTGTGTGGAGAAGACTAATTAGCTCTACAGTAAAGTATTGCTGTCAACACATGTGGTGCTATTAGGTGCAGTAAACTAATTAACTCTGCCATAAGATAGTACTGTCCAGGACAAGTACTATCTTATGGTGGAGTAAATAACTGTGGTTAAATGCACATGTGAACACTGACTGTGGGTGTAAATTGCACCCAGTCAGCCCAGCCAATGGGGCAACACTCCTGCCTAGCCACATGGCTTGGCAGCTTTAGCAGTCTTGTGCCCCAGCTAGCTCCTCCACGACTCAGTGCAGGCACCCAGAGCCTACCCAAACCCCCGGTGCCCCCTGCCAGTCTGGGCTGGCCCCCTTACCCTGGGCTGGGCCAGCACGCACTGCCAGATGCCACCACCCACTGCCCGGACTAGACTTCTCAAGCTTGCTGCTGACCCTGCCACCCAACAGAGCCTCCTTGAACCTGCTGCCACCCACAGAGCCTGCTCCCAGCCTCTGCCATGTTGGGCCCCGCACCCACTGACATGCAGAGGTGAGGGCCCAACTGGACACATGATGAAACTACTGAACTCATAGTGATTTGGAGGGGACATCGAGGTCTAGCGCCAGTTTGCCAATGCTACGTGGACCAATGCCCACATGTTTGAGGAGATGGCTCAACAGCTGCAGGAGCGAGGTCACTGGCAGTCCAGCCACCAGTGCTGGGTGAAGGCCAAGGTTCTGAGGCTACCATATATCTGCATCTGGATCCATAATAGGCAGTCTGGGGCTTCCCCCAGAACCATGCCCTTCTCCTTGAGCTTGAGAGCATCCTGGCCCCATAGACCCTGGCGAGGCCCCTCATGTGTTCTTCACCATGGGTGGGCTGGAGGAGTCTGTGCCAGGGGCCACAGGCCAGGAGGACTTTCTGGGGGAGGGCACCTTGTGGCTGCTGCACCATGCTCTGGCATGTTCCCCACCCTCAGCCTCACCTAGCAGCTTGGGCAGCCTGGGCCACAATCTGCTCTGGCTACTTTGGCAGCAGTCAACCAGTGAGGAAGATAGGGGTGGGGATGTTCCCTGCAGATGCCAGCTCCGGCTCATCGCCGGACGGGGCCACTGCCCAGCCGGCCACAGACCATGCTTTGCTGCCCCAGATGCATCGGCCATCTGGACCTCATCTCTGTGGCCAGGGACAGCATCTGACCACTGGGAGCGGCTGCCACACCCACCCGGTAAGCCTCATACAGGGAGCAGGGCCAGACGGGGTGGTGGTGCTGCAGCCACCTGTGCCTGTGTCAGCTTACCTGGCTGCCCCTGGGCTGTACGCCAGGAGCCAGGGATCCCTCATATGGGGGGTGAGGGACCTTCTCCTCCCTGCCCTACCTGCCTGAGCTCCCCCACAACCACTGGAGCCCCCTCTCCCCACACAAACACACAGGGAGGCAGTTCAGAATTTTACTGAGCACCCAGTGGGCTCCCAGCCAGGGGCCTATCACATGTGGACAAATTCATCAATGGTAGCGACGATGACTCCTTAACCGCAAGGGTCAGGCAGTTGTAGCGCAGAGATACCCGTCCAGATGGTGGTGCCGGTTGTGGGCAAGTGTGAGCTAGTCTGGGGCACCCTTGAAGCTCAGAGCCCCACACCAGTTTCTCAGCTTCTCCTGAGGGGTCGTGATCATCATCAGCAGAGTATAGTGGGTCAGGCAGCCCTCAGAGCACTCAAACATCTCATTGTGGTGCACCTGGGTGATTCTGACATGCTTTAGATGCAGCCCATGTATGGTAGGGGGCCTGGCCTGGGGTGCCTCTGTGGAGTGGCCCACTAGGGGGAAGGAGGAAGTGTGGGACATCACCAGCTCTGTGTGCCAGCCAGGTGGGAGCCCCTGACCCCCAGGACTTGGGTGCCATAGGCCCAGTGGCATGGGACTGAAGGGACTGAAGTGCCTGGCCTGTAGGGAGAAGGTGGGAAGTTTCTTTGGAGCTGCTCTGGCAGCTGCTGGGAGGTACCAGGTATGGCTGGCCTAGGTAGGGTATAGGGAAGACAGACTGTGTGCAGCAAGTGGCCCACCTGCCCCTACTGTGAAAGCAGAGACAGAAGGCTTGCCTGGCAACTGCCCATGCCAGAGACCACCCTGGCAACTTACAGTGGTCCCTGTGTGCCTGTGCCTGTACAACCCCTAAATTGAGGGCAGGCAGTGCATTGCTCCTCTGTACAATGCATATTATCTCTGAAATTCTGCAAACTCTCACAAATAGCTTCTCTGTCTTTGCTCTGCAGAACCAGTTGCTGGACTTGGGGGAGAACCACGTGGCGTTAGGGGAGATGGGACTCCCAACCCATCATCAGCCTCTGCTGGTGTCCTCTGCATGCACTGGCTCTATCGGTGCCGGAGACAAGACTGGATAGCTGTCCTTGACCAGCTGGTCTCTGCCTCCGAGGAGCAGCTCGAGGAGAGTCAGAACTGCCACTGCCACTGGCTCCACGAGTTCCATAGGATGTGACAGGCCATGGAGCTGTTGGACCATGAAGTGTACCATGTCCTTCTGAAGAGGCTGGTGGATTCCCTGGGGCACAAGCACGCCATGGTGAGATGGGTGACAGCCACCACCGAGGACAGCCAGCATCAGTGACTCAGGGCTGGCCTTGACCATCTTTGTAGCCATGCCTGGTGTCCAGGCTCTGGCTGTGGCCCCAGTTGGTTCCCTGGCAGCTATGTGTGGGTCTGCTTTAGGTCCCTCAGTGAGCGTGGCAGCAGGTGTAACATCTCTTGCATCAGGCAGGGACCCCAGCCTCTGCACCAGATCCTGACCTGGTCCCCCACTTCATCCACCACTTGCCCTGGCTCCATATGGGCCCTGAGTGAGCAGTAGCCATGGTAGGGCCTGCTCCCCACATGGGCCCTGCTGGCCCCAGCCCCATGGAAGAGGAGGGGGAGGAGAGCTCCCACCTTTGTCCCCAGGCCAACCCTTGAGCCCACTAGGCTTGCCGTGTCATCCCAAACCAAGGTGGTGGTGTCTAAGACTGGGGTCCCAGATGCCTTCCTCTGGGCTCTGTACCATAGGCACCTCCTGCCCACTGTTTTCTCCCTGACATTTTTAAATAGACACTATAAATATGGGGGTAAGAGTGTTTTATTGGTAGCACACATTGAGTGTGAGCTGGTGGGGTCTATTGTTGTGAGGGAGGGAGGGGTCTGTTGTTGTGGGGAGGGGGTTTGTTAATGTGTTGGGGATAGAAATAAAGTTTGGGGTTTGTTGACAGCTCTCAGTGTGCTTGTTCCTGGTGTTGCACTGTGAGCCTGTGGTTTGTGGGTAGCCTCCCAGGCACCCTACTGCAAGGAAGCAGTGGTCTGCAAGTGCCTCATGGATGCAGTGCCTTGGCTGCCACTGCTGGGTGTGGTGCTTGCCACAGGATGAATAGGCAACTTCCTTTTCATAATATAACAATTACACCAAGGCATGGGAGGCAAGAGTGAAGGGGAGCGTACCTAAAATCAAGTTGAGGTTGTGGCCATTTTGCTACCAGGGGACAGCATGATCACCTCTGCATCCTGGTTCTGCTACACTGGGGAACAAAGTTCAGGGAAGCCTTTTAAAGAGTAGGGCTGACACCCAGATGGCTGTGGCCGGAGCCTGCAGCTCCCTCTGGATCCTGCAGCAGGGCAGAAGCAGCCTCCTCCAGGTGCACATGTAGATGCTGCACCTGGGGGTAGTTTACTCTGGCACAAATTGCTCCAGTTTGTTCAGTTAAATTAATTGTACATGTAGATGCACAAGCAGCTTGAGCGAAGAGTAGAACATGCCTGCCTCCTTTGCAATCTCCACATTGTGTTGCAGGGAAGCATGGATTGACCATGGGCACTTTAAGCTCTTCACTTTTCAAATCCTTAGCATCTGATTGTCTGTACATATAGCTCTTGAGTTCTTCTACCAGGAGAACAAACCTGGGAGAATTCTCTCAGGTTATTTGAATGTGCGTATACAACCTAAGTCCTAACACCAGTTGTTATATCTTAATAGAAGTTTGGAGGTCCTTAACATTCCTACCTAACATAAAACTGTTTACAGTTTCTTATGGAATACATTTCACTTAAGAATATTAGAGTAGCAGCTTACCATTTGGTGTATAGGGTTTTTTTTTGTTTTTTTGCTCTAGGTATCTGGGTCCTTACCCACTCATCAGGAGAGTTTACTGTAGTATAATTTGGAACTGTCATCACTTCTAATCAAGGACAGTAAAAGCTATATCATAATGCCATTTACTGGATGATTGATTGAGATGACAGACAGTCTAGATCTAAAGTTCTGTCATGTTATAACTCTCTACTCTGATATAGGCTGTGGGAGAAGTTGTATAAGAGAAAAGGAGGAATAAGACTCTTTAAGTACATATACTGAAAGTAGGTGTTAATTTCTTTATATGAAATTGTTCATGTGCATTTGTGCACAGTTGCTCCACTCCTAACAGCCAAAGGTTGAATTTAGCTCCTGCTTGCCCAAGCCTTTTTTAATGGTCTTTAACAGGTTTTGTTTATACAGTGGCATACAATTTCAGTTGCCCAGCCTGCTGTAGTCGCCTTCCTGGAACATGCTTTATCTCTATCATTTATCATTCCTCTGAACTTCCTGAACTGCATGCCCCCTGCTTGGATTGGTAGGCTTGCAGTATACTTGCTTTGGTATTTTTTTCCTTTTCTTTCTGCTGCCCATTTCTCCTACCCCATGGGGAGCTCCTCCCCCACATACATTCTATTATTGAAGCTTTCAAATTAGGACTTGCTCTGAAATTGCGGTGGAAAGCAATTTTTAGTGTAATTTTTTAATTTTGTTAATACATTTCTTTTCTTTCTTCTCTTCCTCCTCTTTTTTCTCCTCCTTCTTGCAGTCAACCCCTTCCCTCTTTTACTATTTTACGTCTCTATAATTACTTTATGGATGATACTTTCTATGCTAGGATTCTTATGCATTGCTATTCCAGCCACTAAAACCAACATTTTTGCAGGTTATCACCACTAATTGTATGTTCCTCGTATGTATACATGGAACACTGACAATAATACCGAATACAGAATATCTGCTTATTCAATGAGATCCGTTCCATTGTGTGTCTGAGGCAAAGGCCCTGTGGAAAAATATGGGATCACATAATTCAAGACAGTATCATAATGCATATGCATAAGACGCTGAACTAAGATTTATGTGGGAAATCTTAATTCTGGGATTTCCTAACTTTTTCTTTAACTTTGCTACCTTAATAATCTTTTAATGTAATTATTTGTATGCAGAAATAATATTAGGTGCAGAAAACAGATCATTTGGTTTAAATTCTGGTCACATTTTCAAATCTGTTAGAAAATTCACAGTGATTTCAAAGGGTTTAGTATTTTGTTCCCTGTAAATGATATTGACTGGAGTAATACAAAAAATTCTGTGCGTGTGAATCTTTGCCTCTCTTAATAGTCTGAAAACATTGTAACTAGCCCTTTTTTGGGGCTGAGACCTAGGACCTGGCTTGGTTAACTTGCAAAGAATTTTAACAAGACAGAGAGAGTACTTAAGGCATTACAATTCACATGCAAGTCATAATATTAAAAATAATTTTTCATACCTTCCTAAGTCCCATTTTTAAAACAGTTTAGGCCTCCTAAGACAATGGTTCTCAACCTTTTTTGTACCAGGACCCATTTGTAAACATTGACCAGTCCTGACACAGTAAATAGTTTAAGTAGAAAACACACAAGTATTTTGGCCCCAAAATACTTATTACATACAACAAAATAAATTGGTTCAACGGTCTTAATTTTAAAGATAGAAATCAACATCAACAAGGAAACATTAACAGCAATATCAACATGTGGCCCTCCATCACTCCCAAGTGACATTCATAATTGTGCAATTTGTACAATGCAAATTGCTGGTGCCCTTCACTCCTGACTTGTAGCCCCCTGTTCCCATCCCCATCCCCCACCCCCGCAATGCTGGAGGGGCCCCCAGGTACCCCCATCCCACCTGGGCAGGAGCACAATGGCTCCAGCTCATGTGAGCAGCAGTGGTGCAAGTCCAGCCCTGGCATGGGCTGGAGAGAGGAGGAGGAGAGGCCTGTGGCACCCTCCACCCTGGGCTGGGGTTCTCCAGGTATAGCAGGGGGACTGGTCATGCCTGCTTCCCTCCGCAAGTGTTCACGACCCTCATATAGTCTTGTGACCCGCTTTTGCGTTGTGACCCACAGTTTGTGAAGCACTGTTCTAAGGCACTTGGGCACTTCTGAAACTTTGCCTCTGAACTTAAAAAGTGTCCTCTCATTTTCTTTACATCTTTTTTATTTCCCTTCATTTTAGTATTGTCAAAGCTTTTGAACAGAATGTAGGACACCTTTTCTCTGGTGATCTGACACTTCCTACAATGGGAGCATGAAGAGTTGTTGTACGCAGATGGACATGTGGCATGGTATCAGTGAATTCCTTATTGGCTGTTTTCATGACAGCAGGCTCTCCTTCTGGTCAGTCTGACTGCACAGCAGTGTAATAGCATGTACACACCATTTGTGTAAAAGTGAAGTATAATAAATAAGTACATAAATAATAAAGAAAAAATGGGCAATTTAAATTTTTATGGCTCTGTGATTTTGTTAATGCATTGTGTTTTGCTGTTATTTGTGCATTTCAGTTAACATTTGGGTAGCTGGTATCTAGCCTCAAAACAGATGTGGAAGACCCTTTTTTGTCTATGATTATAGGCTAATATTACAGTCTATGGACATAGGTAGGGATCTACCTAAATTGCACTGAAAATGAATTGCACAGCAGCTCGTTTAATCTTGCTATTTTCACTACATGCCCCATACCGCTTCTTCTTGCCTGTGATTGGTGGATGGACCCCAGCGCCTCCATTGCTCATTGCTTGCTCCTGATTGGACAGGAGGGAAAAATCATGTTTTAAAATATGCTGCAGTTTTTGCCTTCTGCCTTGATTTAGGTAGATCTCTAGATGTAGGGTTTAGAATAGCATATTGTCTTGTGATAGTAACTGAGGAGAAGCCAGTGGAAGTAGAGAGTTCAGTTTCCTTCCTACAGCACCAACTTTAAGGAAACAAGTTTTTGATTAGTCTTGAGACCTGGAGCAGCTTATTCCTAAATTGAACCCTGTGACCTTCTCTTAGATGGTGGTTCACAATGTCTAGATTTTGAGGATGAAGAAGAAACCTGGGAATGAGATTTGAAGCTACATTATGCAAAAATGTGTCAATAATTCAGGCTGATTGATAGCTCCTCTTGTAACCAAAATCACATGCAATTTTTTTATTCTTATAGCATAATGCATCCTGTACATATAAGCAGTTCTGCTGAACACATGGTGTTGCTGCTTTTCACGAAACACTCCCTCCCTACTTCCCTAAGCAGAATCTTTAAAAATCAATTCACATAATCCATTCAGTCTGAAATACTGGAGATGCTGAAGCCATTATTCCACAATTCTTGCATTTCAGGTCCCTTCTATGGAAACAAAGCTATTCACAAGGCTATGTTAAAGTCTGTCAGCATTTCCACTGAAACATTTTTTCCCATAGGTTTATCATTTGCTTTCCTGGATGAGACTAATTGTACCAATTTTATTATTTTTTCTTTTGAAAAAGTTTTTGGATTTTTAAAAAACATATACTTCAAATACAAACAAAAAGTGTGTTTATTCTAGGGAGGCATTTCTGGGTAATGCATTGTTTTAACACAGAGAGCTTGGTCCAGTTCTTATTGAAGTCTAGGGATTTCATTGATTTCAAATAGCTTACATACTGTGCATTATCAGTGTGAATTAACAGGTTCTGATATTTTTGTATATAGCTATATCTGCTTCAGTGTGCGTGTGCATGCATGTACGCATATGTAATGTAGAGACTATAGTATGTATCATCTCTTTTGGAGGGTGGGGAGGGACAGAATTGTGGGGAGGGGTTTAAATCCCAGTGAAAAATTTGTTAGAGACTTTGACTATACATTTTAAAGTACTAAAAACATGTAAGATGCATTTAGTCATTATGACTGTAATAGCTCCCAACGGAGACTGAATGGTCCAAGGCAGTTGTGTAGTTCCAAAGAGCTGAGAATTTCAAGATGATAAACTTCCCATTTAGGGAATACTCCATAACTTGGAAGTAGTATTTAATATGAAGTTTTTCAGAAGTATTAAAGTTTCTGTGTCTAAAAGCAAACAATGCCGTAATGTCCTAGTGGGTCCCACAAAAATCCCAATACAAAAGAAACTTGCACTTCTTGCTAGTAGGTGGTGTTTCATATGCTATATTGAGACTAATGCAACCCTTGTAGAAAAATGCAGTGGTGGCCAACATTTTTGGCAGGCATGCCACAAGTTAAGCCCTGCTTCTTCCCCAGATGCCACTCTGGTTCCTGCCTTTCAGAGACCTACCTGATAGTTTGCCCCCGGGGCACCAGAAGTGGAGGCAGGGGAGATCTGAGCCTTTGTGTGTAGTCCAGGGAAGCTGAGCAGGGGCAGGATGCTGCTGCAAGAGGAGGCATCGCTGCCAAGAGCCAAGCTAATACTTCCTGGCTTTGCAATCATCTAGGTTTTATATGGTGAGCAAGGATCCAGAACCCTGAATTCAGTGGTGACTGCAGAGTTAGGCAAGGGTTAACCTGGCTCCTCACAGTGACACCTGATATATCCTCTCCCAGCAGCATTCTTCTCCCCCCACTCTCCCTCCTCTGCTCCATGGAGTGCTCTACTCCTTTTCTGGTGCTTCCTTCTATTGTCTGCTCTGGTCTTGCATGTCAAACACTGCAGCTGTCTGTGCCACAGGTTGGCCACCCTTGAAATGATGCCCCTTCTCATGATTTGAGGTTTATTTTCATTTGCTGCTTTTTAAAAATCTGTTCTGTTTAGTTAAGTTTAGTCTAGTCTCCATGCATGTTTAAAAATGAATAGGATTTTGAAAGCACTGTCATGTAGTTAAATTTTTGTTAAAAGATTATTAGTCCTTTATTTTAGATTTGTTGATCAGGAGTTCGTATTATGCTCCAAACATGCAAAAACAGGTTATTTTTCAGTCTCAGACTGAAGGGCAGAGCACAAGGTAGCAATAAGACAGTCCTAGTCAGCGTGATGAACAGCAGTCATAGCACACTGGTGCCTAAACCAAAAGCAAACAATTGTTGAAAAGCAAACGGTTCTTCATTGCCTTTGGAACAAATCCATAAAATGTCAGTGCTACTTTACTGCAGGAAGTGTTTGGGTGAGGAACTGTGCAGAATAGCCGAGTGATTAGATCCATAGATTTCAATGCAGTAGAATAACTAATGTATTTCAGGATGGCATAGAAGTATAAAACTTGCATAACATAAGCTGAGCATTTTAATGAAAGATAAAGACAATCCTCTGAGCTGCTAAAGGTATAAACAAATTATAAAACATGCCATGTGTTTTTGCAGGAGATTAGGTAATCTGTCCAATTTTACATGAAACACGAATACTTGTCAGAATTCAACAAAGGACATAAACCCTGTATCCTTAAAAATGGACTGAGTTGTTGTAGTTTCAGGTCGACACCCTCAGGACTGCCCCATCATACCCTTTCTGGCCTTTCATAAATATGGGAGATCAGAGATAAATTAATAATCAGAATTTCAGCTTCAAGAATTGGTGTTTTGAGTACTGGCCTAAAATGGCCTCATTAAGAATTATGTATCTTTGGAGCTCTCTGTCACCTAAGGAAATATTGGCAGCGTGAATAACATAAGTACTGTCCCAACTGCAAAGGCAGGAGTCTAATTCACATGAAATTGTCCAGCATTTCTATAAGCTGTTTGTGCACTGCTACCAAGCAAAGACAACTTAGTAGTTGTTACTTTGAAAATGTAGTTATGCTTCCACATTGTGTTTGAAGGAAAGGCAGGTGAAGCCTACTTTGTTCAGTCAAAGGGCACTAGCTAATGAGTTTTCTTCCCTAATGGAAGTCACTTTCAGCTATTACAAGGCTGTGGTCTGAGTAATGGTTGGGGGTAAGGGGACACCAAAAAACATGATTATAAATGAGAATCAAGTTTAAAGGTTTTAAGGTGATAAGTTAAAAACCCCAAGCTCGTGGATGGTCCTTTCTTTTGTGCTGTGAATCAGGGCCCAAAGCAGCAAAGAATAAAATTATAGTGCTTTGCACTTTTATCCAAGGATCTCAAAGAATAGGACAATCAATTAATCAATCTTGGCAGAAACCTTTGAGAGAGTTAAGCATTTATTCCTGTTGTTTTGCATGGATAGACAGAAGCACAAAGCAGGTTTGCTCATATGGCATGTTTGTGACACAGAACTAGAAACTGGAAATCTCTACCTCCTGGTCATGTCCTTTGGTTGCTAAACTAGGACGCATTCACCAAAGCTAAGAATTGTGGGGAGAAAAGGGAGCATTTCCTCCCTATCAATAGAACTCTGCTTGCCATTGAAAGTGGTACTAAGCTGTGCTTTTTATGTATGTTCCTCTCAAAATTAATGACTTTAGTGAAGTTAAATTATAGCAAGATAGATTTTTCACTAGCTAAATGATTAATACAACACATTTTATTTCTAGTCAGAGCTAGTAATAGCCGAAACATTACTTTTATAAGTACAAATCCTTCTCAGGGAGTGTTACCTCAAATCAGTAAATAACAGCATCTCAAACTCCAAAAGGATGATTAAAAAAAAATCTTCTAACTATATCTCCTTTGCTGTCATATCTTTCATCTCATGGGAACTGCCTGCCTCTTGTTTTAATCCCAAAACATCATTGAAGTCTGTGGGGGAGAGAGAAAAACATCTGTGAGACCTCCATAATAAAACTGTTTTGCAGGATAGAGCAATACAAAAATCCGTCCATCCCAGTAGATTTTACTTTTACTGTAAAAACATAGCACCAAGTTCTAAATATAGATGTATTTCTCTGGTCTAGAAATTTTGATTGGGTTTCCATCCAGCTTTAGACTCCATGCAGGGTATATTCTCATGTAGCTCTCTCGGGGGAATACAGCATTGTAGTAGGAAATCAGAATGGCTTATCCGAAGTATCTTCTCAATCTGTTTGGAAAAGAAAAATCCAGACTGCCCTACTTCCACCCCATCAGGAAACTCAGCTAACTGACATGTCTTTAGTCTGAGCTACCTCTCAAGGTCATCAGTGTAATTTTTAAAGTCTTCCAGGCTTTAGTATTCTGGCAGATAATAGCATCAGACCCATCAGTCATTATCTCCTAGTCCTCAATTTTCTTTTGGCTTCCTGCAATTTCATCTAACCGTCCACTAATATTTGCTGCATTCTTTTAAAATAAATCAAATAGCACTTCCTATGCTGACTCTGGATTTAATAAAAATCAAACACACAGCATCAGGGCTTTAAAATAACACATTTTAATACAAACATGTGAGATATCTTTTGAAATCTGTGCTGGATGTTTGTTTCCTGCTGGGCTTAATTTAAGACTCTAGTGCTAGCATTAAACCAAAGCGAAAAATGTTTGCTCTTTCATCTGTGTGCCACATCCCATCCACAATCACAAACAGCTCCTTTAAATTTCTGTTCTTTGTCCCCTTCTGCAAATGTATAATGCACGCCTGTCTGACACATGAACTAACCAATACTTCTTAAAAGATGTTTCTAAACCTTGCCTAAGTCTGGGCAATTGCTCATATTCAAGTAGAGTTTGAGAGAAGGAACAAATGTGTGGCGTGTGTGGTTTTGTTTTTTTTAGTAATGGTGAAACTTTTCCGAAGGAAATTTGTATCCTGCTCAGTAAACATACAGACAAAAATATAGTGTTGTAAAGGGGGTGACCATCATAATAGTCTTGGGTCCGTCTCCTTTTAACTTTTACTCGGAATGCATAAAACAAAATGCCTTCAAATAATTTGCTTTAAGCTTACAAAATTAATGAAGTACAGATATTTGACCAAGTATCTTTTAATTAAATTGTTTGCATCTAAAAATCTTGTCTCTCACCAGATGTAAGATGACTGGCTGCAGGATTCGTGCAAAGTATGCAAGTTTTGGTTTCAGAAGATTCTGTAGGGAAAAAGTCTGTTTAGTGTCAAGCTGTTTCATTTACTTTTCACTTGAGCCTCATATCCCATTTCTTCTAATGTGCCAAGTTTGAATGACCATTTTCATATTGGAAACTTCTGAAAATGGGATTTTTGCTTTCCACTGCAGAATTCATCTGAGGACCGCAGCTGGGTGTCGAAAAGTGGACTTTTGTGCTCTCATGGCTCTCCCATGACCTCAGCGACACTGCATCGTGCAGTGGTTTGCCTACATGAATCCACTTGTAGAACTGGAATCAGAATTTAAAAGAGAAAAAAGTTTTTCCTTCTCATTTTTCCTTGAAAAAAGGCTCGTGTGACCCCATTGTTTTTGTAATTTTAGAAATTAATACATAGCCCAAGCTACATTTTATAGAAAGTTGTTGAGGTTAAAAATTCATACACTTTAAGGTGAGGAAATGCTGGAATTTATGTTGTCTGGGCAACCTTATTTTGGCCCTATTTTATGTACGCCTTGTGACCAGGGTTTTTAACTGTGTGATCACATCCTAGATTTTTCTGCCCCCACCTCTTTTAGCTCAAGGAATGAAAAGGGTTCTCTTAATTAGCAACTATTTGATTTTTTTTTTGTTTTCCCTTCGTTAGTCATTATGTGGCCCATATGTACTGCACATCATTCAAACCCTTCTATAAAGATAAAATTATTCATTTCCTCATGGGCTCCTCTGTAGTGCTCATCACTGTAGGATAAGTGCTTTGCAATTAAGAGAAATTAAGGTTTAAAAAGTATTCACTAATTTTGGGTGCCTAATTTAGGACACCTGGGGCCTGTTTGTTTTTTTTTAGAGCACTTAGCATTAGGTTGTACTTCATATGTTCAAGGCAGAGCTCCCATTGACTTCATTTGCACCTGCAAGTGCTCAGTGCTTTGAAAGTCATACCTCAGGTTCTCATGCTGGGAGCCCAGAAAATGAGAAACATATTTTGTGATCCCATGTGGAAATTTTAGCAGCTCTCTCAGCTCCAGGGATAGAATCCATGTCCACAAGGCTACCTTCCTCTCCCTTAGGTGTGCTCTCATCCTTGCTCCTCTCTTAATACCCTGCCTCTTTCACTGTACATTTTAAAGATTCCTTAATAAATGAGAAAAGGGGTCTGCAGACAAGCAGGCAGAGGCATGCTGGGAATCAAGGTCTTGAGAGCAACTGCAGGAGGGGTTCCTAGAGCAGCTTTACCCCTGTATTTCTAGGTTTGGCATGGCTGACCAGGGTATACTTGAGAGCATCAGTCCCTGGGTGAACTGGAAACACAGTGTCAACATATCATGAGAAAACAGGATATTGTCAGCTCAAGTGTCTGGATCTGTTATGACCCATAGGAACCCTGATCAGCAATTGTAGGAAAAGCTCTTTTGAGCCCTTGGGGACAAGAGCAGGCCCAGTGTGGATGCAATTTTAGGGAATGTAGTTGCACTGACAGGCCCTCAACCAGCCTTAGTATCATGAAGGCTAGGGTCAGACATTCAAAAAGTCTGAGCCTGAATTGATTCAGTCTTTGCAGGTTAGTCTAACCTGGCTAGGCTAAATCAGCTTTGTAACTGGAGAGACATCTCAGAAATGCAGGCACATGCCTGCAGTGGCGCAGGCTAGAAGCTGGGGGGCACTAGAGCAGCCCTCCCTTCACTTCTACAGGGCTGAGCTGAGGGGTGTGTGGCCAGGCCCTGGCGGGACACTCTGATTATTCCCCCCCGTTCCCCAAGCAGCTCAGCAGGGAATGTTTATCACCCCTAACTCAGTGTTTATCAACCCATTAAGAAAACAAAGCCTCTCTCCATTAACTAATGGAGCTCTTCTTGAACAGCTCTTCCAAGGAAGGACATTATCTGTTAATTAGCTCCAAAAAGCCTGTCTGCCTGTCGTCTCCCACAGCACAGACTGTAGCCAGCCCGTGGTCTGCTAGCTAATGCTGAGGTGTCTACCTAAGGCAGAGGGGAGGGGGGAATAAGCCCTGCTTAGCAGGGAGAAGCCAGGCAGGCACTGTGTGCCTTCACGTCTCTGCCGGAGCTCTGGCCAGGGAGCAGGGAGGAGGGACCAGCCCTGCTGTGAAGCAGAGAGCCCCACCCAGCCCAGAGAGCATGCCAGGATGCTGGGAGTGTCTGTTTTATCTTAAACCAGCAAGGAATTTGAGACAGACATGGCAGAAACTGGTTTGAGCCAAATCAGCGTAAGTCTGATACTACATTCAACCAATTTTATCTCAAACCAGTTTTATTTCAAACCAGTTTCAGCCATTTTCAAACTGGTTTATATGCCCTGAAGATCTGTTCTGTTACAGATTTAAACCAGTTTGTGATCACTTAAACTGGTTTATGTGTAATGTCAGCAGAGCTACCATGAATACTGGGTAGAATATCAGCCAATAACCAGGAGAACATTGCCGTACCAGGGCGGACAACATTTAACCAGTTTCTTTCTGATGATACTTCACCACCATCGATTATTAGATTTTGTCCCATAATGCAGGCACCAGTATGGGTGCTCATTGTTGGTGGTTTCAGTGATGGAAAAGCAGAGCACTCCAACTCGTGATCTTTTGAAACTACATTCACAGCAAGAAGGGAATGCTCTCCAGGAGTCCTGTAGTGCATCCAGCTTTAGAGTTACTCAAGGTTCTGATGATATCAAAAGGGTTAGGGACAAAATATCTTCTCAGAATATTATGTACAGATGACATTACCCTGTGCATAAAGACAGTACAAACGTGGCTGAGCATTCACAGCTCTTTACTAATGTTTTAGAGAAGGAAAATCTATATCTGACAGTCAAACAATAAGTGACTGAATGACTATGCCTATATTACATAGTACACTGCAATGCTAGATTAGTGTCACAGTAAATGGTACGTTAGCCCACATGACACTCCGCTACTGCGATTAAGCTGCTTCCTGTACTTGAACCAGCTCATTCAGTACTGGCTCTGGGATCCCTGCACAGTAGAATATGCAGTATTTGACATACCTATTGATGCTAGACTGAGCTTCAGCATAGATTAAACTAATTGGGTTGATGGCAGTTACAGAAAAAGAATTAGTTGGGTAGAGGGACCTCTTCCCAGAAGTTACATTTTTTTTGTAAAGAACAGGAACTCATTCCCTGTTCTCTCTCTCCTTACTTGCCTTTCTAATACTGGGTGGGTCTTACTGCATTTTGGGGGCAGTAAAAGAGTGAAAACTATTGGGTATAAGAGAAGTTAGGTGCTCTCTTACATGAGTTATTCCCCTAGAGAGCTCAGTGCATTTCTCTTCCTCCCTCCTTACACACTAAACCCATCTTCCTCCTGGTAGATGGACCCTGGAGCATGGGCACAACCAATTTGGACGGTCTGCTGGGCATTGTGTCCTCTGCCTTGAGGCCATCTATTGTCTTCAGTTTCAAATCTGAATTATTAACCTAATAATCTGAAAGTTAAATTGTTAACTTTCATCTTCTGTGCCTCAGAATATGCAAAATTAGTTTGTGTAATTTCTAGCGCTTGTTGCTTTTTTCTGAAATTGTGGTTTCACTTCTGGCATTTAAAGTATAAGATTGCTGAAGGATATGCCAGGGAAACCAGGACAACAGTGATAAACAGTGTGGGCTCAAACAGCCTGATAATAGGGTTAGCCTGGGGATTGAACAGCCCTGGTGCCTTGTTCATTGTTGGGCACTGTGGATACATTCCATTCAGGCTAAATGAGGGACCAGTTAAGTACTCCTTATTTAATGGTAGCTTTATTTATTGGTAGAAATGGAAAACTACTGCCCCAGTACTAGACTTCAGGCCCTCCTGGGCAGCTGCTGCACCATGCTGTGCAAGGTTTGGGGTTTGTTTGTTTTTGTTTTGTTTTTTCTGGGGGGTGGTGGGAAGTCTCATAATCAATGCTGGGTTGAGGGACTGATTTGGTTTGTCAGAGACACTGACAGAGAGGCAGCAGAAAGCCAAGGAGATAGCCAGCACAAACATTGGGAGTGTGTCTCTGAGATAAAAACTAGAAACAGAGAGTGCCTGAACTTTTTGGAATGAAGCTGTTTGGAAAGGGGTTTGAAACTGGGAGCAAAGACATTGTCTCCCATTGCTTGATTCTTACCCTGTTCGAAGTAACGAGACTTTGTGTGCATTTGGTGTATACAATCAGAGAGAGACCTCACTCCATCAAGTTCTTTCCTTAACCACTACTATCTGCAGGACCTTGAGCTTTGCCTAACAGAAGATCCAAAGAAGTAGCACTAGAGTGAATCTTTGAAGGGGATGTTCAGCTTTAATTTTTTTCGTAAAGTTTTTCTACCTTTTTTCTCCTTGTGAAAGAGAGCCTTGGAGCGATAAAGCAATCACTTGGATTTGAAAGGAATGAACAGGTGAGCTCCTATTCCAGCAGGAGCCTGGGGGAGCAATATGTAAACATCTTCCCACCTGACACTTCTTTATGTCTATTAGCTAAAATTTGGCATACTTCAAACCCTTCTCTTTTTCCCTTGAAAGCTGTTTGCATCCAGCCCTGCAGACATTTGTGTGATTGTGCTGGATTGGATGGAGCTATATTTGGGAGAGGGGAAGCAGGAAAAAAAGTAATTTTTCTGGGGCTGTATCGATGCATTACAGGAATATAGCACAGTGGGGAAAAATCAGTTGAACAATAAATGAAGACATGGGAAATGATATAGTAGATCTCAATGATGTGGTATTGCACCTGTCAAACTTGGCTTATTGATATTCATATTGATACATTACATTCACTCTTCATGTGCACATGTGACACTATGTCTGCATTCAGACAACATTTGCTCATCCAACAAATGAGGTGGAAAAATAAGCATTTGAAGCAGCTATGCAAGAACCTGTTATCTCTCTCATCAGAGCAGTAAATTATTGCCAGGGCGAGTCACCATGATGATAGGTTATCATTGTTCGGTTATCCTCAGCAAGAGTTTTACCATCACCAGTAAGATGATTTATGAGGAAGATATCAGAGTTGTACAGGAGTAGTTGAAACTACTCAATGCATGCTTATTTAGAAATAAAATAATAAAATCCATATAGATGCTTCTGTGGCAAATTGGATTTGTGTTAAACCAAACTAGTCTTGTTCATTATCCTCAGAAGAAAATAATGGAAAAGAAAGATTTTGAAATTATGGTAAGATTTCCAAAAATCTCCAAGAAGCTGAAGCCCCACTTTCTAAAATAAATTCAAGGTATATTTGCGAATCTTATGCTAAATCTTTCTTCATTGAGAAGGTGCCAAAATTGAATATAAAATGGTAGTATAATTCCAAATATGGGAACAATGGGTGCTTGCAGATGTTAACCTCCCCTCCCCGCAGTGGCACTTTAATTTTAACTTGGCACGTTCCACACTGAGCCCCACACAGACCCAAGAGGCAGCAGGTTACTTCAACCTGTCTTGCCCAACATCTGTAAAGATCGGGTGCTTTAGTGGGGTTTTTTGGTGCTTTTATCTAATAGCTGATTGAATCAGCTTTAGCTAAAAGTGCCAAAAAGTTCTACTGAAGTGCCCAATCTTTACAGACACTGCAGAGCTGGGTTGAAGAATCATGCTGCTGCTTCTGGTAAAGCTACTCTTTTTTCCATGTCTGCAAGCAGCCAATAGTATTAGCTGGTATCTGTTTTGGAGGGTAAGCCATGAGGGTAGAAAGGAAAAGACGAATTAAATTTGTAAAATCAAAGAATGTAAGTCGTTTAATTAAAAAATGTAATCTAGTATCTGCATCCTACCTTTTTCTTTATAAGAATTGCCACAATCTCTAGAACGTTACTTATGAGTGAATCTATTAGCATATTATTTCTGTTACCATACAATGGGCACAGTTAAAAATACCAATGCCTATGCAACTCTGGTACTTACCATTTACCACAATAGTCCCTATAATTAGATTTAGACACTTTTTGTAAATGTCCAGTTTTTCATTGGGTTTACTATACTGGTAGCCATACCTGACTTATTTTTTATTCATTCTTGCCTGTTCATACTTTCCTGACTGACAGTACATCAGAATTGACCTTTTTCTAAAATTAATGTGTTTTCAAGCAGTGCTTTCTAAAACAGTTTTAGTTTAATCCTAAAAGGTACGGTTTTTTCTTTTATATTTGCCTTTTAATAGATATTATCATAACATTTCTTCTTTATCCCAGGGGCTTTTGTTCCATGTTTTGTCTGATACTTACAGGAATCTGGCATGGGCCAAATGCCCTGCAACTCTGATAGAGGTATAGAAATCAGGTACAACCAAAAGAAGGCTGGCAGCGTAGGTATTTTTTTGGTCTCTCACTGTGGTGTTTACTTATCATTACTTGAAACTCTTCATTCATTATTTTCAGACAGTCCCATTTTCCCCATCATTATCTATTGATAACGATCAATATAATGATCAATAATTTGGATCCAGGTAGAGCTGGAATAAGAGTGCATACAGAAAGAGTGCATTTGGATTAGGACGCTGCACAAAAGCTTTTCAGATTTTAGCCATGTGTCTCTTTAAACATGCAAGTGAAGCTCGTGTTTGGCCAGTAATAAAATACTCAGCTCGTTCTGATGAATATATTTGCAATCAGATTCTACAATTCATGTCTTTAAACTGTCCCTGTAGTCTTTTGTACTGCATGGTTGGTTAGATGTAGCTTTTGTGTTGGATTGATACCCAAATTGATAGAATGAAGTAAAGTGGCTTGTAGTATGAGAGCTAGCACTTTTGTGTGTGTGAGGGTAAAATAAATACTGAACATTCATCTTCAGATGCTTGTCAGGAGACCTTTCAGCAATATAGAGTCAAAGTGAAGAGTTCAATTTTTAGCACTGTTGTTCAGGTCAGAAATGTCATTATGATGAGTAGGGACTTGGCATGTCAAGTGACAAGGGTGGCATATTGGGGCTCTTGCTTCAGCGGAGACAGGGAGGGTGTAGGGGCAATTTTGTTCTGTGAGCTTAAGCCCTGCTCTTAGAAGAGCTCTTATTACAGGGATGTTCTGTGATATTTGTCGGGTGTGTTGCCCAGCTGTGACACTTTTCTTCACTCCCACATTCACTTTGCAGGAGTAATTTGTGCCAAAGATTAAGCTTAAATGCAGACAACTGGGATGTTCCTTCAAAGAAATCAAACAGGAAAACAGGGAAGTAGTGGAGATCAGAAATAGCATGGTATTGTGCTGGGGGTAACTGACTAAAGCCATCAACAAGCATACAAAGATAGAATGCAGAAGATTTGCTGGGGTCTTTGTATATTATTTGTAAGATGCCCTTCAGTGATTATGTAGTGTTATATGTACAAAGGTGAGACCTTGACTTTTCAGACAATATGCTGACTGATGGTTATAAGTAGGGCTGACAAACGCTTACAAAAATGAATTGCAATTAATTGTGAGATTAAAAAAATAGTTGCAATTCATCACAATTTTAATTGCACAGGTAAGCAATAGTCAGCACCTCCCCATCCAACAGTCCAGAGCCCATGTGCCCTGCAGCTTCTCCTGGCCACTACCAACAGCGCACAGCCCCAGCCTTGACCCCAGCCTGCCCCATGCCCACGCCGAACTCACCCTGGCTGGACTGGACCAGCTGGAACCCATGTGAACAGCTCCGACCCTGGCATGCCCTGTGCGTACTCCAGACTCACCTGTCCACACTGAGCAGTGGCAGTGGCCAGGCAGAAGCTGCTGCTCGGCGTGGAGGAAAAGTGGTCCCTCCCCCTCACAGCTGCAGGGCCCCTCCTGCTGCAGCCTCCTGGAGCCTGTGCCCAGGTTGCCCTGTGGCTCCTCTGCACTGCCATTGCTTCCCTGCTGGGTGGCCCAGCCGTGGCAGTGACAGCAGCAGAGAGGAGCCACAGAGCAGCCCAGATGCAGGCTCTGGGCAGCTGCAGCAAGAAGGACTTGGCAGCAGTGAGGGGGAGTGGCCACTTTTCCCCTGTGCTAAGTAGCAGCTTCTGCCCAGCTGCTGCTGCTCTTGCTACTACACAGCATGGGTGGGTGAATCTGGAGCAGGTGTGGGGCAGGCCAGGGTTAGGGCTATGCTCATGGATTCTAGCTGATTCAGATCTGGTCCAAGCCACTGGTTAAAACAATGTGCGTGATGAACACAATTAAAAATTAACTTAATTTGGTTTTGTATTAATTGCGTAAGTTAACTGCAATTAACTGACAGTCCGAGTTATAACTTTAAGCATGTTATCACCTAATTCTTGGTAAGATGATGAAGAATATGTGCCTTTTGTGCTTGCCTGCCTTTGGAAAATGGATAGGAATGAGAAAGCGTTTTGTGTATCTGGCATTACTAGGCCAGTGCCTTGTGTTGATTCTTTAGTTAGCTTCTCCCTTCTTTTCTCATGTTATCACTTGATATTAGTTTGTTTTGTATAGTAAGGTATAAACTGACCAACAAGGTGTCTAGATTGTGTTGTGATAGGCAACTCTTTGCCACAGCAGCAACAGTGTGTTTCAGATAGAGGTGGCCTATCTGTGTCAGAAAAGTCATGTTGCTGATCTGGCTAATAGTGTATGTAGCTGCGATATTGGAATCCACCAAGATGGCTGCCATGAATTCACATTTTGGTCAATATTTCAGCCCCCATTAGGGTTAATAAATGAATTCCAATGATGAAACCAACATTGTAGGAACCAAGGAGATCAGTTATAATATTTCTGTTGTAGCCATATTGGATTCAAAGATGGCAGACACCTTAGCTTGTATGTACTGACTTAATGTAATTAAAAAACCTAGTAAACAATACTCTAATACTAAAACCTCACAAATTCTATCACTACACATTTCATAGCAGACCTGCAGTACTGATAGCATCATAACAGGCTATTCTACTTATTCAAGTTTTCTTGAAAAAGAAAATACCATTTTGCAAAATTTCAGAATGCAGATAAGTCATATTTTAATAATACATAACTCAGTGGAAGTGAAATACACAGACATATGTTTGGCTTCAGGCAACAGAAAAATGTAATAGTCTAATCAATGGTAATATAACGGTAATGCAATGGTATATATAACATTAATATAATGGGTAATTGCAGTTTTTCAGATCTTTTCATCACTTGAATTTGTTTCTGAATCCCTGTAGTTATTATATGGATTGCAACATGTTGTCTCATAGCACTCGCAGTCGGGAGTGCATGGCACATTAATCTACTTGCAAGAGCATGCTGGTCCCCAGCATTCCATCTTGCACTTGCAATTTGTTTTATCTGAAGGTATTCTTCTGGTAATGGTGCAAGCATGTTTATGATACAAATATAACCATCATTTTCAGCTTGCCTACCACACTCATCAGGTAATGGCAATGGTGGATTAGGTTCAAGCACTCTTTGCCTAATGAGACTTTCGTAATTGGCTCTATGTACATGATGTACAAGGGGGACATAGGTAGGCAGATGTTTATCCAGAGCTTTTGCTTGATAGAATGATTTTACCCAGCTTCCAGAAGGGTTGAAAAGATGGTGACACCTGATACAGCAACATAAACTTTTCTACATTACTGTACAAATCCTTATCAATATCAGGCTTATGTCCTAGACCTGCCAACAAATGTGCATGTTGAATGAACACTTTCTAAGCAGCTTTCTTAATGTGGCCACAGAACTGTCTGGTGATGTCACAACCAGTGACCCTGTGGAATCCGATTAGAGATGCACAGGCTAGCTCAAGCAATTCTGACACAATACCGTGAGCAGGAATAAATTTTACTGTGTTGCTTCTCTTCATCCAAACCTTTGGCACAAGATTATGCCAAAGGAGTAGGACCCGTGTGTATCTGTGTCATCACAGGAGAATATGACAGAGGAGTTTCCCTGATTGCATGTTTGTCACGTAAGAGCATTCTCTTCTTGCTGTGAATGCAGTTTCAAAAGATCACATGAGTTGGAGTGCTCTGCTTTTCCATCAGTGAAACCACCAACAACAAGCACCCATACTGGTGCCTGTAGTATGGGACAAAATCCAATAATCAATGGTAGTGAAGTGTCATCAGAAAGAAACTGATTAAACGTTGTCCATTCTGGTAGGGCAATGTTCTCCTGGTTATTGGCTGATATTCTACCCAGTATTCATGATAGCTCTGCTGACATCTGTTGAACAGCTGTGTTGTCAAGCTTTTCGTTTGTATTAATATCCATACTATGGATGGGTGGTTGCAATGACTAGTTACAGTTCGTCAGTGCCAGAATTACTTTGTTAAATTCAGGTAATACACCTTTCAAGGTTCTTTTCCTTCCTATTACATTGGTGCTTTCTTCAATCTCAACTTTTTTTGATGGTCCTCTTTGAAATGCCAAAATTTGCTTTGCATGAAATATTTGTTTTCCATTCAAGGTCTTCTCCAAAATGTTGATGTTGTCCAATGAAAACTGAACAGAATGACTGGGAATGAGAATCCTTGGGATAACAATTTTCCTAAAATTTCTTTGTTTTTCTCAGCAATGGTGGTCTTGATGAAGCTATCCGTGTCATATGGTATACTGTATCCTGCAGCATGGAGACTTGGTACCAGCTTCTTAGATCTAGTTGCATGATGTATCAGCAGACCTAACTCAGCGTATTTTGGCATTAGCTTTTTGCCCCTTGATTGCAGGTAAACCAAATACTGACATATATTTAGTATATCTCACTCTAGATTCTTGTGGATGTCTTATAACATCTAAGCCATCATTGTCATGTTCCAGAATCATACAGATCAATGTTTAAAGAATAACAGGATCACATATTTGGGTTTGCTCTTTATTCAAGTTGCTGTATCCCTTCATGTGGGCTGTAACTTTCAAATCTGCTTTTGATCTTGAGAGCAGTATAGTACAAGTTTTGTGTCTGAATACTATTCTCTGAACTGCAGGCCAGTGGGTTCCTCATATTTACATGTGAAGTTACAACTGCTTGTACAACTTTACCAGTTGTCACAGTTTGGAAGACAAGGAATGGAAGATTTTCATTTTTTTGGTGCTGAAACTAAATGGGTATATTGCAATAAGTCTGAAGTTCTTGCTTCATTTGCTTCGGTGTGGTCAGAGGACATTCACCACCTTTGCCTTCTACTAAACTGCAATACCTTTCAAGTATATCTTTCAGACGACACATTTTTCTGTGTAAAACTGGCACCTTATTAATCAGTCACCTAATGCCATGCTCTCACTTCAGGAGAAAAAAGAATATCTTCTTGTGGAATGTCCACATGCAAATGGGAATGAGAGACTTGTTGCTTCCATTGTTCCTCCCACTTGCATTCAGGATGTTAATATGCCCCAGCAACTATTAGATCTTCAATAACCAATTTGGTAATGCAACACTTCATTCTTCTCTGCTAGCTTGTGTACCGCATTGGCTGCTTCAGTTGACAACACTTGACTCGGTCTCTTCTTATTAGAATGTTTCTGGCAGAATATGTACATCCTCCAGTGCTTAAGGGTGATAAGGGTGAGTCTTAAGGTGATACAGGTGTGTCTCTTGTTGACAATATCCTGGAAGTTTTCAGGTTGTCTGAAACAAAACAAAGTTGATATAGCAATTTTGCAAATCTTTTGGGTATCTAATAATGAGCAAAACTGTAAATTTGTGGCAGTCATCTTGGAATCCAATACGGCTACTACAATGAAATATTATGATTAATCTCTCTGGTTCATATAATGTTGACTTTGCCTATGGAATTAGTTTTCTAACTCTGTTGTGGGCTGAAATATTGGCCAAAGTGTGAATTCACAGCAGCTCTCTTGGATTTCAGTATAGCAGCTACACACACTACTATCCAGATTGGCAATATGACTTTTCTGTCATGGGTAGGCCACCTCTACCTGAAACACACTGGCTGAGTCTACACTTGCATTTACACCAGCTTAAATTTACTGTGTAGTAAGTTACTGCATAGTAAGTGAGAACAGGCCAGCATCTACATGTGCAGGTGTTAAAACACATTATCACAGTGTGTGAACTGACTTGGGACTAAAGTTAGTCTGAAGTCAGTCAGTTCACACACACAGTGTTACTGCGCAGTAAGCCATCTACCTGTGTATTACCACACAGTAATTAATTGGGCGTAAATTTGATACCTGCAACATGCATGTATCAAATTCACACTCAAGTTGGCATAAGTTACCATGTTTACTGCACAGTACGGGTATACACGTGTAGATGCGTGCCCATACTGTGCAGTAATTTTGGTTACTGCACAGTAAATGCACACGTGTAGATATGTCCACTGTTGCCACAAGTGGCAACGAGTTGCCTACTGGGTGACACCTTTACTCATATTTTTTACCCTACTTATATTTCTGAAGATGGAAGATCAGCATACATATGCAGCATCAGATAAGTAGTTGGCTATTTTATGAACATCTGTTTTAAATGTATATTTTTTAGCATCTTTGGCTCATTACTTTAAAAAAGTAATGAGCTTGATTTTTAACCTTTTCCCATCCAACTGTTTTTAAGAATGCTTTTTGGATCGCTAATTTAAGAAATTCAGATTCCTGGACAAGCTTTAAGATACTGAAAATTCCAGAGAGATTTTCTGAGCATTGACTATTATGCAGAAAAAAAAGTGTTTGTCAAAAAAGAAGGTTTGATACATTTTGTGGAAGCATGGGCAAGTGTGGAAGAAGAGCATAAAAACTTAGGGCACAGCAGAGTTTGTGTTGTAAACAGCAAAAAGAGGTGAAATATACAGGGTCAGAGCACTCTGAAGTCCTGAACATTGCCTGTCTGAGATTCTGTTTAGGACTTTTTACTTTTAAAATGCATAAATTGTGTCTAATATATTTTAGTGTTTAATTAAATGTGTTTGTTTTCATTGAATATAGTTATGTTTTTTAGATATCCAAACCTAGCTTTCTCCTTCCTAGTCTTTTGCCCTTTTCACCATCAAACTAGAGAAAAAAGATGATTGTCTCAGAGAAGATACTAAAGACCAGTCAAGGAGAACCAACAGTAAAAAGATTGATATATATATTTTTTGCTCATCTATTTAAAATGGATTTTAAAAAGCAGCTTCCCAATAAGGCACCCGAGGCCAACAACAGGACACTGTTCGATCCACGTTAAGTTAGCATTTTGGTTGAGTGTCATTAAACATTTTCTCTAAATAGGAATGTGGTTTGGAATGGCTGTTTATAAATATGCAGATGTACTTAAAGCAAATAACTGTCAAGCATTTGCATGTTAATGAAGTGTTACTGTGCTAAGCAGAGGGATAGTAAGCAGGCACTATAGAGACAGGATTTATCCTGAGGATCTCGGGGAAGCTGCTGTACAATGCAAATGGATGGTACAGCTCATATTGACTGGCAGGGACATTATTCATTATTGACACTTATTTTCTTCCATTCTACCAGACACGCAGTAAATCTTAAGTTTTTTGCTGTCTCCAACCCTTCTATTTTTTCACCAAAATAAATCAATTTGAGGACAGAAATGAATACTCTTCTTTCTCAGATAGACAGCAGAACTCATAAGGGAATAATTACAAGTCTAATTCAGCTCTTTTAACAATATCAGCTGAAGAATTCTAGAAGTCAAAGCCCCGGATGATTTCATAGCTTTTTGACTCTAAGCTTCTGGACTGAAATAAAATGGCTTTTTGTTGTTGTTTGAAGGTTAGACAGACTTACTGCTCGATTAATTAACAGATTTTTTTGTTTGTTTGTTTATCTGTTTTCCCCAATGTACTCTGTGTTTGTGTATGTGTGCATGCATTCATTGGGAAAGATGAGAAGGCAATTATTGGTTTGTCTGTGTCTGTGGGAATTACCTCTGAAGACAGTGCAAACTTCTGCTTGCCTGTCATCCCCTTATGCATGGAAGTTTCTACAGTAAGACATAGACGGGTTAGCCAGATGTTAACTAATTGACTGCATTTGAAATGGGTTACAGGCATACACGAGATTAAAATGCATCTTGATATAATCTTGTAGAAAATGTGTAGGCAGACTATGAATGTGTGGATTTAAAAACAAAGTATTTAGGCCTATGTTTTTTCTAAAACTATAATTTAACAGTTTTTTAAAGGTAATGAGGTAACATAGCTGCACTTTGGAATCAAACAGTCTTGAATCTAGGCCACCAGCTCTGAAATGCTGTTTATAAAAACAAAGTTGCACTCAGGTTGCAGCTTGCTCTGTCAGTCATCTGTTCAACTCTTCCTCCACCATGAATTCAAAGATACTTAACACCATTTGCTCCCTGTAATTTAAAAGAAAGAAAGAAGAGAAACGATGGCAAGGAAAATAAATAAAATAAATTGCCAAGCACAACAGGCATCTAGGATAAACTTTGCTTTAGACCTATCCTCTTACCTCAGGGAAAGACTCAAATTTTAAATGTATTAGTAGATGACTAGATAGTCTCAGTCTTTCAATTTGAATAGCAAAGTGATTGTTTCTGTACTTAAAAAATAGCAGTTCACAGTCATCACAGGCCAAAAAAAAAAAAAAAATCAAAGACATGTTTTAGTATTATTTAAACATCTGGGAAATAAAGTATAATAAGTGACTCCAGATTGGTGGATTCAGAAAGTAAACAGACATCATCATTCCTACTGGAACATTTTGTATCTTCTGTTCAGGTAGATGCAACCCTTGCAGAAATGTTGAGTATGAAATTGAATTCTCAAAACACACAGGCCTGGCTTATGGAGAAAGCAGTCCCTCTAGGCTACACAGTATCAGCAGACCTATTATGACTATGTTGAAGTTAAAAGTAGATTGCAGCATGAAGAGTTATGCCCAACCTAGCTTTAATATAGTCACCCACATGGCCCAGCGAGCCATGTGTGTTGCTGCGCAGGAAAAAACTCAGCAGCAGGATAGAACTTGTATTTACAAGTACTAACTTGCTGCAGAATGTATTAGTTTTCTGCAGTATAATAATCACATGTGTAGACATTGAGATGTTTGCTGTGGAGCTAATTAGTCAACTCTGCAATAAACGTCTTGTGTAGATGCAGCCAGCATGGGTATCCATAGCAGCAAAATGTGGTAGTCTGGATTTTGGCATATAGCCGTTTGGTATATATACATGTATTCATGGTCCCTAGCAGGCATCCTGGATAGTTAGGCCATAGTGAAGCCTGTGTTGCCCTGTCTTATATTACTTTTGCGCCTGGTGCTAGCTAGATTAAAGTTAGTGCAAATATACCTACTTGTGCTGCAGTCTCAACATCAATTTTACCATAGATATAACTAGGGAAGCTGTAGTGCTGAATGGTGAATGGGTAAGGAAGCCACACAACACTGGTATAGAAACTCATTTTTGCTTGCCCTAACTCTCCATACTCCCCCCACATTTCCATGTCCCCCACAGCCCCAGTTGTAGTTCAGAAGCGTGACAGAGAACAAATCTATGGTGCACTTGTTTTGTGGTCCCCCAGATAGTTCAATGACTGATTTGATTTGGATCAGGTCTTACACCCCTTATGGAAATTCTTCACCTCAAGTGATGTTCCGTCCGTGAACTAGACAGCTAGGGAATTACAGTGTGTCCAGCACTGTAAAGAAGGAATCCCAATTGGGTGTAACATGCCTAAGTGTTGTCTTTAAAAAAAATAGTGATATCTGTCTAGAGTACAGATAATTTACTTGAGATTCAGCTTGGACCCAGGTGATTTTCTGAAGTTTAAACACTTTAAAAACAATATTTTGGCAAGTCTAACTATAGGCATAAAAGTATTGGAATGGTCTCTTCAGAGTGTTTCTTGAGACCATCCTGGATTTTGAAATATTGAATTGAGAGATGTTTTTTGTTAGCATAATTTTATAAGTTAAATAATATCCCTATGATTTGCCTGATTGAAACTCTAATCCAGACAGAAGTGTAAAAATACATTTACTCAATAAGAAACAGTCTAGACATTACCCTTTTGAAAATGTACCCTCTCAAAGACAAACAGTTGGTCATTAAAGAGTCCCAGATGTGTGAATGGATATCCCGTGTTGTAGCTGCATGGTTTGGGGGTGGGTTGTTGCCTTGGAAAAGCCATATCCTTGGCTATGGCAGAGCTACAGGGCTATGTGGGAGGCAATGTGATGGCTAGTTCTGCCGCACTGGGGGAGAGCAGACTGAAAGCTTCCTTAGTTTTACAGCACATGGAAATCCCTACACATGTGAATTGGTTTGGCAGAAAGGTGTCCCTCTCTTTCCCTTGCATCCCTTTTTGCCCTGCTACGTGGCAAAGGATGGCATGGGAGTGGGAGTAAGAACCATTGTGTCAGCTCTAACCTGGGATGATCTTCCCTGTGCTGACTTAGTTCTCACAGCAGGGTGGGTGAAATGACTGCACCAGACTGTGGGATCTGGCCCCCGTGCTCCCTGAGGGAGGGAGGATATTAAGGAAAAGCTCTTACAGTTGTCTTTGTTCTGAGTTTAATGATATGTTCTCAATTTATATAAATTGCAGTCCCTGAGCTACTTGATGAAACTGGCACGTGTGTATCCTGGCTCTCAATCAGGGGTGGAATTCCAGTAGGGAGCAGCTTTGCACTCGACTGCTGAGTGCCGGCTGCCTCTCAGATCCTATTTCTAGGGAAACATGCATTTGATCAGCAGAAGTCCAATATGTGAGGAAAAATAACATACCGTGTATTGATTTACTTGGATACCTGAACTACTTTTGTGGCTGAAAGCAATCTGCCTTAACCCTCTTGCCTTAAACTACAACCTGGGGATGCTTTTCCCATTATATATTTTGTTGTAGCTGATTGCTTATAAGGATTATATGATGGTTTCAAGGCATCACCCCTCATAGGAAAGCTGGGAAGCATTCTACAGATATATTCTGTAGCCTACAGAGGTTAGTACTGCCTAGAATTATTGAGAGCAATAATGTTCTGTGTTGCCTCAGGGCAAGGACTGGCACCTGCACAGAAGCCAGGAGGAAGAGAAAGAACGTTTTGTTCAGGATAAGGTGCAAGTCAGTAATGGCCTTTTATATGCCAAAAAGGTAGTTGGTGCAGCAGGACTAGTGCTGGGTCCAGTTCAGCTTTGTATTGGCAGAGGAAAATGCATATTCAACAGACATTCAGAAACAAACATGAAATGTGGTCAACAACCTGTCATTCTGACTGAAAGTAAGATCAGGCATCAGTTTGGAGCTGACAGTGGTCACTAAACCTCACTGTTAGTATCTGTGGGTGTGGTGTTGAGCACTTTTTCCAGCTGGTATATATCAGAACTACTACATTGCTTTGATCTTAATATATATAGGAAGTTCAGCAACAGTCACATTTATTTTGCATCAGAAGCATGCAAGCTTGCTACATATATAGGTATAGTAACAAAAGCTTTCACACTTAACCAACTTTTGGTTTTATCCATCCCCAGGTGCTATTTTGTGTTTCAGTTTAATTAAATGATGAATAGAAAGAAATGTACCTTTCTAGGTAGAAGTGTGAAAACACATTTTGTACCCGACAAACTGAACTTAATGTTATGCCTATCAAATAGAAGCCAGAATGAAAATCCTGAAGTGCTAGACAACAACATATTCCATGGTCTTCATTGTCTTATTGGGATACTCTTCAAGGGCTCAGCAAAAGTTTCCTTGCATAAAATGGAGCTTTTTACTCTCCTGAACCTGAGGCCATCATGTGTGGGGCTAATCCTCTAGCATGTGTCAGACCAGCTTTTGGCTGCTTTAACTCATGTTGGCTGCAAATTGCCTCTAGGGGCCCAAACTTCAGCAAGGTATTGGCAGAGCACAGGAGTATTTTGGCCATGCTTCCTTTTGTGTGGCTAGTTCATAGAAACCTCAAGGCCAGTGATTCTCAAACTTTTTAGTTTCAAGATGTTCCTTGTTAGATTCAAGCCCCCGCCCACCCCCCAGCAAAAAAATGCTCTTAGCTTTCTTTTTTCTTTTTTTTGACTAAAATAATAGAGTAATTCTTCTATTGAGGAAAACTCAAAGACCACATTAGGTCAAAATGCTTTTGACACTTGGGATTCCTATTTGAAATCTATGGCCATGTCCACATGAGAGTGGAGTATGTGGTGCCACTAACACTTCTGCAGTGCCACATATCACATGGCTGCACTCATCTGGATGTAGCCTATGAATTTATCTTGTAAATCATAGATTTAGATTTCGTAGATTTTTAGGGTCAGAGGGGACCTTAGTAGATCATCAAGTCTGACCCTCTGCCCTGGGCAGGAAAGAACAGCATGGGGTCAGATGATCTCAGCTAGGTGCTTGTCTAATCTCCTCCTAAAGACCTCCATGGTAGGGGAGAGCACCATGTCCCTTGGAAGCCCATTCCAGATTTTGACAACCCTCACCATAAAGACATTTTTCCCAATGTCTAATCTAAATTATGTGTAGGTGTTTGCACACCTAATGGCGCTAATGTTATGTGACACCCAACAGTACTGTTAAAAGGATCTCATAGTACCTGAGGGTGCCATGGCACCCTGGTTGAGAATCTGTACTGTAGACTATTTCACTACTACTGGAGTCTTCCCCCTGCCCTGGCAGATCCCTCCAGGGCCTCGTACCTTGGACATATGACCAGAATGTGTCAGCAGTACAGCACAACACACAGCTTATGCTGTACTGCAGGGGGTAGCCCTTTCTGATATTTCAGTATATTGTTTAAGTCCATTTTGCAGTCAGGACATTTTCCACGAAAGAAAAGTACATAGTTTCTTTATTGGAGTTCCTGAATAATTTTGAAAATAGGGTCAGCTAGGCCTAGCAGCCTGTGTGCCAAAGGCTAGTGTGCTAAAATGCACATTAGTTTTGCTGGCTGACGACACACAAAGGAGGGAAGTAGCTATCATGTCCATATCTACCTTTGGCTCCTTAGCTAGGTGACCATTTATACCTGGGTGGAGTGTGGCAGAGTATAGTATGGGTTTGGGGTGAAGCTTGAACTCAGACTCCACAACTGCTGTGAGACTCCTTAGTCACATTCTCTTATAGTACTAGCATCTCTGAAAATAGTAGTTTGGTTTCTTCAAAGGCTGCATGGCAATTTTGAAGGAAGCATGAAGTCACTAAAAGCCAAGAACTAACTAACTAACATTTACACAGTTGCATTAAGGTAAACTGCACCTGCTAAAATTAGGGTTTTTTGTACTTCAGATAAAAATGCTCACACAGACCCTGAGGGGGATAACATTTGTGTTGTAAGGGCAAAGATGATGGTTGTTGTTCTTGAATGGGTCAAATAATTGTAGGGATGGAGCCATTAAGTGATTGGCAGAATTATTTCAAATTATATTTCAAGTTCTGTGACCTTACCCTTGATTTAGTTGATTCCCTGTTATTAAGTCAATACAAAAGGTCAAGGTGGATTTACTCATTGCTCCAAGATGTATGGATTATAGCGATGGGTGAGGAGTGATTTCTTCTGTTCCAGGAGAGCCAAGAGTTGTGCCTTTGTCAGACAAGTTTATTGCTACTTTATGTATCAGATAAACACTGTTTATCTAAGTAAGTGGATCCAGGACTTTGAAAATGGAGGCTGAGTGGGAGCAACCAGCACTGTAGGATGGTTGTACTTTCCCCAGCCTCCCCATCACTTGCCTGGCAGGCAGATCACACAGGAGCAGCAGTCAGGGCCTTTTTTTTTTTTTTTTTAAGTCCTGAAGCAGGTAAGAATCCCCACCCTTGGCAGCCCCTTTCTTTCTCTCCATACTCAGCAACCTCCTATTCTCCCCCCTCACCTTCTCAATTTACACTTCTGAGCACAGGAAAGGGAACACCAAACCTCTACCACCAGTGTCCTAGCTGTTCCTGCCTCACTTCAGCTGGGGCTGTGCTGGGGAGTTGCTGTTCTGGGAGCCAGACTTGGACAGCAGCAGTGGCATGCAAGTCCCCCCTCCTGCACTTGCTCCCAGGTTGGCAGGGACTCTTATCTGATTACCTGAGGGATTAAAAAAAAGGAGGTCTCTTCCTGCTGCTTCTGCAACATGGTCCAGACCCCACAGGTGGCCAGGGCTATAGGGAAATAGAGCTCTGGAGCAACACTGTGAAAAGAAGGGTACAACTGCATCAGCCCTTTCCTTCTGAATCCGTGCATGACACCATGTCAAGACTGCTCTGGCTTGCCTCCTGAGCCACAAAGGCTGAGATGAATGTGGCAGTGTTAAGTTCGAAGGCAGTCCTAGTTTCTGGGACCTTAACAGAGCTACCCAGTGGCTTCCTCCTTTGACCAGTGACCAAGACAGTTACATGTAGGCTGCACGTAATCGGGTCCCTGCTTGACTCATGAGCTCATGGCCTGCCATTCCTAGTGGAAGGACTCCAGAGAAGAAGCACTTACATTGATTTTTAATTTCAGGTCTATATGTAAGGCTTAAGGATCACCATGTGGCAGCATCTCTCCCAGCGCCATCTACTTCTCCCTCTCTCTTCTCCTTCTGTAAGAAGATCCCAAAGAAAAGCAGCAATCTGGAATGAAAGAAAGGAGAGGATGAAATAGGAATAGGAGTGCAAATGGGAAGAATGAAAAGAAAGCGTCTACTTTTGGGCTCACTCTCTTAAACATTTACCTCATCTTAGATATGATGGGACAAGACACCATCAAAATGCCTGAGATTGGCTACTATTTGCAGACAGGTTGTTCATACGCTCTTGCCTGGGAACATTAAATGCAGTCTCTGTAGAAATTAAATGAGGTTTGTGGGTTTTTTTCACATAGACATTTTTCAGGTTTTCAGCCTTTATTATCCTATTGCTTGTTGCTCGCTGAGGCTCATGTTTATGGGGGAGAGGGAGAAACAGTATGCTGAGGGTGTACTTCAGGGCTGCTTGGATTACTAACCCTCCATATTTGGCTTTTTGAGAACATATTGAACACATGTTCTGGAGCTGTTTGAAGGCCCTGTGAGAGGCAAGAGCTGATTGAAAGCTCTCAGTTCTGCTGAAGTGGGTGGCCAAAGTGCTTGCAGTTGAACAGCTGCTATAAACCTGCTGAACTTTGTCATTTATAAATTATTTTGTATGCCATCTGGAACAAGGATTGTGCCACAGTTCATGGAAGTTAATGCTGTTGTTCACATCCCGTGAGGACCCTTTTTCCCCCTTCTTCTTTTTTAAACATTTTAAAATTGTGCCCAGGGTTAAAGTCTTCTTTACCTGAGTGGTTTAAAGACAGATTATAAAAATGCAAGGTTTTAAATATTTTCTTAATAGAAATAGAAATGCTTTGCCTACTCTTACTTAGCTTTCAGATTTTTTTAAAAGAAATTTACTGCTGGGTCCCCTAGTAAGTCCTTAGGAACATCCTGCTTGATGACATGGGGGATCATCCCCCCCTAGCAAAAAGTGGTTGCCTCCTGGTATCCTTTCCCTCACATGGGAATTCTTATGATATCCTTCCCGCCCCCCCCCCCCTCCGCTTCTGTTCTGTGAAGAAAGTTGAAGAACCAGGAAGGCAAAGGAAGAAAATGGGCTCATGCTATGGCATCCTCTGCAAAGCCAGTGGACATATCAAGGGCAACAATAGTTTTGAATCCCCTCTGCAGCTAATGCCAAGCCAGGGTGACTTAGACAGTATTATTGGGAGTAAAGGGACCCAGAAGAACAGACTGCAAGTGGGAACCATTCACATAAGCAACTCCTGTTTTTGCAGAACTTGGTGCATCTGTCTTGTGGATCCTGTGCATACATGGAGTTGGGGGCCTTGGACTTGGCAAGCTAGATAATTCCAGCCTCACTCAGGTGCCACATGCGTTTATTCTAGCTCCCGTTGAACTCTTTTTATAAAGGTCCTCTGTAAGGTGCATGTTATATTTTCCTTTTGATCAGATGGGAGCATACTTGGTTGGTTTGGCTGAGAAAGCTTGAACCTGCACTTCCAGTCATTTAATATTGATCAGTCTTGTGGGAGAGATGTTTTTAAACTTCAGTTTCTTTGGCATATGGTGGGATGGATCATTGTTGTGCATTGGGAGAATACCAGTATTCCCAGAAGAGATATGGGTAATGTAACAGGTGAAATGTATTGAATGATGACTATTCATTGGGTAGTATATGTGGACTTGCTGGTGATGGCAGATGTTCATCATAGAGAAGTAGTGTTTAGGTCATAGTACTTGTTAGGAGTGCCTCTTTTTGCTGTCATTGTTGAAGTAGGCAGAGAACTGATCTGATTGTTAAATGGAATTAGTTTGCTATTACTAGAAACCAGTAATAAAGAAAGCTTTATGGTCAATTGTTTTGTAATGCTGAAGAGGCCGTTCTCAGATACCACTCTATACCTCTTTTGTTTGTGCTATGAACAAGAAATTAAATACAGCCCCCCCATTACATTATCCTAGCTCTTTAAGATACATTCTCAAAATGCACCATAGTGACTCTTTCAGACATCAACAGCATATGTGCTGTGAGTGCACAGTAACTGTAACAGGCTTTTGACTATTATACCTTTGCAGTAGTGAATGTAGAATAAAAGGCCTATGAAATAGCTACACATTCTTTGCTGTTTTTCAAACTTGCATTTATACATTTTTCTTCTCCACATAAAAGTTTATATTATATATTTAAACTCTGTACAGTATATGAAGGACAGCAAACCAGTTGAGAAATATTTATTATATATGGCTCATGTAACAGGTGAACTATTTTCTTTATAGTTCTGTAACATTAACATTGCCAAGATTTGAAAGAAACAATCTGCTTTACAAAATAAATAAAAAGTTTGCCTCCATGTTCTCCCAATTTCTTCCTCACTGTATAACCACCCCCGTGTGTGGTATAGTAGACATGTGGAGACAGATACTTAACTGGCAACACTAGCAGGTGCTACTCTAAAGGGGTATAATAATATTAATGAATTTTGTGCCTTAGAGTTGGACACTGAACAATCTAAATCTAGTTTAAAGGCATTCACCAGTGAAAAAAGATATGCCTTTATTGATAGCTAGTCAGAAATGAAGACTTAGTTGTAATTATTTACAAATCAATTAATGGGCTGTTTTTCTAACACCCTATCAGTCAAAGACTGGCTAAGAGCAGAACAGAGCAAAGCATTGATAAGAATACACCATGAAATGAAATCAATTATTTTCTGTCATTCTGACAGAAATGAGCCATATATGTGGATTAACCCAGAATGCAATAGGAAAATGTCCACAGGCTGGAAGATAACCTAATTTTATAAAATCAGAGTTGTCATAAGAATCTTTCATAATTGATGACAAGATTAGAACTTATCTAGCATTCCAGTGGCAAGGATCAAACTGGCCTCTGGTGCAGTATTATAACTGTTTAAAACCAGATTAGTTTCCCGAAGTCAGGCATCTCTTTGTAGTGCCAGGTAATATAAAAGGTCATGTGTGTTCCTAAAATGTTCAAAGTAGCATGGGATTAAGCCACATAACGTGTAAAATGATTGTGGGGGGAGGGGGGTATATGGCTAAATACCACATAATTCTGCAAATGGGCATATAAATGTGTACAGATAAAGAAAAAAACCATTTCTTGTGTAAAAGGAAAGCAATTAAGAGTTGATCAAATTTATTTTTTAGATATGAAAAATCCTTTTTATTAATGGGTTCTCAATTACAAAAAAAAATAAATCAGTCACAGCTTTATTCAGTAATCCTGGTAATAATCTGTTGACCTTACCCTGATATCTAGTACAAGATGATAACGATGGTGAAAACCAAATTTTATATGCTGCATTGGTGGTGGCTGAAAACATCTGAAAAACTTATATTGATATGAATTAAGACTAAAGAAACTATTTTGGCATTTTATTGAAATCCATTTATGAAGAAAATTAAGATTAACATTTGTAACAAGCATTAGTTTCTTACTTATGAGCACTATGTAAAATATTCAGGGAATTTTCACAATCTATCAAAGTCTTTCTCTCTCTACACTGCAATCAGTTACAGCAGTAATGTGACCCCCTGTTTCCAGATGCATGGTAAGTATTTCATAGCCTTATGATTAGCATAACTTCATTCCATTCAAGCATTCTTCATTGGCACATGCCTAACTCAATTTCATGTCTAGAAGACCAGCCTGAACTGTAGATTCCCCAAGCTTTGTTTTGATAGAAACTTTGGAAAATCTTAATGAAAGAAATGATCATTATAAAAGGTCAAATTTAAAAGATTCCTAGGCTTAAATGAGAACTCATTTTTCTTTACTTTGCTCATAAAATTCTTTATAACTAACTACAGGAAAACAAAAGGGTGTTCTGCTTGTTCTTTGTATTGCTTTTTTTTGGTCTGTGAAGGATAATTCTGGAAGTCTGTATCTCCACCTAAACACAGGGTCTCTGTTTTCTCAAACAGGATGTCCACGAACCTCAATACCTAGGAACGCTTTCAATATGAAATTGGCTGAAAGAGCTCTCATCAGAATGAATGTTGCCAGTTGTTTTCTGTGGCAAGGGAGAAAAGTTACACATAAACTGGTTTAAGTGATCAGAAACTGGTTTAAAGCTGTAACAGAAGGGAAGGTCAGTGCACATAAACCAGTTTCAAAATGGCTGAAGCTGGTTTAAGATAAACCTGGTTGAATATAGTATCAAACTTAACTGATTTGGGTCAAACCAGTTTAAGAAATTTCTGTCCCAGAGCCCTTCCTGGTTCAAGTTAAATCAGTCTCCCAGAATCCCAGCATGCTTTTCAGCCTTGGGCTGGGCTGGGCTGTCTGTTCCAAAGAACTGTTCTTCTGTTCCCTAGCTGAAGCAGTGAGAGCTGGCTGACAAGGGGGAGGGGAGCCCAGCCAGTGGATACAACCCAGTCTGTCTGGGGTGGGGGAGCCATGCCCCCACCCCCCAGGAAAACCTTGGCTGGGATCAGCAGCCAGGAAGGGGGGTTAAGCGCCCCTTCCCCTTCTCCCACTGACACATACTGCTGGTTGCAATTATGGACTACAAATCCCAGAGGCATCTGGAAGCAGGAGGAGGAAGTGATGAGCAACCCTGTAGAGACCTGCTGCTGTAATTCTGGACTGCAAATTTCAGAGAACTTGTGAGCAACAGGAAGAAGAACACACAGCCAGAGAGCTGTGCTCTAGTTCTCCCAGGTTCTGGCCTGAGCCACTACAGGCATGTAGCTGTATTTCCTGAATGAACAGTAAATGTCTGTTCACTTCTGTTTCAATTTTATCTGTGCATCTTAGATTAATCTGCAAAGGCTGAATTGATTCAGCCTCAGGCTTTTTGACTGTCTGTACCTAGCCTGTGGGAGAAAAAAGGTCAGTATAATGACCTTTCAGTAATGTGTCAGGCAGTCATGCAAAAGACCTGGTTTTACATTCTCAAGCTTAACCTAATATTTCCTGGAAGGGGGGCGGGGGGCGTTGTTCAACCTCCATATGGCGAAAGCTTTACATTGACTTCAAGAATTACTTTACAGAGGTAAGTTAAACTCTTGGTTCCTGTGATGGGGAGAACGCAAAAAAAGGCAACTTATTGCTACATTAATATGGAACTGCTGCATAGCAGAAGAACATGGAAGCATTTCGAACTGCATATAATAGAGATCTGGTCTGGTGTGTATATATCTTAGTGTATGCTCTCTCATAGTGTATCTGGGTACATTTTCAGCATGTTCTTAGCTGTTTTTTCAAGTAGTTTTGACATATTTACGTTATTGAGCTTCTAAATCTAAAAAGATGCTTTCATGCAAAAATAAATTTGGAGAAATATCAAAAGTTAGGAGAGTTACTGGTTTCCATAGTAACTGTAACTTTTCCTTTAATGAATGGATCTGCTAAATGACTTAGAGTTTGCTTGAGCAGGCTTTTGTCCTCTCTATTTGGTTTTTTGTTTGTTTTCTTTGTCTTTTTCACATTCAATTTCTTGTTAATTTCTGCTTCTTTGAGGATAAACATTTTTGCCTGAGGTCAAATGGAAGTGCCAGACTGAAAGTCAACATTAAAGCATCTTCCTTAGAGTAGATATTGTTCCTTTCGGTAGATTCACCTAGAGTAGATTGTCTCCTTCAAGAATGAAAACAAGTTTTCACTTAAGCTTACTGCAGTTCTTATGTATTGGAATGATACAATGATGCAACAGCAGTGTAGACAAATTGTAACCAGAAAGAACTAAAATAATTTATTTTCCACACATTGTGACATGAGCTTTTTTTTTTTTTTTAAATATCAGAATAACTTGGTTGGCTTCACATATGTTTTCTGAAACGTACCATGGCATTAGTTCAGGAGTGTGAACAGAAGTTAGAATTGTGAGATTCTTCTTTTGCCTTCTGATTTGGCTCATGTTCATGGACTGACATATCCTTTTTTTGGAAAGGGATTTGTACAACATGCTAGTTAGCAAAGAACCAATCTGCTTGGAAAGAAAGCTTGTTTGATTGTAAAGATAGCTGGAAACAAAAGGATAAGATAGGCATTGTGAATCTACAGACTCTTCCCAAATTTTGCCCTGCTACCTGTCTTGAACTGTATTTTCCTGTTGTCCCCCGAGAGGTTCATCTGGAAATCACATCAGTAGTCAACAATAATGATGCACAGCCAACATTTTCTCATAGGTACTCCCATTTTAAGTGGGGTTTTCTCCAGGAATATGGAGAACTGGGGTGAACTTATTGTACAGCCCTTGTTAATAATGGGAGTTACATTTTTTGCTGTTCATACAACAGTAAACATTGTAAAGAAACTGCAATTGAGTCCCACCCAGTGCATCAGGCTTACACAATATAATCAAACATGCATATATACTGCAGTTCTGATTAGTTTCTGGTGGCTCGTAAATCATAAAATACAAGTTTCACTTGAGGCACTCACAAACTATTTAAACTATATTAGATGTATGTGCTATAGAGTCTGGAAAAAAAAGAAACGTGGTTTAGATGACTTCCTTTCAGGCAAAGTTTCCATTATACTGAGTTAGGGGCACTGTGCTGATGATTCTGTTCATGCAGTTAGTGGAAGCACATACTCTTTTCTAATTACAATCCTCTAGCTACCATTCATAAACACATACGTGATTTAACAGCTATATTGTATAAGGTTAAACTCTTGGCTTGGGAGCCTGAAATTATATGAGCTTTATTTGTGTGTATTTTTTAAGGCAATTTTATGGCTCACCAGGTGAATGCAATTGAGCAAATTTTTGCTGAGAACCTTGGGAGCTACAAAGTTAAACCCTTGGGTATGCAAGCAATGAAGAGCAGGCGCTCAGCTTTGATCCTGTGAAGACAGATGACCAGACCAGTGGCGTTTTAGTGACAGTTTCAATTAATAGAGAATGAAGGGGAGACTAGCTGAAGTTTAAAAATGTTGTTGTTGCTATTTTTTTATATGAAGAGCAGATACAAGAGTAGTTTTATTAACTGTAATTATAGTCAAGGTTTTTGATATTTTTGCAATGACTTTTCCATGGCTCTTAGGATTAACCCTTAGATACACCCTCAGTATTGCGCACACAGCCAGATACTGTGTATGTGTGTGAGACTTGTAAACTGAATATCTCCTCCTGGTGAATCTGACTGGATGAATTTATAATTTCTAGCAGCATGCTGACAAACTTGCTATACAAAACTTTTTAAATTAGAGGTATTATATTGGGTGGAAAGAAATGTTTGCCCTTTTGATCGTCTTTAATATTAGTTCTTGGTAATTGCTCCCATTTTAACTGTAAGTTTCCCTAAAAGTTGCAATAATAATATCAAAATCCTAAATGCATTAAGAAAAATATGCCTGAAGTTAAGCACCTTATCTAGGCATCTACATGAAATTATCTGCATACCTAAATTTGGCCTAGTACAAGTAACATTTTTAATTGTAAATAAAATATATATATTTTTTACATTTATAAATAAATACATTTTGTCAATATTTAAATTTACAAATTAAATATTTTTAATTTGTAAATATTTCTCACGCAAAATCGAAATGTACAGGTGACCCAAATACGGCACTGGTGGCTGGGGGGGTGGGTCGCAGCAGCGGTGGTGGCAGGAGCCTAGTGCCGGTGGTAGGAGTGCGGCAGTGGCAAGCACAGAGCTCCTGTGGAGCTCCTTTAAGTGCATTTAAGATGCGGGTTCAGCATTTGCGCATATTTTAAATCATGAATGCCAAACCCGCGAATAGTGAGGGTGTCCTGTACCTATTCCACCCGCAACAAATGCTTCTTAAACTAGTTCCTTGAAATCTCCCAGGCAGGAAATTCCATAGCCTCCTTTGGTAGCCTGTTCCAGTGTTTTCCCACTCACAAGTGGGAAGATTTTCATACTATCCAGTTTAATTCTTCTGTGTTGCTTATTTTGTCTATTCCGTAGAAGCAATATAAAGCATCCTTTTTCTGTGATAAACTTTTCAGGTTTCAGAGTTTATCTTAGACCTGCAATTGCTGATGTCAGTTATGTGTCAGAGGCACAAATGTATTTTCAAAGGCATTGTTTTCCATGGAAAACCATTGGAGAGCCAGCATCTTGCTTTTAGGTCCCAATGAGGGGATAATGTTAGCAGTGGATCAAAAAATGAAATATAAAATTACAGCTTAAATTACATACAATCGCAAACAGGCTTAAAATGGTATAACACTTTACTAGTAAAATAAGCCAGGGAGGAAAGATATTTAATATCTTATCATTAAACACAATGACACATGATCAAGACCAGCTCACTTTCTATGAAGTGTCTTTAAAATTTTAGTGTAAATAACATCTTAATCACTTAAGCATGATCAGTTGCAAGGCAACTTTTTATACACAGGAAAAAGGTGGGTTTTTTTACTTACTGACAAGCCTGCCTAATTTCACATGAGTTCTAATTAGTGTTGTCACAACTGTTTTGCCTTATTTGAAACCTGCTTGGTCAGTTCTAATTTTGGCTCCAACTTGAACGTTGAATGCTTTAGAACACAAACTTAAAAAAAAACAACCGAAGAAAAACAGTGATAGAAAAAGGGCATTGTCGGAGGCATGGTAAAAACTCAACAACAATAATATTTTGGTAAAATGGAAAAGAACATGGGAAGAAAAAAACAAATAGGAAGACACTGTGAAAAAAGCATGGAAGGAAGAGGGAGGTACAAAACTTTAAATTAAAAGTTGTTATGAAAGCCCAGAAATGGTGCAATTGACTGTCTAGCAACCTTTCCAAGTCATAGACTGGAACAACCTGACTCTGGTCTGATATGGGTCAGGGGCTTTGTCTGAGCAACTCCAGGGCCTGGTGGTAGGGAGCTGCACCAAAGCCACGCAGCTGAGACCTTTCTCCTGCACTGCTGCTGCTTCTCTTCTCCCCATTTTTAAGAGCAGGTTAGATAGCAGTCAAAAAGCCTGAGCCTGAATAGATTCAATCTTTGTAGGTTAGTCTAACTGTTTAGATTGAACCAATAAGCAAGATTCCGAGATTCTGGAAATGCAGCAACATGCCTGTAGTAGCCCAGGCTAGAAGCTCTACCACAATAGTATCCTGGGATGCTGGGGAACTGTGAGTTAACTTGAATCTGGAGGGGATCTGGGGCAGAAATTGAATAAATTGATCTAACCTTAAATCATATAAATGGGGGTCAAAATATGAGTGTTAAAATAACAAAAATAGCTAGACATGTAGGAATGCCAAGCTCTGGAGCCCATACCTTTGTACAATGTTGGGCATGTCTACATGTGCACAATTACTGCACAGTAACTTAGGTTACTGCAAAGTAACCAAAAATTAATGTGCAGTACAGGCATGTGTATATATGTGCACCCCGGTACTGCACAGTAACTATAGCAACTTATGCCAATGTGGGCATAAATTTGCTACCTGTATGATGCAAGTAGCATATTTATGCCTGAGTAGTTACTGTGAAGTAAGCCACATGTAGACACCTTACAGTGTAGTAACCCTGTGTGTGTGAACTGACTAGGGGCTAACTTTAGTCTCAAGCACAGCCTTACTGTGCTGTAATGCCTGCACATGTAGATGCTGGTGTAAAAACTGCTTATTGCACAGTAACTTACTGCACAGTTTTAATGCATTACCTGATTTTGAATTTAGAAACTGCATTTAAGATGTTATTTTTAATTTGACAGAGTCTGCAATTACCTATATGTTACACTTGCAAAATAGCCAATCACTTGTTTAGTGGACTGAGATGGTAGGGTCTGACTTTTAAGTTGACTTTAACCAGGCTCTACTTTCTTACGTCCACATATAAATACAAGAGTGTTGATTTGTGATGCAAAGGAGGGTATGCAAATATATTCTTACCTGATCTGAGACTACAGCAGGTTGTTAGAGGCCTGGTCTCTTTTCCACTTGCAAAATTGAATCTGCACTTTTTGCAAAATGTCAAGTAAAAGTAGGAGACGGTTTTAAAGAGCAGACCTTTAATATTTTGAATTTAAAAAACCCTTAATGTTTGTAACAGCATGACTACAAAGGGTCTCAGAATTAATTTCTACATTAAAAAACTGATTTAGTTTGGGGAACTGGGTCTGAACAATGGTCATATTTCAAAGATCGTTCAGTTTTGCTATGGACACAGTAGAGAATTCTTCCTTGCTGTTTGGAATATTTTGTGTTCTTCCCTTTACTTAGCCCAGAGAATTCCTTTGGAATATTGCACATATTGAGGTTATGTGATTTAGTTGTCAGAAGCAATTGACAAGGCTTTATGTGCAGCCATTGTATATTTTTTGACAAATGTCATTATTTAGATTAAAAACATGAATTTTCAAAGCAGTGCCTAAGGGATTAGGTTGTAATTCTCTTTTACAGTGATAGGAATGATGTGTTTTATGCCATGTCCTGTGTTCACAGTACACCCTGTGTCAGCTCTGAAGGTGAATGACAATAGGGTGTTTTCAGTTATCCAGCATGCACCTCAGGAGGCAGGTCTCATCTTTAAAATATAGCCTGTGTTTTCTCTTTCTTCATAATTTTAGTTTCTTTATAGCTGTTATTGCTTGTGAACTAAGGTTATAGGTACAACTGGTTTGAATTTATTTTTTATGGTAACTATTCACGTTAATGGAAAACACGGATCGATAGCTCTTTGTTGTTTCTGTGGGTACTGGTACAGAGCCTTTTTTAGTTGATGGAGCAATTTGTCCAGTTCGTTAATTTTTGTAACAAATGAAACTAGTATGCTAACTAGTTATGAATAGGGGGTCTACCTAAATAGTGGAGGGACTTATCAATTTTCTCAGGTTGATCTGTGGTCATTTTGTGGCAGCCCCACTCCTTGGCTCTGATTGGCAGAGAGGCCCCAGGGAGGAGGAGGAATGAGAGGCCAGCAGCCATCTTGTGCCAACCACCGTGCCAGCTAGTGCTTCCTCCCCAAGCAGCGAGGATTGCTGAGTCCTACTGGGGACCCAGCATTTTATTTTTATTGAATTTTTTTGTTGACTTTCCAGATTTTGTGGGCAATCCTGTATTTCACAGTTTCCACCAAATCCACAAATTAAGTAGGTCCCTAGTTATGAAACCTGTGAAAAGTCAGTGCTGGCCTTTGAAAGATAAGCAGCCTTCGGTCATCTGAATTGATCAGCAACAAGTCTGTGATGCCCTTAGGTGTCTGGGGACTCGCACATGCTGCACTAGCTGGATCAATATGCGTCTCTCTCATGCCAGTAGGTGTGCGTATCCTGTTGATCTCTGTTAATGGTAAGGATTGCAGTTATTCCTTGTGAATGAGGAATTCCCAGTAAGCATGGGTGACATGTTGATTAAGTTAGAAACAGTGAATCTGGCACTGACCTGATTAAAGTCCTCCTCATCCCGGTCACAAGATAAACCCTGGGGTTTCAAATAGAAATCCCTAGTTATGGATTTCTTTGTGGCAGAAAAACCACTTTATTTTTTTTCTTTATCCAAAAAAGAAGAGTAAAGACTAAGTGCTGGCATTTTTCCAGGGCTGCTGTGAGTTTACCAGGGGTTCCTCAAGTCTAAAAAAGTTGAATTCTAAGCCTATATGAAAGCTAGCTGTGCCTCTAGGATTTCTGCCAATAGAGCTTGCTGGAAGGGCTGGACAGCTATAGGTTAAATGCTGTGCCATTAGCTTTGGGTACAGCATTTAGAAAACTACTTACTTTATGTAGCAATAAGGACTACATATCAGATGGGCAAAGTAATGTGAATTCTGCCCTACCCCCATTCCTTTTAAAGCTAAGAAAGCAATATAAAAACAAATCCTACAGAGTTCTTATGAATTGTTTTCACTTCAGTATTGCTCTTTAACTATCATGTTTGGCAACCATATGTAATGTCTTTCAGCCAGCTATATTAACCATTCTCTTTGATGTAGGAGTCCCATGCAAGTCTGTCACCACTTTCAGACATCAGTGAGTTCTCTTGGTATGCCTTTGGCTTATTAGGAATGATGATTGCTACTGAATCCTTTCATTCTGTGTAAAACAGAGCTATTATAATGCAGGTGTTCTTGAGGCTATCTACTTGGATAGCCACAAGTGCAACATTAACAGCAGCCAAAAAACCTGACCCCAGGTTACCTGAATGTAGAAGAATAACTATGATGGTCCAGAGCAGTGTGGGGGTTCAGTCTGCCGCGGTCACTACCGCCTACCCCCTTTTGTCGGGATCGCTTACCAGACGCCCAGGAGTAGCTCGCTTATATTTGGACTCTCTGCATGCGCTCGCCTCACCTGCCACGACTTTGATGATAATCCTGAACGGTCCAGATGGTCTGGTGCATGTCATTCCAAAAGTGAGACTCCTTCACTCCTTGCAGATCCTGCGTTGCTGAGGGCTCCCCCACCCCTACACCCTCGCCCGTTCCACTGGGACGTGGCCACCTATCTAGGCTGGCCACGTGATAAGGTATCACTCGGATTAGTCCCAAGAAAAAAAAGGAAAGCAAAAGGGTCAACACAAACTAGTTCGGCCAGAGATTCTTCAGGGCTTGGGGACTGCTTTAATCCTCAGTGGACGTCCTCCGCTTTTTCCCTGTATCCCGCGGGGTTGGGACCCCCTTTTCCAAATTCCAAGGAGTTCTTCAGCCCTCCCAGGGCTCCTCAGGACCACTTGGTCCTTTACTGAAGAAGCCGTGATCTGCCCCTTTATTACAGTCTATACGGTAGCCGTGTCTACCGAGTTCCAGCCGCGCCCGGCGATCTCACCCAGGCTGTGGCTTCGCTAGGCGGGTTGCCCGGGTTCACAAACCCCGCAGGGTCTTACCCTTGCTCCAGAAGGTCCAGCCGCGTTTCAGGATGGTGCGCATCCACGCGAGTATGCTCTCGCCGGTGTCCGCTTCCCTGCTGGACTCTTCCGGTTTCGCCCCACTTCCTGACGCTGGCATCTCTTTTATGCCGGCCCTCGCCGTCCGGGCCCCTTCTCCTTCCGTGCACCTGGAAGAGGTGTGTTCTTGCCCCGCACTCTGGGTCTGAGTGCAGATTCTTAAGGCAATTGCGCCGGGGCGGGGAGTCTTGGAGCCCGCCGGCTCCTCCTCTCCCTCACAAGCAGAAAGAACCAGAAGAAAATCCTGGGACTACTTTTTAATCCCTATTCACCTTGGAAGTCAAAGGTGTTCTGTACATGAACTCTTTCACTATCATGAAGAAACCTAGTAAATAGTGGTGCCTGATGAGATGGGAGTTTTGCATCCCAGATCTGTCATTGGCTTCCAATGGATTTGTAAGCTACTTAATTTTTCTTTTTCTTTTTTTCATTTTCTTCGTGTACAAAACAAGAATGATTATGTAACTCCTTGCAAAAATGTTGTGTTTGTGAGCACCCACACTTCAGCACCCTCATGCCCTAGTTAGCCCCCATCATCATCTACACGTGTTTTAGCACAGTTACTTACTCCACTGTAAGTATGGCGGAGTTAGCTTACTGTGCCCTAACACTGGTGCACATGTAGCTGTTGATGCTTTACTACGGAAGTAATTAGTCTACTCCGCATTAAAGCGCATGTGTAGATGCACCCATTAGGTTTTCTTATATCATGTAAGTTTTAAAATTTTGCATGAGAGATTCTGCCTCATATTGTAGCTTTTCAGCCTAATCAGAATATCTTGTGTTACCCCCACACATTTCTGGCATATCAGAGCACTATGTGCTGCAGTTTCCAGGTACTGATTTCAGACGCTTAATCAGAGAAAGCAAATACAAACTGCACTGAACCTGAGACTCTTTAAATAAGTGAGATGTGAAATCATCTAAACTATGAAGGCATCTCTTCCATTTCTCCAACAGACGGGTGAAATGCTCCTATAAAGAGAGGATTTTCCCACCCCCAAAGACAGGTGGAAGTTAATGATAAAAAAGTAAATGATAAAGCTATATGCATGATCACTGCGTATATGGCCTCCATACCACTTGTAATGTACTGTTATATTGTACACATTGCAAAATGTACTTCTTAACAGACACCAATTTAGTACGTATAGCTACTGAAATGTAATAACTACTGTCTTCAGAAGCAGACATTCTTTGTACTTATCTGTTGTAAATTCTGATGTAGAATGTCAGTGTTAACAGAGGTGCTGAAAAGCTCTTGCGCAGACAAATAAAAGGTTGTCCAGGTGTGTGTAGTTTTTAGTGCAAATCGGAGTTTGTTTATTATAAGATTACATCCTTCAAAGCAGCTGTTCACAGTACCTTGTTGTACTAGTTGCACAAGATTTTTTAAAGCAAATCAGGTGACCATGCCATTTGTCGCTAGAATTCCTAGTTCAGCCAGGAGCCTTGTATCTCTGCAGCCAAGCTCCTTGTTCTTTAAGAAGAATTATTCTCTCTCTCTCATTTGCCTATGGGATTAGATATACATCTAGATCCTCTCAACTGAGTGTTTTTCTAAATTTTGTTTCAATTTCTGTTTTCTTTTTAAACGGGGAAGAATAGTGGTGAGGGGGGCAGGGAAGTTTATTATCCGGTAGGCTTTATAGTACATGTTTATCTATAATCATTCTTACACACCCCTACATCTCTCTCCTTTTATTACCAGCCCTCCATGAGATGTAGAGATTAGCACTAGTCATGCGGAAGTGTTTAAAAATTCAAGCCGTGACAATAGGAAGTGTCAGACAGTAATGGAATAAGTACTGCAAAATTACAAAGACAGCAGCTATTCATTAATAAATTAGAACCTTGTGGATTTTTTTTAACTGAAGGTTCTAACTTGCAAATGATACTGTTCTGAAAGTAACTTTATCATTTTCCTTTTACCCATTCCCCACCACGGAAAAAAAATCCCCTTCTAATGACAGACTTGAGTCATGCACTAATACTTTTTCTATTCAGAAGCACATTTAATACATGGAATTAGAGGTGCGCTAGCTTACAAGTGACAGGTGCAGAATTGTGAGGTGTAACTATGGTCATTGTGCTTTAACAACAGACCAGAAAGCCAGATGAAATGCGTATTGCAAGTCCTGGCATTGTGATGCTATGGCATTTCTCTCATTCACTTCTTCCTGAATTCGAGAACATCTTTTGTCAGCTAGCACTAATTACACCATCTAAACAGCCCAGCCAAAGACACCATGTAGTGGGGTGATGCTCAGACTGTTACAGGGATCTATAGGGCACAGTTTCCTTTGTAGCTTTTATTTTATGATCATCATGAGCATGTGTACCAGAGTGTACAGGCATAAGGTACTTTAATATAATTAACATTGCCCAGAATTCCCTAACACCAGGTATGTGACTCAGAGCACTTGGCTGAGCATGAACCCTGCCTCCCCTTCTTCTTAATCTTTCTGTTGTGTTCAGAGTCCCACCCCAGATCTCAGCACTCATGTTTTCAATTTAAAACTGTTCAAGCCTGCTGAAATGAAGGGCCACCCAGTGTTTTGGATGAGCAGCTGCATTAGTAGGCCTCTTATGGTCACAGCAGTGCGTGTTCTCACTTATCTGCATTAAACATGGGTGGCCGCAGATCCTTTGGGCTAATGCAATTTCTCACTGTCTGGAGGTGGCAACTATTGTCTCTTATTCCAGCTTTGCTTTTTTTGAAATAGTTTTGTTTTGCTTCCTCATTCTCCTGAGTTGCACACATTTGGTTAATGGTCTTGAAACAGCACATGGAATAAAACCTTTAGAATCTGCAGTTCTGCTACAGAGGGACTAGCTTAATGAGAAACATTTCTGCGAAAGCTCTTGGTCCCTTCTTATTTCCAAGTTCTCTCTTCTATCTTTTTCCTTCCCAATTTGCAGGAGGGGTATGCAGGTTCCTCTGGCATTAGTGTATTTTCTGATCAGCAAGCTGAAGGCTAGTGTACCTGTTTTCCAGCATAGAGATGCAATTTCTGATTACTTTTTATGCACTGGTTTTATTAACCTGACCTTTGTTTCATGTAAACTGTAATTAAAAAATATGAAGAACTTGACTTATAGCACACACTTCTGGGTTTATTGTTGAATCTGTCTTAGCAGCCTATGTGGTACTACTTGATTTTCAAGGGAGACTCAGAGTCTTTCAAAGGGGCAAATAGAGTCTTTGAATGAAGAACCTTTCTGCAAGTGTTATGCCAGTGTAGAGCACAGCCTGGAAATGTGAAGAGTAAGTTCAGCTTTCAGCCTGTTTTAACAAAGTCAGCAAATCCAAGTCCCGGTACTGTAGTTTCAGTAGGGCACTTGGATTTCTTTCTCTGCTTTGCAAGGAGTGTATGGAGAAGAGGGTATTACTGGACATTACTAGAAGAACTGTTGGAGTAGATAGCAAAATATTTTGTGGATGGAAGTGGTTTAACAGATACAGACAAAAGTAGATCCTAGATGTAGCAAGAGTTAATAGTTCCAAAGAACTGAAGTAGTGTGGAATAAAGCAGATGCCCATTTATTACACTTTTGTGCCAGAGTTGTACTCTCCAGTTTTGACATTTTCCTCCATATTTTGAACATGCTTTCTTGGCTCTCTTAAGTCAGCATGGATCCTGCATTGCATATGTGTACTTTTCTCCACGTTTGTGCTGAAGCCATATTGTGCCCTCATGTCTCCTATTAACTTCAGTGGGAATACTGCATCCATGTAAGGCTAGCACTACAAAGAATTTTGTGCTATAAAGGACTCTGCCACATGGTGCAGGCCATGTGTCAGGATTTTGTATACATTAAAAGAGATGACGTCCTCACTCCTTTTCACCAATGCTCTCTCTCTCTTCCATTTCTTTGATGTGGTGGAATTATGAACATTCATTAGCAGGCATGGAAATAAAATAGGCTGTAACATGAAATGCCCTTTAAGGAAAATGTGCTTCTCTCTAACTGCTCAGCATTGTCATTTCTCATGGATCTTTCCTTACTCTCTCAATGTTTGTTTCTTTTAAAACTTATGGAATCCTGTGATTAGCATGGATCTCAGCTTCCATTTTTAAAGAAGTTACTTAATCTTCTCTAAAAGATAAGTAGGCCAGTTAGTCTTACCTCGATCCTGGGTAAACTTTTTGAGAGAATTATCCTGGCACATGTCCACGAGGGGCCAGCAGGGGAGATTATGCTTAGGGGCAACCAACATGCATTCATTAGAGGCAGGTCCTGTCAGACCAACCTGGTGGCCTTCTACGACCAGGTCACCAAATCCTTAGATGCAGGGGTAGCAGTGGACATAGTCTTTCTGGACTTTCGGAAGGCCTTCGACACTGTCTCTCACCCCATTCTCATTAAAAAACTGGGGGACTGTTGTGTCGACACCTACACAGTCAAATGGGTTGCTAACTGGCTGGAGGGCCGCACCCAGAGAGTGGTGGTGGATGGGTCATTGTCGACCTGGAGGGATGTGGGCAGTGGGGTCCCCCAGGGCTCGGTCCTCGGCCTGCACTGTTCAACATCTTCATCAGTGACTTGGACGAGGGGGTAAAAAGCATCCTGTTCTCGGGGTGCAGCCCTCCAGCCAGTTTTAAAAGAAACAAATATTGAGAGAGTAAGGAAAGATCCATGAGAAATGACAATGCTGAGCAGTTAGAGAGAAGCACATTTTCCTTAAAGGGCATTTCATGTTACAGCCTATTTTATTTCCATGCCTGCTAACGAATGTTCATAATTCTGCCACATCAGATAAATGAAAGAGAGAGCATTGGTGGGAATGTGGGCACACTAGAAGGGAGGAATAGGCTGCAATTGGACCTAGATAGGTTACAGGGGTGGGCGGATGAGAATAGGATGGGATTCAACACTGACAAGTGCAAGGTGCTGCACCTGGGGAAGAAGAACCAGCACCCTACCTACAGGCTGGAGAACTCCCTTCTCATCAGTACAGAGGCAGAAAAGGATCTTGGAGTCGTTACTGATGCCAAGATGAACATGGGCCGCCAGTGTGGGGATGCAGTCAGGAAGGCCAACCACACCTTGTCATGCATCCACAGATGCATCTCAAGCAGATCCAAAGAGGTGATCCTCCCCCTCTATGCGGCACTGGTCAGGCCACAGCTGGAGTACTGCGTCCAGTTCTGGGTGCCACACTTCAGGAGGGATGTAGACAACATGGAGAGGGTCCAGAGGAGGGCCACTTGCATGATCCAGGGGCAGCAGGGCAGGCCTTACAAGGAGAGGCTACGGGACCTGAACCTGTTCAGCCTCCGGAAGAGAAGGCTGAGGGGGGATCTAGTGGCCTGTTACAAACTAGTCAGAGGGGACCAGCAGACACTGGGGGAGTCACTGTTCCCCCGAGCAGTACCAGGAGTGACTAGACATAACAGTCACAAGCTGGTAGAGGGTAGATTCAGATTAGACATCAGGAGGCGCTACTTCACGGTCAGGGCAGCTAGGATCTGGAACCAGCTTCCAAGCGAAGTGGTGCAGGCTTCTACCCTGGGGGTCTTTAAGAGGAGGCAAGATGAACACCTTGCTAGGGTAGTTTGACCCCAGTACTCTTTTGTGCCGTGGCAGGGGGGTGGACTTCATGATCTGCTCAGGTCCCTTCTGACCCTACTAACTATGAAACTATGAATCCTAGCTGTTATTTTGAGGGGAGAAAAGCTTGCCAATATGACCCCAGGGTGTCACTGAGTTTCAGGCAAGAGAGAGAACAAGTAAAAAGATGACAGTTTTTTTAACAAAATTCCATGATTCTTGAGCAAATTTCATAATTTTTCCATTTCTAGAACTGGCAGTACTGACCAGTGATAGCCAAAGAAGTGGTTTCTAAAATCTTAGTTGAATGGTTCTGAGAGTTTATTGTGACTCTTGAGCTGATTAACTTCAGAAGAGTCTTCCTCTTCACTGCTTTTACATTGCCAGGAATCTACTTTTCACAGTCCAGGATTCATCTGCCGGATGACAAGGCCTTGTATAGAGACAGATGTTTGTCTTTACCCATAAATTTTAAAGTGAGGACTCTTCCTCGTGTCTTTCTACTGGGTTGAAAATGATGCCAACTGGTAAGTCTTGATGTGCAGGCAATATATTTAAATGTCTTTTGGCAAAAATATGGATGGACTCAAACCCTACCAGTCAATACTAGGAACAATGTAATATAGTCATTCCTTTTTTTTTTTTAAGTTGGATTACTGTTTCCTCCCTTCTCCTGTGATGTTTTGTTCTTTATTCTCCTTTCTTTCTTGCTGCCTTCACACATGATCACTCTGATGTTGCTGCTACTTAATGTGCTTCCCTGTACAGAAGACTGAAAGCGATACTATTGGGATGGTTGAGACTAGAAAGAGAGTCTCTTCCTCCCGTGCAGCTCGGCTATCCCTGCCATGGCTTCAGAGAACAACCCTACCAACAGTAGTATTGAAACTGTCAGGCTTTATCTGTTTCAGTCATCTATGATCAAGAAACTGTAGGCACAGTAGTAGCAGAGGCTCTGGCCACTAGCTCCTCAAGTACAGTTTACTCATGATGGAATTTCAGAATTGCAGAGGAGCTGAAATAGGTGAAGACTGGCAAGTATGGGAACCATGTAGAATATAAACCTCTGCTACTAAACTATTGTCTTGCCATTGACTGATTCAGGTGAATAGCGTTTAAGTTGTGTCACATCATACACGACTGTATCCTGAGATGCATCACACCATGAAGCACTACAAAGGTAAAAGAAGAAAAATCAATCACTTTTCCTGTTGTAGGTAAAAAAAAAAAAAAAAAAAAAAAAAAAAAAAAGAAAAAAAACAGACCATTTTAGAATGCCCATCTTTCTGACGCAATGAAGCACAGCTTCTGATGTTTTGTATTATTTTATTATTTTATCATTTTAGTAAACTCATGTCTTCACAGTCAAGTTGCTTCCAGTGGGTGATCTAATGAATCAATCAATACAGTTCATCCCAATAAAACTCTCCTTTCCCCAGGGTGGTTTGGAGATGAGTTCTCATTTTAAAACAATGTAATACTCTTCCTTTTGATACTATTGCCCTTACTTCCACTCTGCTGGGTAGTTCATTACAGATGCAACGTAACCTGACAGTTTGTTGGCTGTGGACGAATAACATGATTTTCAAGCCAATTCAGGTGATACAGGGTGAATTGGACAGGGCTCCATAATAGTGTTCCCCTTCCCCTAAGGTATGAAAAGTCACCTCATGAACACACCCCCATGCTTAACTTATTTTGGAGCCATTTTTAAAGCTGTTTTTGCTTTCCTATGAATACAGTACTGCACTAGCAAAAATTTTGAACCATAATAGGTTGAGTGCATTGGTTTATTTTAGGGAAAAGAGTGCTATTTCTAAAAGGTCTGTGTGGTTTGTTTTTTTTTCCCCAAAGTGGGAAAGTTTCTATGGGGCTTTGGCACAATCTTTTCTACAGCTTGGGAAAGCACTACACACCCACCCTCACACCTAATATCTGAAAGTTTACAAAGCACCATATTTCATGTTATAATGTTTTAATTCCTGGTGGGGTTCAGCCAGTAATCTCAGACTTCTTTTTCCTTTCTTTTATAATTGAACCATATTCTTCTCCCTTTTTAGTAGTGGCAGCCTGAATTAATTGTAAATTATTATTATTCACCCATAACTAGCAGTTAAGGGAGGGAAAGGCCATCACATGTCTTTTGTACAGTAGCATTTGCTAAACTGCTAGCTTAAGTTTCATTTAGGAATGCTTAAAGGAAGTTGAGAGAGGTAACACATTAGCAGCAGATGATAGTATCATTTGAGATACTTTATTGCCTTTGTATAAAGTGTTGGTCATCAGACCATGTTACTCTATTCAATGCATGGAGTTTGTGCAGTTAAGATTCTGCTTTTCAGAGATGTTATACTCTTTTTCAGAGAGAGATGTTTGCTAGTTGCATAGCTGAGGATGCTGCTCTGCTCCAGATGCTTATCAGCAGTAGACATTACATTCGGTTCCTTACATGTTAAGTAAAAAAAAAAGTTCATAAATGTATTCCACGTAATTACACTACCTGAAATTACTATTTAAGAAAAAAATTCAGGGAATTGATAATCTTTTTACTGAGGTATACAAAAACTTGCAAAAACAAGCAACTTTTGGACAAACTGTCATGTGCAAAACTTGATAAGCCCAGCAACTCTTTTCCCCCATCCTTGTGTTCCCCTGGGAGCTGTCGCATAGGGTCTAGCTGCATTTCCTCTTCACCTTCTCAGCAGCACTCTCTTCCTTGTGTCTACATGTAGAGCAAAGGACTGAATGTTGCTGCATCAGGATTCTCAGCGCTCTTGTGTTGCAGAGACAGGGGACTGGGGACAAGGGCTATGTACAGAGATTCAAAAAGCTGGAGGCAGAATTGATCTAAATTACGCAGTTTTCTGTAAGTGGCGTAGTTTAGATCAGTAGCAAACAGAACACACATTGCCTTCAGTGGGTCAAATCTTAGAATGGGTTCTGCCATTTTTATACCACTTTGTGGACTGAACTTCGGTACTGTATATGAGTATAGACTGGTGTCTGATCACTTATACCAGTAAAAGTATAATGTTTATACCTGGCCAAGGCTGTACACAGGAAATGGTTGAACCATAGGAAGTGGATTTTGTGCTGTTTAAGAAATAATTATATGTGGGACCCCACATTTGCTGAAAATCTAAAACATGGAATTTAATTTACACTATTCAGTTCATTTAATGAAAATAGAAATAAAAATACAATGCGAGAATAGCCACTGAATTTACATATTTATCCAAAAGTTTTGGAGCATTTTGCTTCCAAAGTTTAGGATTAAAAATGGTCATTTTATAGAAGTGGGGTTGCTCTCATAGTGAGTATACTTCAGTGCTGTTTTTATTAGGCTTTGGAAACAGGTCAGGAATTAAAGCTCTCCGCTTTGTGATTCTCAGTAAAACTGTTTAAGAAATGGCTTTGGACAGAAGCTGTTAAAGGGGATCACCGTGTTCTGCTCAACTATATACAGTGGTTTGTGCTCTCTTTCATTTGTGTGTGTGTGTGTGTGTGTGTGCATACATACATACACATTCTTAATAACACTTCACTTCCATCACCGATTCCCTTGGAAAAATTGCCTCTCATTTCTCTAGGAAGAACTGGTTATTTGTTGGGGGAGTGAGGAGAGATGGAAAACATTTGAGAAGTGCCCTGCAGTTATAGCTATAGGGGTCTATGGTAATGGGAACTCTTTCTGTGCTCTCTTAACTTCAGCGCTATTGTTTCTCATACCTCTGCTAAAAAACTATGCAATTCCTACACTGACTGTGTAGTTGTATTACCATGGAAACCTGCATGCAACAAACCTGATTCACACATCACGCCTGGCTAAGTACAGACAGAGGTTACATGCTGGCATTTGCCCCATCTTGCCCTCTTGTATTTTACAAGGACTCCTAAGATGGGTGTAAGGACAAATGAATGGCAAGTTGTAGGAAAGAGAAGGGGTTGGGGAGGGGGACAGATTTGGGGGAGAAAATGGCCTGTTAAGCAGTTGAAAGAAAACGGTATGATTTGAGTATGTCATAAAAGGAAAAGCTGCTGCTGTATTTGTCTGGAACGTCTATGAATGTCACTTAGTGGATCCTAGAATAATCTGAGAAATGAGTATAACAGATATGGGCTGTGTTAGCTGGCTTTCATTATTTTTCAGTAAGTTCATTTAAGGAACTTTGAGTGAATAAACTCATAAATAAGGCACAACTCTAAATGTTAGATATGTAAGCTCTTTGCTATGGAAAATAAACCTCTCTGATGTTTTCTTCTGATATTTTATTAGGGATATTTTTAAACAGAGCAATATGCCTAAGGCTTTTTATTTATTGATTTATTTATTTTCAGTTTACCTTGGCTGTGCAAGAGATTGTGCTGTTCTCATTCCACCCTTTCTCTTTGTCTCCTTCTCTTGCTGGATTTCCTCTTCCCAAGTATTTATCTGTACAGAGGAAAATGGAATCAGAGGGGAGATTTTTTTTTCTCCCTCCCAGAACACATTTTTATTCCTTTCTTTGGAAGAAGCAACTTCTTCCAGCTCACCTCAAGCCCCTTATTTATTAGACCTGTGCGTGGTCCGTAAGCAACTTTCCAACAGTGTGGTCTGCCTTTAGCCATCCTAAAACATTAATTTTCAGGCATGCTGTGTTGGCTGGACACCTTTGCAATGTATACAGTTATTCACTTATTGTGAGCAGGTAACAGTGAGGGAACTTGCCCTCTCTTTCAACACACCCCCACCCACACCCCTCCCTTTCACTGTGTGACATATTCTTTTGTATGATGCTTTTGGAATAAAAGAGAAGAATCATGTAGAACAGCTATAGAGATGACTGGTTTGTTTTTTGTGCATGCTACTAATTTTGTTTTGTTGCGATAGGTATGTGTAGCTAAAGGGCTAGAAATCCAAATAAGAGTTGAAAGGACTAGTAATAGCCAAATAAGTGCATTTTGTTTCACTCTCTTAGGCTAGGGACAGACATTACACATAAACCGGTTTAAGTGATGAGAAACTGGTTTAAACCTGTAACAGAACAGATGTTCAGTACATATAAACCAGTTTGAAAATAGCTGAAACCAGTTTAAGATAAACCTGGTTGAATGTAGTATCAGACTTAACTGATTTGGCTCAAAATGGTTTATGCAATGTCTGCCCCAGACGCCTTGCCGGTTTAAGCTAAACCAGACTCCCCCAGCATCCCAGCATGCTCTCTGGGCTGGGTGTGGCCCTGCTTCACAGCAGGGCAGGCCACTCCCCTCTGCTTCCTGCTCAGAGCTCCAGCAGAAACTTGCAGACACAGCAGGGTCTGCTGGCTTCCCTGTGCCCCCCTACCACTTGATGTTTAAGCAGGGATCCCTTCCTTCTCCCTCCCACAGCACAGACTGTAGCCAGCATGTGGTATGCTGGCTAATGCTGTGTAAACCAGATGGGACAGTGTCCACTTAAAGCTTTTTGGGGGTGATCAACAGCTCAGATGGTAATGGCCTTGAATTCCTTCCTTTGGAAAAACCTGGTTAAGAAGAACTTGTACTGAGCGAGGCTTCGTTTTCTGATGAGGTGTTAAATGCTAATAAATGTTCTGTTATCAAGGTTGGGGGGAAGGGGGAGACTGCTCCCTAATCATAGTGTCTTGCCAGGGTCTGGCCACACACCCCTCAGCTCAGCTCTGTCCAAGCGAAGGAAGGGCTGCTGTAGCACTCCCCAATTTCTAGCCTGAGCCACTGTGGGCGTGTGCCTGCGTTTCTGGGATGTCTGTTTGGTTAAAAAACTGATTTAGCCTAGCTAGGTGATACTAACTGGCAAAAATTAAATCAATTCAGGCTCAGGCTTTTTGAATGCCTGTCCCTAGCCTTATTCTGTTGCTTGTGCTCAATCTCATTATCTTCCTTTTGATTTTTGAGGTTAGTCAATAAAGGGACTTATGCTACAGCCTAAAACCCAAGGTAGGTGGGGCAGTATGTACTAGCAAATACCCTATCAGGTATCTGCCCAGCTTCATGTTTCAACGGCCTATGGGAGCCATGGCTAATATGTCACAATCTCAAAATAGTTAAAAATTTGAGCAGCTTCTTAGTAAGTTGGTATTTATATAATGCAGTGTATGTAGAATTATATAATCCAAATGGACATTTTAAGATTCATTTCATTTTGTTTAACTGTTTTGAAACATGGTAACTGGACCTGTGTTTAAGAAATACGGGAGAAATTCATTTTTGTCATGCATATTGAGTTATTTTCTTAAAATTTGCTTTGGAAATTTAATGCTTGTGAGAAAGGCCAGAGACTGAAACCCTCAATCCAGAGAAGAGTGGACTCCTACTGCTGCCCCACACTGTAAGTTTAGTCATGAGTACCCAGCTTTTGGGTGGCCACGTGAAGGATAAAAGTGGCTGAAATAAGCTAACGTGGGAAAACTCTTGGCATGCTGTTGCTTGCATTGTACCTCTTCTATGAAGCATGTCGGCAAACTCTTAGCCAACATAAAATGCCCATCTGTTGTATTTCTATCACCTCCATCTTGTGAGTTAGCATTGGTAACATCAGGGTTTGATAACAATTTTACAAGAACCCTTATTCATGAAGATATGCCTCTATGGACCGCAATTATATTATTGTCATGTGATTTTATTCAGCAGGGTGAAGCCTCTGAGTTATGATTCTGTGTGGGCCCACTGAATACATTTTAATTGTACTGTATAATAATGTTACACTTACAAGCTCATTGCCAAGTAGGTATGAGAAATTATTATTTGTATCTTGTTGTGGTGGTGCCTAGGAAGAGTCCCCATCATTTTTCCTTGTGATTAGTGTCCTCTTAATTAATTAAAAAGAATCCCCCAAGTTTCCCTTGAGGGCCTTGTCTTCCTTTTGTTTTGTTTCTGGATTTTTCCCCTCTAATATACATCTATTTTTGTGTACAGAGCTGGAAAAGCACAGGTTAACAGAGATTTCAGGGTCTTTATCTAAAGGTGAGAGTGACAGCATTCACTTTTTAAATATGTTCTTTTAAAGTGAAAGGCTATTTTATTTCCTAGTCTTTTGTTATACCTTTAAAATGCCACTGCCAATGGAACTGGGCAAAGAGGTATGTGAAGCCTTTGGAAATGTAAAGAGAAAGCTCTGTTATCCTTGAAAAAAAAAAAGAAAGATTTTCTAACCTTCTTTTTTAGGAAGGTAAAATAGCTTTGAAAATATAAGCCAACAGAAATCAGTTAAATTTAATTATTAAGGTAAAAAGAAAGAAGCATCTGGACTCCTATGCAATATACTATTGGGGCATACAAGGTGACCCAGCCATACATGTTTTCTGTGCAAAATGAATCAACTAAATTTGAGATCGACTGCAAAGAATCCTTTCACCAGCCCTCCCCAGAATCATTAGGTCAATCCTGACCATAAAAGCCTAATTATAGTGAACAAAAATAGTTTGTCATAATACAAATAATGATATTATTGCCAAACTCAAGTCAGTAGTATTGGTTTAAAAAATTAAGACATTTTCACAGGAGCATTTCATTCCAGGATAGCTGAGACTGGAACAGTGGGGGCCAACCTTTGGACAGGTATATTACAAATTGAGCCCCCTTTCCTTCCCCAAGTGCCAATCCTCTGCCCCATCTGCTGCTTTGCTTTATGCTCTCTGCCCTGTGCTTCCTGCCCAATCTTCTGCTCAGCTGTTTCCTCCCTGCCCTATCTGCCACTATGCTGCCTGCCCCTTCCCTGATCTGTCATATGTCACACATAGAGACTATATGTGCCACTTGAGGCATGCATGCTGCTAGGACATGATGAGATTTGGAATAAAATTGGGAGCTGACAACATTGTAAAATTCATCTCATAGAGGTGTGCAAATTTAATTAAATTTAAACCTGTTTGCAAATGCTAATGCTGGTTCAAATGGCTGTTGTCTTTAGAACAGACATTTGACCCTGGTAGTTGCACGCACCTGGTTGAACCTGAGTACATGGTCATATGAACATAAGCAACTAGTGTCCATCTGAGTGATGCTAACTTCTAAAATGGCCCAAGAAATAACCTGTGGTCCAGATGTGGCCACTTCCTTGGAATCAAGGAAGCAAAATAGCCTTCCTTTGTGGGCACATTTTCCTAATAAGCTGGGTGTGCCAGAGTCCTTATAAAAGGTACAAAGGAAGAGAAAGGCCAGCTGTTTCCAAGTATGTAAGGAAACTATTCCCTGAGGTAAGATAAGTAGCATGCAAAATTTTAAGAATTAGCATGCTTTTGAATGGTGACAGGGAGTGTTGAATATTGGGCTTGGAATCCAGAGCTAGTTTCAACATGAACTCTGGAGCAATAACTACCAGTCCACAATGAACTTTCCAGCTGCCTCATCCTTTTGCATTGTTCTCAAGCCTGATTTTTTTGTACCTTTTTGTTACTGTTTTAAACTAATCATTGATATTTTTTGTATTAATTGAAAATAGATGTCTGAAAACACAAAACTTTCCACAGTAAGCTGAAGAAAGAGCAAAATAAAATTTGATGTTAAATAACTGCAATTGTTATGTGGGAGTATTGTGGTGATGTCTAATTTTGGTTGAAGGTATAGGTTTAAAGTAAGCCATTCTGACTAGTTGTGCAGGATGCAGCTTTTTTGCTTTGAAAAAAGGATTTGTTCACAGAGAGACAAGCAAATGTAAAGGAAGAAGCTGAGGTTTAAGAGAGAAGGGTCATCATTAATGTCCTTGTGGTTTGGGTAAATTGAAAGTCAGGAAGGTTGGGTGGTTTTAGGCTGAGAAAACCGCAAGCATTCAGATTTGGTTTAAGTTCAGTTTCTCTATATTTGCTTCTCAGTCTGAAAGCAGAAATCTAAATGTTGTGGTGTTAAAAAAGCAGAACCTCTACACATTGTGAGATGTCATTTATGGGATTCTGTATGAGGGCCAAAGAGCCAGAAAACCACATCTCTTTTCTGCAGAGGAAAACAGTACCACAAAACATCAAGCAAACAAGGAACATTATTTCCTGTTTTGAATAAGGTGATACCAACAAGTAGTTTCAGCCCAAAATTTTAACTAATTTAAAATAGCTATTATTTTTTTTAACTGTCCACTAAAAACTTAACTACTTCTCAAAAAAGACAAAATACAGTTTCAGTTATTTTAACTTCTTGATGTTTCTCATGTGAGCTGTGATTTCCTACATGTATTTTCTATAGACAAAATACCACTTACTATAAACAGTGTTAGCATTATCATTCTAACTTGTAATTAAGGAAACACAATGCATATATATTGCACTGTTTGTGCTTAGGATCTTCTAAGCTACAGTTTGACAGATTTAAGCTGAGCTTTTTTCAATGGGAACATTTTGAAAATTAATCCATTAGACAGGTTTTAAACACTGGTTTACATTTTGATCCTACTGAAGTAAATGGGACTAAGATTGGACACTCAGCTCTTCAGTGTAACTATAGGGTGCTGACAGATGTTCAAGTCCCTGCTCTAACTCATGGCACTTAACATAAAGTGCTATGAGTTAAAGCGCCCTCTCCCCCACCCTGACTTGGGCAGGGGGGGATTAAGCCTACCAAACTCAGCCTAGCAAGTTGAGGAGCTGCTCTTCTCCCCAGCCAAAGATGCTCCCCTCCCTTCCCCTCCCCAGCCCCCTCCCCCCCAGCTCTGGGGCTGTCAGCAGGGAGAGAGGGGCAAGCTAGCAGCTGCACGCTGCTACTTTCACAATCTGCCAGATTGCCTGAACTCTGATACACTGCCCCTACCCTTTAGCTCAGGCGGGGAAGCCAGCGGCTTATGAAAGGGGCAAGTGAGCTCGCTGCTGCTTGAGGGGCAAGCCAGCTCACTGCTTCTGGCTTGCCCTTCACCGCTCGTTCCTTGATGCCAGTCCTGAGGGTGGGGCTGGGCTCCAGAAGTCCAGCCCAAATTGTGTGAAAAATTAACCTTAGGGAACACAAATTTCCTAAAGTGCTCTAAAACAGAGCATCTTGATCTGATACCTCCTTTATGCTATTGGCCATTTTAAAAGCACTCTGCAGCCATGCACGTGTATCATGGCATGGCTGTAGAGCACTTTCAGGGGCCTGACCACAGAAAAAATGTAACTTCTGTCTGCACCCATAAAGTAGCTTGAAAAAATAATTAGACACAGTATACACCCAAGTTTTAGATCATATTATAATTTCTATGTCATAACACAGAAGATGCAACCTGGGATAACGGTTGAACATAAATTATTAGTGAATTTCTACTTTGTATGGGTAAACTGTGATATAGCTGTCAAGGACTAAACAGGGACTTTCTAGGCTAGGTACTGACAACCAAAAAGCCTGAGGCAGAATCGATTTTAGTTATGTGTAGGGACCCACCAAATTCACTGTGGGAGTGAGGTACATAGTGGCTCCTTTTATTTTGCAGATTCCCCCATGTTCCCCTCTGCCCCACCTGGCCCACTGCTCACTTCTGATCAGAGGGGAGGTGAAAACCATGGTTTAAAATTTGGTGGTGTTTTTGCCTCCTGGCCAGTCAGCAACAAGACAGTGTGGCTGCGAGGGCCCCTTGACCAATCTGCAATGAGCGGCAAAAATGGTACCATATTTAAACTGTGGTTTATGCCTCCCTGACGATCAGGAGCAAGCCGTGAGTGGTGGGACCCCTTTGCCAATCATGGGGGAGGAGCGGGGAGGGAGCACACAGGGAATCTTAAGATTAAAGGAGCTGTCATGCACCCCACCATGAATTTGGTAGGTCCCTAGTCGTGGTTTTCTGTAAGCAATGTAGCTTAGATTGGTAGTGAACAGAACACACTTTCGTCCTTTGTGGGAGGAGGGCAAATCTTAGACCGGGTTCTACAGTTTTGAAACCCATCTATGCATGCCAAACTTCTGTTCTGTGCACGGGTATAGACTGGTTTCCAATCACTTACACTGGTAAAAGTATAATATCTGTACCTGGCCCTAAAGGAGGTTGGTATGACTTGTAGGACAGTGGTACCTACAGGGCCCAACTGAAACTAGGTCCCTAGTTTAATAGGCATTGTTCATATCCATTATATGACATGATCCTGGTCTAGAGAAACTTACATTATAAGTAAAGTGATGGGTGAAATAGAGAAAGATCTAATGATGATGATGATAACAATTAAACCTATTTTTGTTTTTCAAAAAATTGATAAAGCTTTAATGGTGAAGTTTTCATTTTGGGTGTTTATAGAAGACTGATTTTTAAGTTGGCAGTAGAGTGAAATAACTCAGGAGCCTTGAAATATTCCTACATACTTTTCTAAAGGGCGATAATCCAGCATTCTATAACAAAAGAATTGTGCTCAGTCATGGACTAGAAAAATCCAACTTTATTTTCACATACAACACTGAAATCTTTATTTATCATCACTATGAGCCAGTATTTTCTAAACAGACTCCTAAATTGCTGCCTACAGTATAACATTTATGTGCACAAAATGGGTAGTGGCATATTTAGGACTGAATTTAGATCTGGTGTAAGAGAGTACAGTTTCTTTGAAGTCAAACAATTTGCACATGCTTGCACCCTGTTTGAATTTGATCTTTTAGTTTTTCAAAAGACATAAGTTTCTGGAGATACTTAGGTGCCTGTCTTGGAAATTTTGGTCTCCATTCACATCCTCCTTTTCCACTCCGGACACTGCTTTGATAAAATTTTCACCCACTTGACCTTCAGCGAAACTGCCTTTTTAAAACCTGACTTGCTCAGTTACTTATTGAAGCCACACATTCTCCATATAAGTAGTAACAAAGCCATAGGAAAATAATGATTTCAAATCCATCCAACTCCAAAAGATGAAAGACCAATAAAGAAACAATCAGGCTGTCTTGTTTTTCTTGTTTTATTGTGAGAATATTCATAGCGCTGGAATATTCTTACTAGAGACCACATTTACAGTTGTTAAATGCCTCAGCTTTGCTTCAGTGCTTAACCAGTTGTAAAAGACATTTTATTACCTTATACATTCTTCCATCATAAGCCTTATCACTTAAGTAAATCATTTTTGTATTAGTTTATAGATGATTTGGAAAAAAAAACCCTTTCTTTTTTAATCTGTTTTGATTAATAGCCAGGTACCTATATAAACCAGTACTTTCAGAACAAGCAGCAACTTGTACAGTAGGATTTTTTCCCAATGAATAATGTAATATAATATGAATAATATGGTATACCACAAAATAGCAGCTTTTTGTTGCATGTTTAAAAGCTATCTGCCAGCGGGCATGGCCTTTAATGAATCTAGATGTGGGACGGATGTTCCTTGCAGTCGACTATCAATTTTACTCTGAAAAAAGCGATGCTTTTTGTCTTTACCTTTTTATCTACTTGTTTAGTGCTTTTACTTATCTTCTTAAAATCTTTTAAAGTTAAGCACTTGCTGAAGTGATTAATTTAATTGAAATATAGGTTCACATACTTGAAGATGAGCAGGTAAATACTTTGCTGAATCAGGGATCTCAGTTATCTTAACATACAGACATCTGCAACTTTCCAAGCTGAGTGTAACCTGTGATTTAAAATGAACAACAAAAAATCATATAATTGTTGAACATTCAGTATAGTCTCCTAAACTGTCCAGTCCCAGATTATCATTAATATTAGGCTAGTCAAAGAACTTTTATTATTTTATATAGATATAGGGGTTTTCTGCTGACCGCCACTGTATCTAAACAGTGAAATATTTGCTTAGGAAGTAATCAGGAAAGGGACAATGTAGAAGAAAAAATAGTGCTTATAAAACAACTTTTGACCATAACATACACCTTATAAACTGTATAAGATTGTAGTTTGCTCAATCTAGTCTCATTATAAATGCACAGCTGGATATTTAAAAGAACCAAAAGCCAAAATGTTAATGTTAATATTTTTATTCAACAATTTATGCAGTTTTCCTGCACTTGTTTGGTTTTCATTCAAATCAGACAGAAACAAATACTGGTTTTACATTCTTGTGAATGTAAAATTATTTTAAAATACCAAAAAACAAAACTGGTTTTGAAAACACAGAACTGTGGTGTTTCTGAAACACAGTATGTTCCCCAGGACTCACAGCTGCTAAGTGCAACTGACATTATCTAGTTCATCACCAGGGATCCTGGTTTTCTCTGATTAAAAAAAATCCCAATTTTTTTGATGTAACCCCCCCCCAAATCCATAGTTTTCCATGATTAAAATGAAGCACCTGTCTCTATGTATGTATGTGTGTGTATATATACACATTTCATTTTAATCATGGGAAAATGTGGATTTTGGGTTATATTTTTAGGTAAAAAATTGGGATTTTTTAATCAGAGAAAACCAGAATACCTGTCATCACTGTGACAGACGCTGCTGGGACTCCCAGGGTCTGCTGCTTTATAGTAGCACCCCCATATAGACTCCCTCAGGCTAGAAAGCCTAGGGCTTTTTTGTAGGTGCCTGTGATTTTGGAAGCTCTGGAGTCCCTGGTTCAGACCAGTCCAAGGGGCAAGTTGGTCCTGGAGCCACAAATCTAGACGTCAAGGCCCTGTTCCATGGCAGACAACCTGGGAAGTGGTGGAGTTTCCAGCTGTTTTAGTCGGCTTGCTGCAGAGCGGGGGACTTCGATCCAAGAATGGAGGGTCTCTGGGCCTTCAAATTTCTGATACTGTAGCAGCCAGCCTGGGTGCTCTTATATGACCAACTACAGCAGAGCCATGGACCAAAAGAAGGAATGCAGCTCCAGGAACCCCAAACTCAAGAAGCATTGTGGTTCCTAGCAGCCCATTACATATCCAGGCAGGGTTCCTCAAGAGCTGCTTTTACAGACATCTGGATCAGAAAGCACCTGAAATTTTGACTCAAATCTGGATTTTCCCAGTTACCAAACTAACCACAGACTGAACTTTCCCAAAGGTTGTACCTAGATCAAGACTGCTGGCAAGGGCCTATCTTTAAAGTATCTTGCTGTTAGCTTGTGAAATTGAGCTGTGTGTAATGAGGCTGTAAATGCTTATCGTCTGTAAAGGCACAATCTATGCTTATATGTAAAACAAATAGCACCTTTTTTAAGCCAATGTGTAAATTAAAGATATCGTCTGAGTGTTTATTAACTGTGCATGTTAGTAGGAGGGAATTGAGTTTCAAGTGTTACATACAGAGTGTTTGCACCAGGCAGTGGTGCATACCTATTTTTGGTCCCTGAATAAGCAAGCAAATAGAATGAGGGGAAGAACATTAGCTGTTTGTGAAAACCATTCGCATCTTTAAATAATTACTAATGATAATTCCCATGCATGTAGCAGCAATGACGTATATCAGTATTACTAATATGCCACCCCATCTGTTTTCTGCTTTTGGATGGGATATCTTCTATAAATAGATAAAGGCTAAAAATAAAAACAATTTGAAGCACATGCAATGTTTTTTCAGTAGAATACTGTGCAATAGCCTAATCTTAGGAAATGTATTGCATTTCTGATTAGAAAGGAATCAAGTTCTGTTCCCACGGTATATGATGTCATCGGGATCTGTTAGGAGTGCACACAGTCTTTTTATTTATTATGCTCTGCATCCAGTACCCCTTCAGTCTTAGCTTCATCACATGTAGAGGTGACTCATCTTCAGTACCTTCTACTGTGCCATGCTGGGTGACCACAGGGCAGAAAAATTGCTCTCCGTTCCCTGTAGTTAAAGCGCTTGCTCCTTCAGATAAACCATATTTCCAGTTATAAAACAGTCATTTTCTGTCTGTTAACTTCTCCCCTTGGGATAAGTGGCCTTCTAATCAGTTAGAAAAGTGCCACCTGATGCTGCTTTAGATGAAATTGAGGCATTTACTGCTGTTTGAGACTTGAAGTAGGGCACAGACTCCAGTGGAGCAGAAGGTATGATTTTAGGGGTGTTAAATGATCGTGTTTTAATTTTTTATAGGTAATGTCTTCATTCTGCTATCAAACATCATTAAGGGCAATGGTAACATCATCGGTCTCAGCAGCAGCATTAGATTAACACAGTGATTGGCAACCTACAAATGCCAGGCACTTGGAAGCAGCATACCACATCTTCAGTTTACATCTTTTCCATACTCTGCTCTGTAAGTACGGTGTGTCACTATTGTGTCTGCCGGTTGGAGTTTCCAAAATGCTTAATTAATTATTATGCATTACAGTAGTCTGCTTTACATGTTTAAATGATTTAGCAAGCCTATTAAGCATATAGGACCGTCTGATCCAGCATCAAATAGTTTCTAGTTGTGTAAAACATTGTGCTTGTTAAGATAAGCAGGAAAGATACTTTTATGTGTTTCGATTTGGTAGTCCACACAATTACATTATATGGAATGTAGCAGAATTTTCCATGACCATTCGGGAAATTGGTAGTTTTCCTGCAGTAAATCACTGGTATACTGTAAACAATACGAGGCTGTAATTGACAGGTAGCAGATAATAAACAGAATTCATTATTAAAAACCAAAATTCATTATTTTGCTTGTGACTTGCAAAAAAGTTAGCATGAGCCTTATGTGCTTTGAAAATGTATTCCAAAAGTCCTGTAAAGCATCTCAATGTGTCTCTGAATGTTAAAGCTGTTTTAAACCACTTGTATATGCAAGGATAGGGTTTGCAGATACAGGAACAACTTATCTGTGACCTAATTGCATTTACTTTTGCTGCATTAAACATTTCTTGGGAAGTATTTAGCTGAACAGCTATTTCTGGTCTGGCAATGAGAAAGTGAATGAGTGGCTGTCATTAACCTGATGCTGATTACTGGAATTGAATAGCTTAATGGCAATTTGCTAACCTTGTTTACAAAACAGAGCTGGCTTCCCAAGCCTGACTATGATTTACAAAGGGAGGGTCCTGGGCCACTACATCAACAAGTTCCAATATGTCAAACAGTATCACTAGGGAGAGACATTCAAAAAGCCTGAGCCTGAATTGATTCAGTCTTTGCAGGTTAGTCTAACCTGGCTAGGCTACAACAAATTATAACCAGACAGACATCCCAGTAATGCATGCACATACCTGCAGTGGCTCAGGCTAGAAGCTGTGGGGCACTAGAGCAGCCCTCCCTCCCTTCTCTTCCCTTCCACAGAGCTGAGCTGGGGGGGGTGGTGTGGCCAGGCCCCAGAAAGATGCTATGATTAGGGAGGGGTTCCCCCCTACCTCCTAGAGCAGCCCAGCTAGGGATTGTTTATCACCCCTAATTCAGTGCTTATCAACCCTTTAAGAAAACAACAGAGGGACATCACCAGCTATCTGTTGATTCTGCCTTTGTCCTCTGTGCCACAGCTCAGAGGTAGCCAGCATGTGATCTGTCAGCTAATGCTGAGGTGTCTGTGAGGGCCAGGGGAATGCCTGCCTAGCAGAGAGTGGGGAGGGAGGAGGAAGGGGGGGAGCAGAAGCCAGGCAGACGCCTGCAGAGACTACTGGAGCTGCAGCCACAGAGCAGAGGGGAGGGGCCAGCCCTGCTGTGGAGCTGAGAACCCCACCCAGCCCAGAGAGCATGTTGGGATGCTGCGGGAGTCTGATTTAATTTAAACCAGCAAGGGGTCTTGGACAGACATTGCACAAACCGGTTTGAGCCAAATCATTTAAGTCTGATACTGCATTCAGCCAGGTTTATCTCACTGGTTTCAGCCATTTTCAGACTGGTTTATATGCACTGAACAGCTGTTCTTTTAGTTTTAAACCAGTTTCTGATCACTTAAACCGGTCTTTGTGTAATGTCTGTCCCTAGCCTACACGATTTACATCAGGGCGGGCAATTATTTTTGGCAGATGGCTGCTTACCAAATTTTGGCAAGCTGCCACAGTCTGCATGGGTAGCTCCACCCTTGACAGGTGCCCCGCCTGCTGGTCACTACCTTGGGGCTGGAAGTCCCACCCCCTAATCCCTGACCTTTGCCACCAGAAGTCCCTTCCTTTGCCCCTGGAAATAACCCCTTGCAGCAAGGGGTTTTGCCATCTCAGAACCAGAAAAATACCAAATTATATTCTAAACAGTGAACATCTACAACATTCATTAATTTGTTTTCAAAAAATATTTTTGTCCTGGCTTACATGTGTTTGTGTAGTGTACATAGAGGTGATTGTATATAATAGCTTAAATGCAGTCTTACTCTTATAGTGGCAGGGTAGGTTTAAGTTTGTGAGGGGCTGTGTGTGTGTGGGTATCTTGGGTGTGGGGGAGGGTGTGTCTGTGGGGGTGGGGTGACGGAGCATACGGGTAAGTGTGAATATGTGGGGTGTGGGTATGGGGTTTGTGGGGGACTGTGTGGGGGGAGGGTGGCTGGAGTGTCTGAAAGGGTGTGGATATGGGGGTCTGGGTATGGCTGTGCAAGGGAGGGGTGTATGTGTATGGTGGGATGTCTGTGTGGGACTCCCCCTATGAACACACACACACACACACACACACACACACACACACACACACAGTCCTTCCCTACACTTTTTCACATGCACATACACCAGGGTACCAGCGCATCCCCATGCTCCCAGTCCGGTGATGCAGCCGGGAGCCACATGGTGCTGGAGCAGTGAGGGGGCAGGAAGGCAGGGGAGTGGCTGGGTTTAGGTGGGGTGGGGCTGGGCTCCTGTCTCCTGCTGATGGGTCCTACTGCCCCTGGCTCCTGTCATGTTTGACAGGCAGTTGGGAGCAGGTAAATATTTTCTAAATTTCTTAGGGATTCTGTGAGCTGGATAGAATGGCCTGGCAGGCCAGGTCTATAGCCCATGGGCTGTACCTTTCCAACTTCTGTTTTACATGATGTTTTGATTTAGGGAGAATGATTCAGAGAGACTATCTTGCACAACTTTTCCAAAGCCAGAGAAATTTGCTTGCAGAGGGAAACATCATTTTGGGCACATAGTCCAGAAAAAAACATCATTTCTTGGAAACTTGTGGGAACTGATCTTAATATACTTGAGGTGGTTGGGTTATTACCCAGTTCAACCCCCAGGATAAGAAAAATGTATCAGCAGATGGAATTAACAGCCATCTTCACTAGAAGCTCTTTAATGATGTGCTGCTACACTATCACAAAAACTAAAGTAGGACATATGTTATCTGTGGAAAGAAAGGGCTAAAGGTGTCTTAAAACTGGTAATTTTTTTTAAAGTCAGGGATGGACATGATGGTGAGAGACCCATCATGTATATTAGTTAGTTCTCAGTTAGAAAGGTCCTGACTAGACTTGGAGTCCTACTTGACCTCTGATCCTGCCTAATGGAAAGTTTTGATCTCTCAGAACTACTGCTCTCTAGGTATTAGCTTGGATTTGTTTTTGCATAAGGGGAAAAAATTAAAGTGCCAGCTGCAATGTCTCTATTTCCACAAAGACACTTCAGAATATTAAATGGGGAAAACGATCAAGTTTGTCACAAAATAATCAAACTGTGCAGGTCTTTTCAACCACCAAAAATAAAATCCTTTGCCCTAGACAGAAAAAGAGAATACATAAAATGTGTACAGTACAGTGTAGTTTGTTCACTGTACCATGCACATAAAGTTTTCATAGAAAGAAGTTTTTGCACATAAATATGTCAGCTATAATACACAGACAAGGCCCAGTCATTTTAAGTGTGTCCTCTCTCCCACACATGCTCACACTTTGTTTCATACACAGAGCATCCTTCATTTCTCTATCTGCTGCATGAATTCCCTCTGCCCTCTCCTGGGCTGCTCTAGATTACTCTCATAATTCCCAGGACAGTTCTGCCCTCACTCTTTTATCCTCTCTCTGTTGCTCCAGGATTGTTCCTTGCACTGGAATATCCTCCTAACTTTCCTCCTGCATCTTTGGTTTCAGCTTTGATGTTTCCTGTTTGGGCCATCGTTTCAATTTTTCTGGGCTTCCCTGGTATACACAAGCTGCTTTGAGCATTTTTCTTTTGGTGACCTCTGTCTCTTCTGCATCTCAACTTCTCTGGCCCCCTCTGGGCTTCTTTTAAAATGCATTTATGTTCATTTGATTGATTGTTTCAAGTTTCCCTGCTGTTCAGCTTCTATCTCACAGCTGCTTGGTGTCATCATGTCTTTCTTTTTGTCCTTACTACATCTTTACCTTTTGGGTGGTTGTCAATAATGTTCCCTCCAATTATAATAAATTTGCCAGTAACTTTTTTTTAATTCTCTCCGTCTCACCAGCACAGTCCTAGAAATTTCCTGCTGGCAAATAGTTCTAATGATAGAAAGGCAAACCTAGGTTGATGCTATAGCCAGACTGCCTGGCTGCAACCTTATCTGGTCTTTTCCCCTAACCCTGTTTTTCAGTTTGATTATCCCAGATGCTGCCAGTATCCTTGTCCATTTTCCTTTCGTAGTCCTTTAACTCTCTCTCTTTCCATGCCTCTTATCCCCTTCCCATAATTGAACTGGCATCAATTTTTGAACTGTCAAAATAGCTTATATCTGCTTGTAATTTTGTTTTGCTTACACACAGCATTGGAAACTGCCCAGTGATTCCTTTGTATCCTCTCCCTTCCTTTGGCTTTCGGTCTTAAAAATAATGGGTAGGCTTGAGGGAGGAGGGAGTCAGGAAAGGAAGGGGTCAGTCTAGACTTCCAAAGCAATTTCCCTTTCCCAAAAGGGCAGAACTCATTTCCTTCCCAAGCATTATGCCTGGGAAGTCTCAGATTTCTTGTCGGTGCTGATTTTTCTGTTTTTCTTGTTCCTGAAAGTTGTTGAGTCAAAATGTGACTATCAAGAGGGAACCAGAGGTTGGACATGATGATGCTTTTCTCTTCCTCTGATTTGAAGACTAAAAGGATAATCTGCTATCACTATGGGAAAGAGAAAGAGATGTAGGTCAATACTGTGAAGTAGTCACAGTAAAATGATAGAAAGCAAATGTTTCTGTCCTCCACAGAGAGATCAGCACTAAGGTGCTTTACAGGGATATGTTCTTACCAAGTGATATAAATATGTGTAAGAAGGGGCATAAAGGAAACTGAAGAAGCAGAGGCTGGTAATTAGCTTGGAGGCAGTGCTGATTAGTTGCAAAGAATTTTCTTTCACAAAAACAAGTTAATTTGTGGTTTTTATTTTAACTCCTGTTAACTCACTCAAGGATCACAATTTTTCTTCTTATTGTTTCTTTAAATGCAGATGAATTTTTCAACTGACCGACAAAAAGTGTTGTTAGGGCACTATTTATGAATATCTTTGCACCCACTGTTACCCAGCTCCTCTCCATTTTTTGAGATCAAAGGTACTAATGTAACGTTTGCCATTAAAAATAAACTGAGAACTAAGAACAAAGATGCCACTAAGTGTTTCTCTTCACATGTTTTAGAGGTTCTCTCTGCTTAGAGCTTTCATTTGTGTTAATCTGAGTGGCAAAGAGAGGGTTAAAAAAAAGAAATTGTGGTTTTGAGATCACATGCTACCTACCTGTCTGGTCTATCTAATTTGTCTACTTACACTGCCTGCTCTTTCTGTGCTAAGGTTTCTGAATTAGCTGAAACACTGGAAGACTATTAGAGGAGGTGAGCTAGAGTGAGAGACTGGCTGCTGGATAAAGATAACTGTCTAATTCATAGATTCATCATTTGTTTTCAAGTGAAAAAATAAGGTTATCAGAGTCTGTTGACATGACACCAATAATTACGATGCAGAAGTTGAAGAAGTTGTTATCATATCCCAGTCTGAAGAAGCCACTGTCTGCCTACATGCTTTAAATGTCAAAAGGTGCACAATTAAAATACCACAGCACCTGTACATGACTAACAGAGATTTCTGAGTACACAGACACTTTTTATCTGATGCAGGGATTCAAGGTGTTTTACAGCTACCAGGCCCACAACAACTGCTGAATTAGGTGGAGGTTATCTCCATTTGATAGAAGGATAAAGAAAGGTTCAGACTTTTTGCTTCATTCCGTGAGCAGAAACTTACTAGTCACAAAGGAAGAGAGGTCCTAGGGCTCTTCTGCTTTCCAGACCCCTTGACTAGTTTTTCAAACTACAGAAAACTGCCACAGTATGAACATATGGCACAACACAAACCACCTGTTCTGTTGCCCATATCTGCTCCCCTTATTTCCAAAAGTGCCATTTTCTTTGTAAGAAAAAGGCAACAGGAGCAGGCAGGGATATTTGTGTTGGTGGTGGATGGTCACTCCTATCACTCCATCAATGGCAACAGCAAGCCATTGGAGCCCAGAAATATGGGTGTTGCTGACCTGAGTTTTGATGAGGGTGTGTTGATATACTGCATTCTCCTAGCAGTCTCTTTGAATAGTACTGCTTCTGAGACTAATCACAGTTTCCTTCTCTGGTGGACCACTGGAAGATAGGTAGGTATTGGTAGTGTTGCCTTTATGTTACTTCAGCAGGAGTCATGGAGTGACCACTGAAGAACAGTTGCACACTGATGCTGTAGTTTCACAAAATGAAGGTAATAAGGCCATGTTTAGAAAAGTAACTGTGGGCTAGTGGTAAGTACATGGGATGCCTCCTTGCTTGTTTTCAGGAAGGTGTAGGTTCTCACCATGTTCAAGGAAATTATTGATGCATGAAAGTGATATTAATGCACTGTGACAGGCTAGTAACTGAAGGAGGGGGTAACTCTTAGTCACCACTATGGCTACCATACAATGCGAAAATAGGCTGGCATTCTCAAGGGGGGTCACTGTTGTTCATTCCTGTTTTGCTGACAGTGCATTACAATGTTATAATACAAAAGAACATGGGGGGGTTTTTGACACACATTATAGCTGCAATATTTTTTGTACCCAGTTGTAGGATCTTGCAGAAGTCAGGACGGACCCACCAAAAATCCAGACAGGGTGGCAGACAAAGCTACAATGGATTTCTGCTTATTGCTCTGTTCAGTATATCAGTATCAATAGATATTGGATTAACGAGGAGGAGCTGAATAAATGGAAACATGCAAGCAATCTTTATGTAATTAATACATTATTTTTAATTGTGCATCTTTTTGTAAATATTTTGCTACCACCCATTGGCTGCAACACTGCACTCAGAGTCAAGAGCCCTAGGCTCTGTTTTTAGCTTCACCAGTGACACACTGTGTGTCTTTGGGCAGCTTGTTCACAGTTTCATTTTGCCAGCTGCGAAGTGATGATGCTAGTTTTGTATAAACTACTTTGAGGGGCACAAATGAAAAGTGCCATATGCCATTTATTATCATTCATAGATGGTAAAGGGCTGGAAAGGACCTTGCTAGATCATTGGGTCCAGCCCCTGGGCACTAGTCAGGAAAGACAACTGGGGTCAGGTGACCCCAGCAAGCTGACCGTCCAGTCTCCTCTTGAAGATTTCCAGGGTAGATGATTACACCACCTCTGGAGGGAGTTTATTCCAGAGTCTGAACACCCTAACCATGAAGAAGTTTTTCTTAGCATTAAGCCTGTAACAGTCTTCCAGAAGGTTGTGGCCATTACTCCTGGTTTTCCCCAAGGGTGCCCTGGTGAACAGTTGTTTGCTAAGCCCTTGATGTATTCCTCTGATATAGGGGTAAGCTACTACCAAGTCCCATCTCAGCCTTCTCTGTTTTAGGCTGAAGAGTCCGAAGTCCCTCAGCCTTTCCTCATATAGGTTCCCTTGCAAGTCTCTGATCATACAGGTGGCTCTTCTCTGGACTCTCAAGCTTTTCCATGTCCTTGTTGAAGTGTGCTGCCCAGAACTGGATGCAGTACTTCCAGCTGCAGTCTCACCAATGCATAATAATTTTACACCAATGCACCATTGTTGAATAATGGTGTTGCATAATATCATTGCATAATAATTAGTAATATTGCTGTTACTATTGCCTTATTTACCCCAAACCAAGATGACCTTGAATCTAGGACAACCCGCCCCAATCCCCTCTCCCCCCCCTCCATAATTAGTATCCATACATGGAAAATTTATAAAATGTATAAATTTATAAATTTGTTATAATTTTCCATGTATAGAATCTAATTATTGGATTCATTTTTATGGACAATCTGAGGCATGCAAAAATGTTTTTTGAATCAGTTCACTCTATAAAGTTCAGCCCAGTTCACTCTAAGGTTCAGCCCAGATTCAGAGTCATGTTTGAAATTGTAGATGTCTTTGCTTTGCAACTGACATTTAAAATCGTGATTACTTTTCATATTTCCTTTCCCATGTGCACTCTTTTATTCTTGTATTTTTTTCCAGATGTATGGGTTTCGAGCAGCTGCATCTTGTGAAGACAAGGTATTTCACCAGAAATTAAGGGTAATGATTTTCCAGTAACACCTGACATAAACGCTAGCTTACTTTTCTAATAATTTTTTTACTGTTTCTTTTTGAAGTTTTGTCATGCTTTGCAAACAAGACATAACAACTAAGGTCATTGTTATATCATCTGAAGATTAGTACATTTTACACCTAACTGAAGTTAGGTGTAACTTCAACTTGAAAACATGAATGGGAAGAGTTACAGTTACATTTGTTAAGTTAACAACTGCATTTATAATAACCAGAAATGAACTTGACTCATCAGCCTTGCCAAGTATTTATTAGCAGCCCCTAATCATCAAGTGAAAGTTTAATAATCCAGCTTCTGCAGGGTAGATTAATATGGTAGATTCTACACAACAAAATGTTTGATCGGGTCAAGATATACAGAAAAGGGTTTGGAATCCAAACTGTTTGGTGCCCAACTGGAGACGATTGCTTTACTTACAAAAGTGCTGAATTATAATACTCAGTTCTCATATGGCACTTTTTGTTTGTGGCCCTCAAAGTAGTTTATACAAAACTAGCATCATCACTTTGCAGCTGGGAAAATGAAACTGAACAAGTTGCCCAAAGACCCACAATATTTCATTGGCAAAGCTAAAAACAGAGCCCAGGGCTTTTGACTCCAAGTGCAGTGTTGCAGTCAATGGGTTATAGCAAAAATATTTACAAAAAGATGCATTATTAAAAAAACAATGTATTAATTACAAAAAGATTGCTTGTATGTTTCCATTTATTTGGATCCTCCTTTCTTCCCTTTACCTTCTGGAATGTAAGGGAGAATGCAATGAGTAATTGTGGTATATATTGGATCACAGCATCACTGGGCATATCTGCACAGGCAAATAATGCAGGATCAGTTTTCTCTAAAGTAAATTATTCTAGAGTAAACTGACCTGGGCAGGGGTCTGCACATGCAGGATCTCAGGCAGCTCGTGGCAGGCAGCGGTCTCATACCGCTCATGGCCTCCTGCAGCAGCCAGGGGGAGCTCTAAGCTGGCAGGGGGGCTGGCAGGGAGCACTGGGCCAGGAGACAGCTGTCTTCTGGCAGGGGCTGAGACATTGCTCCCTGCCCCTGGAGGGCTGCCTCCTGCTGGGGCAGGGTCCGCCACCAGAGATAAGGATCTCCGAGCCCAGCTCCCACCTCTGTGGAGCTTGAGCTAGAAGATAGGATCACTCAGCCCCAGCCCCATGATCATGGAGTGGGGACTGGGAGCTTCCTGCTGCCAGGGCAGGGGGACATTTCCCTGCACTCCAGCAGCAGGAAGGTCCTGGGGGCAGGAAGCAGTCTCCCACCCTGTGCTCTCCTGGTAACTGGGAGTACATTTGCTTCTCATCCAGGGTGTACATGTGCGCTACTGCATGTTGGCACTGGATTTATGACCCAGATGCCATGTTCCGAGGGAACTCAAAACCCTCAGACTGACCACAACCTTTCCATTTGATAATAGGCAAATTTATTGATACACAGTGATAACAGAAAAGAATAATACAAGCAATTCTGTAGCTACCAATCCTATGGCTGTCATCAGCCACGATACATCTGGCTAGGATGTGAGCTTCACTTTGAGGTTCTCTCTTGAATGTCAGATGTTAATAACCTGGATGTTGGAGGCCAAGGCGCTCCCCCTTCTCCACCCCCCTCCCCCCATGGGGTGGATGAGACAGGTTGGTGGTATGCCCTCTGTCCATGGTGCCTCTAGTTCCCCTCTTGCAGACTCTTTTGAGGGACCTCTCTCAGTCAGGGGACCCTTTGCTGTTCTAAAGTCTCTGCTTTTGTATTCTTTTTCTTGATGACTTGCTATCTCTGGCTATTGTTGATTGGTCTTTCTGTGATTGTCATACTGTCCATCTTCTGTCCTGTAAGCATATTCCTTTGTTTCTCAAGCCCATCACATGTACACATCCTAATTTGAGCTTTCTGGGCCTTCTCCTAATTTGGTCCGTTCCTCCAAAACTCTCAGGCCCCCCACACTTGGGCCTTGTGAGCTGGTGCCACCTTATCTCATGGAACAGTGTGGTACATGACCACCGTTTCCCAGGCTATGTGTATATCTGTTGGCCTTTTTGTGTTAGACACCTTGTGTGCCTTAAGGGCTGTGAAGACTGTGACCCCAGGCCTTTAGAAATCAACCCGTGCTGCCACCCTGGACTATTGTTCTAATGCATATATATAAATTTACTCATGGTTAGAGCCAATTACTGTGCAGTAAGTGTCTACACGTATAGACACAGATGCTTACTAAGCAGTAATTAGCTCTACTGCACAGTAAAGCCTCTTGTGTAGATGAACCCAGTGAGTTCAAACTGTTATTACCCCCCTGTAGAGGCTGCGGTCTGGCAGCCTGGAGCTACTAGTCAGCTGGTAACAGGCCACCTGCCTAAGGGGCCACAGCTGGCTCAGTTAATTGGTAATGTTGATTGGCTGATCTTAAGTAGGGGGAGACAGAAAGAGGAAGTGGGGAGGAGGACCTAGAGGGTAGAGTGTTTGCATGGAGAGGGAGGACCCCTCAAAGGAAGACTCAAAGGGGAGGGTGAGAACTAACTTTGGCTGGGAGTGTTTATTTTGGAATTTATTTTGTATTGGCAACTAAGCCCTGAGGTACAAATTAACTTGAGGCTTTGAAGCTCATGTTGCTGGGTAGATGGTACAGGTGTGTTCATGTGGATTGTTTGCTTTTGTCTGAATCCTGGGAAGTAGAAGAACCCAGGGCATTACACTTTGTGTTTCTGAGCCCAGAGAAAGACTGTTGGCTGGGATGCTAAAAGGCTAAAGAACTGATTTGGGCCAAACTAGTTGGGCACTTCTGAAATACTGGAGGAGTGTAGTGGGTTGCCATCACTTTTGCTTTCCAAAAGTTTGGTCTTATAATAGAACTCATTTCCAATTTCCATTTCCACTTTCCACCAGGATTATTGCAATATGCCCTTACGAGCCCAGTGTTTCACAAATCATTAGTTTTATGCTTCTGCTTTTCACACCTGAGATTTTTTTTTTTTTGGTCTGCCTCAAGTGACCATATTTACCAGTCTCTTTTTTACTTTCTGGTGACATTCTCATCAAAGGGAGAAGTCCATAATGAAGTGCTCTCCTTCCTCTTTTTTTTGTTACTGTGTCTGGTCTTTTGCATGAACAGCAGTGATTTGAAAAACATCTTATTCCCTCATGTTTTCTAGGTGATGTTGTTAACACTCCCTTGTACTTGTAATCTATACTGCTGGCAAAGCACCAGTAGAAAGTCTTGCCAACTTTGCCATCTTATACTCATTTATACTTATTTTCAATCAACTTGGTACATCCACTTTTGACAGGACCGATGTTCTCTGGGGCCCTGCTTGCTGGACTTTCCTATAATCTATCTTTGTTCTAGCATTACTTGCACAAATAGCCTGCTCTTCTACAGCTATAATTAAGCTCTCAGTGGGCACGACTACACATGACGCTACTTCGCTGTAGCAATGTGCTATGGTGGTGTAGCATCAGTAGGCAAAAACCATGACTCCAGAGCTACATCGCTGTAATGACGTGCTCCCTTGGTATAGCATATTGCTATGGTGACATGGCAGTGAAAATAACTGCACCATACAAATGGCACAGTATGGGCTGTTACTACGCTAAAAATGTCCTTCTCCATGCATTTTTCCATTCATATATGCCTATGTACTTAATGAATTATTCCCAGTTAGGAGTACATTCCTCATTTAGTTTTAACCCAATCTGAGATCTAGTCCAATTGCCTTCTACTGCTCATGTTTTTGCTGTCATTACACTTCTGCTCCAACATGTTCTTGCCTGCTCTAAGCCCTTTTCCTGCATTCTTCCTCTCAATATGAAGCCTGACCACCTCTGAGTCCATGTTCATCACTTCACTACAGAGCTACTTTTTCTTAGTCTGCTTGTCTATCTCCTTTAGGTCAGCTTTCACCCGCAAGCTACTTAGCAATGAAGAGGTGGGATTCTGTACTGCCTTAGGGAAGCCTGAAGTTACTTTTGTATCCTCTGACATGTCTGCCGCAGTCCTACGACATAGGGCCATTGCATGTAGCATTCTTACGTTGCCAGCTTGCTTTTTTGTGTGATTTGTGGTCCAGGAATGTTAGAATGTGATACACTGAGCTAAGATAATGACTATCCTTGGGCAGTTTGGGTATGTTCCTGGATTTGGTATTATCCATCTCTGTTCGAGTTACACCTCTGTTTCCTTCAGGCTTCTTTTTCACAATTACTCAAGCAAAGTTTCAGGTCATCACTAGCAGTTTGTAAATTCCAGAGCTGCTGGTAGACTGCTATCCAAGAAGGACTGTTCATACAACTAACAGTCCTTCTTCATGACTTTATTCTTCAGAACTGGCTGATATATTTACTTACCTTCTACCAGTTCTGTAACTTTATTTAAAGGAACCATATTGAACTGGCTGACTTCAGAGCTGAGTACATTGTGGACACAGATAAGATATGGGTTATTTGTAGGTTAATATTATTTTGGAGCAGCAATTTTTCTTTAAATGTGAATAATCTGCCCTCAAAACTGAGTCAGATCAGATGCAGTATGGTGAGGATATATAACACCCTTGGGAATAACATGCAGTATGGTGAGGAAAAAGTATTTGCAGAGTGAAAGAAGGTTTTGATTTTTGTTTTAACTTGAGCAAGAGGATGCTTTTTCTTTGTGATGTTCTAGAATGCCTTCCAAAAAGTATTTCTGAAGAAATTTAAATCTCATGTGCTGGAGATGTTTTAGGTGAACATGCTGACATGTTTACTAGTCCTGGAAAAGGGAATCCTGAAGATGCTTTTCTAAAAGAGTAGTATCATAATACTCAACTGTTGAGCAGTATATTGCCCATTATTGCAAGGTACCTAAATTTAGTCTAGTAAAATCAGAACTTGGGAAGCTTTGTAGGCATTGGTCTGTCTGTTTTCTAGGTGCTTTCCCACAGCTCCACCCAGAACTAATACATACTTTCCAAGGGAGTAGGGATATAGGGCTGTTTTTTTGAAAGCCTGGATTAAGTAGCTTGGTTGAGGTAATAATGTTTTGACTAAACCATTGGCTGAAAGAGATACTAACAGGTACTGTAAAAAAAAAAAAAAAAAAAAAGGGGGGGGGACGGGCAATCTCATCCCTAGTGCAACTGCTTTCAAGTCAGTGGAGCTTGACCAGGAATGGAACTAGCATTTGGTTGTTTTCATGCTTGCAGCATTCTTGTCTATGATTTATTTGCTGCACTAGTCAGAAAGATGCTTCCTTCTTTTTTCACTTCCTGACTTTTAAGGTCATGTATATTTATATCTGTCTGTTTGTCTGTGTGGGTGGGTATGTGAGAGTCTCTGTCTTCTCCTTATGTAATGTCAGGTGGAAGTTCAGAACAGTGCTCTGCAAAGAGCCAACCCACATCCTTCACCCACACAGCCTGCAAAGCAGTTACACCGATATCAATCAGGGAAAACCCTCAAACTAAGCGCGCCGTTGGAGCAGGTGCATGAGGGTTCATGGCTTCATCATGTGACTGTCTTACTACAATGCATGAGCTACTAGCATCTGTTACATTATCTATATACAACAGGCCTGGCCAGCATAGCAAATGCCACCCTTGATATTGAACATGCAGCTCAAACAAATTTTATTATCCCTTTCCTCGCTTATGGGTTGAGCAAAGGTAACGGAAACGAGAAGAATATTCCGGCATTATCTTTGAGTGGAAACTTCATAGAAATAGCTGCCATGTACTGAGCAGTGCTAACCAATTTGTAAGTTTTACAGACAGCTAAAGCAAACCATAATGTATTTAAAGAGGCCAGAATGCAAAAATCAATGCTGAATAGGTCACAATAGGCAAAGCAGGGCCATGTGCAACACTGAGTGAGCTGAAGAGCTCCACAGAGTGATGTGGAGAGCAGAAATTTCATTCGGTGGAAAGATCTTGTCAAATGTGTAATGTCACCGATGCCAAAAAATGAGTCTCTGGAATAATCCTTGGGTTCTGAATTTAACTCTTTGTGCTTGAACTGCCATAACTTGGTATGAATGCATTTTGTTTTTTCTGCATATAACATAAACTGACTGCTGGTGCTTCAGGTTTAATTCCAGCTTTTGGGGGTTTTTTTAATGCTGATAATATAATCTCTTCTCTCTCCTTTAAGTGGCCAAAATAAATTACTGCTCTGAGCATGAGCTGATCACCCAGTGGGATAAAATATTTGCAGAGCAAAGTTTCTAAAACAATCTTTGAATTAATGTGCAAGCAATGACACATTCCCAAAGCTATGTTGGGAGATTTCCTTCTGTGAATTGGATTGAAAAGAGGCAAGCAATAACTTAAAAATCTCTGAGTAGAATGATCCCAGAAAAAATATACATTTTTTTTATGATTTGGAATTTGTGACATATCAGTACTACGTTGAAATCAAATGTAATTTATGAGGCAAAAATACTTTGTGCCTCACAGAACTAAGTGACTGGCTTCTGCCAATTATGATGGCTCTGAAGTGTCATCCTCTGAGGATTGAATGCCAAACTCAGCCTAACTCATTTACCACAAATAATTTTGTTAACTTAGTTTGGGTCCATAGCAGCCAGTGGACTTGCTCTGAACTTGCATTAGTGTATGTGAGAGAAGAATTTGGTTTCTTTGTTTCTGACATTTCATTTGGAATATCAAAATACTTTTCTCTTTCCAAGCAAATGAGAACAGTACTAAAATAGATATTTTACTGGTCAGCAGGGGAATAAATTGTGCCTGGCACCTGTAGAGGTGTGCAGGAAGCCACAGAGACATGAGATTCTTTGTGTGTAAGGTGTTGCTAGTGATACTTAAGTAGATCTTTGCAAGAGTCACTTCTTTATCACTTATATGGCTCAGCTAGGCTTGGAGGGGAACCCACGCTGCACCCTCTTTATTAGCTGGAGGAAGACCTCCCAGCTTCCCACCTCCCATGTTTTGGGCTGGGATGCATCTGCCCCGCCTTAAGATACAAATGTAGGGGTTTTTGTTCATTGCAGTGAGCCTTTTTGCTTTGACCAGCACCTATAGATTTGTTCCTGCTTTATAAAAAGCTGCCCAAAATGAAAAACGAAATAAGAGAACTTAAATTTCTATGTTTGTTATTCAGGTATTCTATCCTTGCACTAAAACTTGAGGACGCAAGCTATAAAACAGTGGCCAGGTTATAATAACTGTGGCATAATTTTTGGCTGGAAGAAACAACACACATACTATTACATTTTAAATAGATAGCTAAATGTAATTCATGGGTAATCTGACATGCAAATAACTACAGAGTAAGTTAAACAAGGGAGTTGAGAATCAGTTCCCCTTCATTAACCCACTAAGATATTTATCATTCTCTGTTTTGCTTGCTACCGGTGATAAAGTGATGTGCGTCTAATCCAGGCTGGGAAGGCAGATTCTGGTCTGCTCTTTCACATTGCTTGCAATATGTTTCTAACTACAGCAAAAGCAGCTCAGAGCCATGAGAGGTGCCACCAGCTTGAAAATTTCAAAATCTAATGGATTTCGTTTTTAAGGCCATGTATGCAATTTGCTGTATTAATGATCAGGTGGTTTAAATATGCATTTGCATGTATTGTAAATAAAACTGCCAATTCTCTTTTAAAACGGGTGTGAAAAAATGCATAAGATGTCTATGTACAGCATGACGTTGGTATTCTTGTACCTAGATGCCTAAATACAGGTGTTTCAGAGCATATATAATTGCTATGAGTCTTTGTTCATCTAGGTCAGTGATATGGCCCACAGATATCATTTGGCCTGGAGTGCTGCCTGTGGGTCTTAGACTGGCCCCTACATGCATGGAGCTAGGCAGGGGCACATGCATAGTCAGGTCAGCCCTATGCGCTGATTAGAATTATGTTTTAAAATACTTTAGAAGGGTTATATATCTTCACGCTTCGGAGCGTAAACTAGTCATCAAGGAAGAGACTTGAGGGGGGGCGGAAGGGGGGCAGGCAGCGGGGAACTTGCCCTACTAGTGGCTTCTTGTATCTTTTATGAAGTGCTGGACATTGCTGAAGACAGACTATTAGGCTAGTTGACCAGCCTGATTGAATAAGGCAGTTTCTGTGTCTCTGTTTTTATGTGCAGCTTGATGCCATCGACTATCACGTGTTAAAACTATATCTGTAGTGGCAGTCATAGTGACAGGACATAAGTTGCAGTGGGTTGCATTCCAAATGCTTTGATAACTGCAGAAATGCTGGTTTTTAGGCTCAAACAAGTCTCATCATAGGAGAATAAATATGATATGATCACAGAGTCACAACGTGATTGACTTAAACTACCTTGCTATTTCATCCTGCAACCCAGCGCTCTCCCTCTGTTAATAAGGTTTTCTATGCGATAAGGATGGAACCAGCAGGTACAGATGGTAATAGAAATGAAAATGGAGAAGAAAAATATTTGTCAGCCTTGATGGTGTTAATGAGAACATGAAAGAAGGAAAACAATGTTTGGAGAGGAAAGAGTGACCTGACAAATGTGACCCCTGTCTTTCCCGTGGGTTTCTGACTTTGAAACCAAAGCTAGCTTTAATGTTCACCAGGTGTCATCAGGGTGTTGTGATTCCCTTCAAGGAAGGGAATTAGCTTTACAGTTTTAGCATCTGCACATCTGTGAACCTCAGTGACAGGGTGGATTCTTGTTTAGATCATAACCCATGAGGTCCAAAGGGCATGAGCAGCTTAATAATTGATCCTGGTAGTTGCAGAGAAGATGGGTGAGCGCAAAATTGTGCCTTCCAAAGGTTGTGGTATGTTCATTTTTTCCTTCACCTTTACAGTATCTTTCCTTTTTATTAACATGATTAGTCTCCAATAACTTTCAAAGGAGCCAGTCAGAATAGCAGGAAAGCCAGGAAGATTCCAGAAAAAATCCTGTCAATACCTCTAATATTAAAACAATGTGCTTAAAACCAAATGATAAAGCAGAGTATTTTGTCAAGTTAGATTACAGTTGAATCTTATGGAAGAGGAAGGTAACACTCTACTTCAGATGCATGATTTTATATCCTTATATTGATCTACACTATCTTATTTATCGCCATGTTTCTGTTCTTCCCCCTTCTGCTAGAAATTGGGAAGAAATGTGACAAGGTGGCTTTGACATTATCTAGAGATCTCCAATTTCCTTGGTTCTTCTCACACTTGTTTTTCAGCTTGCAGATGTGACATGGAGAAATTGATAGTCATATTGGTGGTTGATCTCATCCTGTAGAGAGATCAGGTGTCCAAGCCGATGATTTGGATGTTGACAACTAGAGGCATTTTTTTTAACATTTTTTATGTACCATTTTTCCTTTTTTTTTTCTTTTTTTTTCCCTTTCTCTTCTGAGAGATCCCAGAAAAATCCTTAGCAGTGGCTATCCTACTTCAAAGGATCCTCTGCGTACAGATTCACCTGGTTTTGTTTTTTTCACCTACTTGTTCAGCACATGGGGGAATCAGTGGCATGGATTAGCAAGACCATTACGCAGGAAGAGAAGTTTTCTGTTATCTCATACTGTCTGGCATCTTTGTTTTCATATTTTTTGGTTCAAGTCGTAGGTGAGACCAAGTCAGTTGAAGATCCTGAGCAAGCAAGTTATAGGTCAGAAGTGAGCAAAATGCATCCCATGGGCCAGATGTGGCCCGCCAGGCCATTCTATCTGGCCTGTGGGGCCCCCAAACATTTAGAAAATGAATATTTATCTACCCCTGGCTGCCTGTCACATGGCCCTCAATGGCTTGCCGAAACTCAGTAAGAGGCCCTCTGCCCAAAATAATTCCCCACCCCTGTTTATATGCTTAGCTTGAGGGAAAGCTAGTGAAAGTATAAAGGGTGGCACCTCTGAAAGGCACAAATCCTATGAGTACATTGCACCTTTTAAAGGGACATAGAACATGATTGAGGGGACAAATGAATAGGGATCAAGGTGTCTGAGTAAATATACAAACATATGAAGGAGCTGGAGCTTATCATAGGAGAAACCATCATTGGAAAAGGTCTTAGACTGAAGCTTTAGTCCTAGCATTGGTCAGACAGGAGGACTGGAACATAGCTAGGAAAGGACTTGGCAGAGTTGAGAAATACCCAGCATGGGAAAGTCTGCAGAAAAACCTAGAATGGGAAAGGTCGTGGAAGAAGGTGCTACAACCGTATCAAGTGGAGTGGACAGCAACTACGTGTTGAACCCTTGCGCTGGTGGAAAAAGATGTATTGTACCCTAAAAAGGGAACTGAGGAGTTGGAGAGCCTGGAGAGAGAATGTCTAGAGCTCAAAGAGGAAGAATTATCCAGGAAGAAGGCTGGGATGAAGGTTGTTCAGTTATTTTTCCCACTGAACCTTTTCTTGATTCTTGCAAGGATCAACATAAAGCTTGTGAGGCTCCTGGTAGAGCTGCACTCGGGATCGTAATACTATAATTACATGAATGGCAGGGAAAGAATGGTGGCTTGTCAGAAAATAGCTTTATGAGAGAGCAAGCAGGAGCACGGTGGCATGCCTTGCTGTGGAAAGACACAATAGCGGGACAGCCACATTGTTTGCCCATTGTTTATAAAAGAGGTTTTTAAATTGGGAGTTTAATGATAAGTACCATTTTTCCCCCCTATCTGCAGTATGTCTGTACATTGATTCACTATAAACTTTTCTCTCAGGCCTTGATCACTGTTTTCTGACTTCTGCCCTGGAATACTCATGTGGTGTGTACTGAACGATGCTATGGAGGTTTCAGTAGGCCAAAGTGGCCAGAAAAATGTGGCTGTACAAAATATGGCTGTCTGTGTGGCTGGTTGGGGTAACTACAGTAAGAACATTGCCAGTTTTCTGAGACTAGACAGCTTAATATAGTAGTGAATGGGTAGTATGCTTTAGGAATGGTATGGAACTGACATCTGCAGTGGCTTCTGTTTTGTTTCTGGATGCCATTCAGTGCATAGGTCCTAGGTCTTAGAAGGATCGCATCTCTCCCAGAATGTCAGCATAAAATGCCAACGTATGTAATTTATTATTGCATTCTGTCATTTAAACATATGCAGCCAGAATAGTTTCAATACATGGAACTTACCCTCCAAGAGATTCAGTAGAAACCATTGAGTTAAGTCTTATTGCTATTTATTAAGGTTTTCTAGTATGGTGTAAAACCCAGTTCATCTTTACCTGTGTGAGGATCAGCAAAAAGTATAACCATAGGACTTTATTTTTCTCTGTTTAACTTGTAAATAGACATGGCTTACAGGAGCTGTAACAGCATTGCAGAATTGTCACAAAAAGTTACTAAATTAGTCACAAAATCTATTTACCTGCCTTTCTCCCTCATGAAGATGATGGGGGTAGGAGGGGATTTTACAGTGCATGAGTGGGGATGTGGGATCTGGCAAGGTTATACGAAGGTTTGCAATGACTATGGATTCTGTGGCTGATTATATCTAGTCATTATGGAGGTTGATCACATGATGATTGAAAAACAGAATCTCAACAAGCCTTTCAAATGAGCTGTTAAAGCCTAAGTAGACTTCAGGATTGAGGGATTTCAATTCATTCAAGCTTTTACTAGTGGAAAAACTAGGTCCACACTGAGAAATTGCAGGCTCCTCGTCATATTTCATGTAATACAATCATTAAATGTGGGGGCAGGGATGCTTTGAAACTGAGCCTGTTTTACGGTAAAGCTCATGTTGTCTTGTATAATTTTGCTAGCCAGCCTTCAGAATGAATTTAGAATCCTTCTAAATCCTCTGTAGAGTCCTTGTTAGAATAAATAGACTTCAATCTCTTTGTAAATGTGGGTTTTGTTTCTTGAACTGAATTATTTCAAAAGTTCCTACAATTGTTAGAAGTAGTTTGGTAGATTTGATAATAAAGCCTGGAGGAGCATGTAACCAAATTTGTCTGAATGGATAAGAACAGCTGGTCCCTCTCGCAAATATTACTGGCATGAATTTTTCATTTAAGTCACTCTTCATGTATTTAGTAAACAGTAAGTAATATCCTCATATTACTAAAAGCCTCCCCAGGCTGTCTTTAGCAGCAGTTTTTGAAAAGTTCATGGGCACTTGCAGGGATAATGGAAGAGAAGTAACTTTGAAGGAGGATGTTTCAATATCCAAGGCTAAAAGGCCCTTCTGCTGCATTACCATTTCCTATTTTTAACCTTCAGCTTTGTTTCTCAATAACATACTGTTCTGAATGCTTCATTTGATGAACAGCATCTATACTTTTTCTCTTTGTTTTACTGTTCTGTATGACTGCATGAAGAAGAAAGGTTTTCCCTTTCTAGTGCAGATAGTGAAAAATATTCTCAGACACACTCCAGGCAAAGGGAAACATCTGTTTTCCCATTAATGTAAAATATGGAAGAAACAATTGTACATAATACCATGGGACAAAATGTATCATTGCTTGTATTATTTTTAAAAGGCAGATAATTAAATATACACTTAGAAGAGAGATCTTCTGAAATCTCACCTGTTGCCTGCAGCAATCATATGCACTGACTGATGAGTAACTAGTGAATATTCTGTGCATGTTTGAGCCAATACAGGTGTGCTTATCCTTAGAGGTGCCAGAATTGGCATTCCAAGTAAATTTTGCCCCATTATTTATTATTATTATCTTTTCCTGAAAATCGCAGTCTAGTTGCAAACAAACCAGAGTGGCCTGAGTATACAAGTGTCAAAAATCGGCTATAGCTGCATGATTTATCTTTCTGTGTTACTTGGGTTTTGTATACACGTGTGTGTAAACATAGCTCAAATACACAGAATAATACAGCATACAAATGTATTTATATACAAATAGGCATATACATCTAGTGAGTGTATAGACAGAGCAAATATAACCCTTATATATTGGACATTAGATAGACAGGCAATGAATATACATAGAGATCACAAGATTTTATATATCTATATATATGTGCCCTGGCCCCTGCTTCCCCACAGAGTCCTGGGACCTGTGCATCAGGAGGCGAAGAAGACAGCCGGCTCCAGCTTAGGGCTTTCCCTGGTGCCATGTGAGTGTGTGACCTGTATGCATGCCACGCAGAGCCCCTACAATAGAGAGGTAGGATGGGCAGGCTGCGCTTCTTGCCTCCATGTGCAGTGCTGGCCGGAGCTTCATGCCACTGGGCACCACTGCCTGCACAGGCATGAGCATCCTGGGAGTCCCTGCCTGCCCCTGCTGCCAGCAGTGGGGGGGAGTATATATGGGGGGGGGGGGCCTGTATACCCTCCCCACACTCCCTCACATACCCACACCCTGCCCCCACACCTCTTTTATATATACACCCCCAACATATCCTGTCCCTGCCCCACACACAGCCACTCCCCCTCATACAATATACAAGAGTCAGACTTTATTTTTTACTTATGCAATCCCTTCTATTTACACTATGCAAACACAAATCCCTACAAAAATATTTTGTAATAAAATTAAAATATGTTACAGTAGGTGTTTGATTTTGTGTATGATTTGTTTTTTTTCTGGTTATAAGATGGCAACACTCCCAAAAGGAGTATTTCTGTGGGGGGGGAGGGGAAAGGGGAGGGACTTCCGTGGCAAAGGTCAGGGTTGAGGGGGCAGAACTTACAGTCCCAACATGGTGACTCGGGATGAGGCAACTGTCAAGGATTGGGGCTACTCATGTGGCCCAGCCCTCAACAACTCATTAAGCAGTCCTCCAGCTGAAATAATTGCCTGCTTTCCTCTATCCACACATAGAGTGTGTGTGTCTATTATAATTTTCCATGCATATTTCAAACTGCTGTAAATAAAAGGAACAATGAAGAATTCTTTCCCCTTATCCCAGTATCCCCAAATGAAATAAAGTGTGGGATTTCTTACTATTTTTTATAAGTTTAAGATATTAATATAATGGTCCTTAAATATTGATTCATATCATAACCCACAAGTTCCAAGAATCTGTTTGACTGAATGCCAATATCATTTACAATCTTATATATGAAAAAGAAAACACTGGAGTGCATTGTAATCAAATTCTTCTAGCCAGAACATTTTTTTGCTCCAGCAACCATTTCCTATGAAAATTGCTTTTCAAACCAGTAGACTTAGAAGTGGGTGCCTGTAAATGTGTGGGGAGGCTGCTCTGACATGCTGTAATTACAGTACATTGGAGCAGACTCGATTAATGGAGTCTACTGGAACGTGCTAATTAGCACGCTCCAGCAGTCTCTGCATCTTGTGTATCGGCATCCCTGTGCTTCACAATGCTGGTGGGAACACTTTACTAAAGCTTGTTCAACAAGCTTTATTTAAAGCACCCCCCACCACCAGTCAGAAGTGCAGGGACACCAATACATGAGACACCGTGGGTCCTTTAATTAGAGTGACTCCCAGAGCTGCTGTAATTTAAAGCGCCCCCTCCCACTCCCGGAGCCCATGCAAAAACACCCAGTGAGATCAGGATGAACTTGGTGAACTTGCTCACAGGTCTGGTATAGCACTCAGCACTGAATTGGTTAATGCACAAATAACCAATGCTTTAGACAGCAAGAAGAGATCTCTAGGCCAGAATTGATATGTTTAATGAAGTGATGCTCAGCCTTCTGACCCTGCAGCCTGGATGTATGGGAAAGGCCAGCCCTACACTGTGTGCCAGAATATTTCCACTTACCAGTGCAATTTGGCACACGGTGCTGTATCCACCAGCTCACAGAGCTCCCTCCACAGGTTCAGAAATTTGGTAGCAGGGGAGTTGCAGCAATTAGTGCTGTCACCGCTCCCCCACTATCAAACTTCTGGACTCCTGGGGAAACCTGTGAGCCAGATGTCATGGCCCCATTTGGTCTGTGCGCCAGAGGTTGAGCACCACTTTGTTCATTGTATAACCAATTTTAAAATGTTTGAAGTTACTTTTGAACCATACCTTAATACCTGAAGGTTCAGTTTGGGCGGGGGGCAGGGGAAGGAGGTTTTAACAAGGAAATCCTATGATATATGTGTTCTTTCAGTACAAGTATGATTTGTTATTGAGATACTGGCATACCAGGGCTGTAGCAGGCTAACGGGCACAGCACTAATAATGTTGTAATAGGTCATTTGAAAAAAAGGAGGGAGAGGAGATGGGTGCATCTGTTGACAGTCTTTCTTTTTAATTTGAAGCCACCTGAAGGCACTAACTAGCTGAATAATAACCCGATACCCATATGGTTTCCGTTCCTTCAGAGCAATAGCATGCAGAAAAAGAGTCTACTTTTAGCTCTGGCTTCTGTTTGCCTCTTTGTGAGTCTGAGAACGTTTCCTGTCTGCTTGGTGATAGGAAACGTAACCAAAACAGACTTAGATGAGTGACATTTCTCATGCCTGGCTTTCCACTTTGGTGACTTGTGTAAGGTGGTACAGCAAACCCATTTTTGCAAGCTGCTGTGTACATACAGAGAAAGCAAGAGACAGAGGGAGATGAGGATCTCAGGGTGATCTGCAACTTATTGCTAACTGTAATTTTTGTTCTTTAAGTGGTTCACCATCTATACAGGACACAGCATATTGGGTATTTTTCCCATGTATAAGTTGTTCTCTAACTTAATCTCTCAAAGTACGATTCTGTATTCTTGTTTTCTGAATTGAATATAATTCCATAACTAAAAGGCGTAATAGTAAATTAAAAAGAAAAAGCTGAATTTGCTTTGTTCAGAAAATTGTGTGGAAAGTGTCTTTTCACCTTTGCTTCAGCATTTTAGTTTTTCTCACATCCCTTTGCATATATCTCCAGTTTCCTTCCTGCTCATATTTCCCCATTCTCTCAGTTTCCTGTCCATTTTCTCAATTCTAGAGGGGGCTATTTCAGGCCTGGCTTTGGCCCTGTTTAGAAAAATGGATGTATAGTAGACACTTTAGGTATGATCAAGAGTTTACAAGAAGGCTGCCAAAGATTAGGACATAATGCATAGCAGTTTTAAGAGTCATGAGCAATACCCCCTCCACTTTCCCCCTTGAAAATCTATAGTTACAAGACTGGTGATAGTGGGAGAACTTTTAGCTCTGGAGTTAACCTGGGAGGAATAACCCTGTTTTAGTCTTACAGTTTTGGCCTTTGCCCTACTTCCAGCCATGTAGGATTCAAAATTTTTTCCTTCTTAAGGAAATTCTTCCTTCTTTAAAATTGGGAAGGTATTGGATGTAAGAATCAGGCTGTAAGAGAAAAAAGTAACTATGATTACATTGTTATTTAATCACATTAATACATATAAAATAGTATGTTTTCATCCTTACCCCTTGGTACTCCAGATTTACATGCGAATATGGAGCTGTATGGTTCTATTGAAAGATTTTTAAACCCTGTTCTATGGACCGATGAGATGCAAAAGAGACAGGCAACTTGCACCTGTCATATCTTCATATTTCTGTGTCAGGATGCAAGTATCAAGCTATCAAGGGATTCCAAAAGACATTCACACATACTCAGCACTAGAGTTGGCTTTGGGTTTGAAATTATACTACATCTTTTCAGTTAAGAAGGCATGGGACAGAAATTATGCACAAACTGGTTTAAGTGATCAGAAACCTGGTTTAAATGTGTAACAGAACAAAATTCAGTACACATAAACAGCTTTCAAAATGGCTGAAATTGATTTAAGATAAACCTGGTGGAATGTAGTATCAGACTTAACTGATTTAGGTCAAACAGATTTATGGAACTTCTGTCCCAGACTTCTTCCTGGTTTAAATCAACTCACAGTCCCCCAGCATCCCAGGATGCTTTGCAGCCCTGGGCTGGGCTGGGGGAGCAGGTTGGCCCCACCCCTATCCTTCATAGCCAGAACACTGACACTGCTCTGGTTGGTGTGGGTTGGGACCCTCTTGCTTCCTCTGGCCCCTTAAAATGCACAGCAGTGGGGGGAGGGGGGAAAGCTAAGGGGAAGGGCCCCGACCCCTGCTTGTCACTGCAGGAAGTCCACAGGTAAGGGAAGGCAGACAGCAGGGGCTGTGCAGCACCAGGCCCTGCTTCACTTTGTGGGTTGTAATGTGCATGTGAGACCCTCGGCTTCATGCCTGGCAGAGAAACAGGCTCTGGGACTTCCCCCTCTTCTTTCTGCAATGGAATGGAGTCTGAACACCGGGAGGGACAGCGCAGGGGCTCCTCTCTGGATTAGGGCATGGAATCCTAGCGAAGTCGGGGTGGGAGGGACCTGCAGGGGCTGCATCTAGCCCAGCCGCTGCCTGAGGCAGGATCAGCCCGGTCCAGACTGTCCTGTACACACCCACACTTTAAACTCTACATAAGATGACTGGCAGCCCTGACACAAGGGTCCCCCACCTCAGCTACTTGAGCAGTGAGCGGGGCGGGGAAAAGCCAGGCAGACCCTGGCTGGGGACCCTGCAGGCCAGCGTGGGGGTTTAAACCACTCCCCAATCATACTCTGCAGCCTGTCGGGGCCTGGCCATGTGTTTCCTCCCTGCCCCCTAGGTCAGCTTCCCTCCAGCCTTGCAGCTGCTGCAGAAGAGAAGGGAGGGCTCACTGTAATGCCCTCCAGCTTCTAGCCTGGGCCACTGCAGATATGTGCCTGCATCTTTAGAATCAAATGTGAATGTCTGTTCATTTGCTCCCCAGTTCAATCTACATAGGTTAGACTAACCTGCAAAGATTGAATTGATTTGGGTTAGGGCTTTTTGAATGTTTGTACTTAGCTAAAAAGTTCAAATCTTGGAACCTTGGAATAAGTGGACATGGTTCTGCATTATATCATTTATATGATAAGTATAAAAACATGAAAAAAAATATTTCTTGACTACTCCTTGGCATGGTGCACTTTAGTGTGGAAGTGTGATACTTTGTGCTATCTTGATTAATAAAGCAGGAGAAGAAATACTGGATTGTTATAATTCCAGCTTCTTCTGGTCAGTATATCATCTGTGAAAACGCACAGCATGAGTGAATGGGTTCAAGAAACCTGAATCTATCACATGAGTAACACAGAACTCAATCATATAAATACTTGCTTGGGGCCTTCAAATAATATACCCTAAAACATTAACTGTATAACTCCACAGTTTAATGATCTGTTTCTGGATAGGCTCAGGTGACAGCAGTTTGGAAGCTCCATGTGTGTATATATAATAAGCTCTTATTTGTAGGTATGTGCATGCCTTTCCCTAATCACTCTGAAATGTGAAAGTCTTTTAGGCTTTTTTTTTTTGGTTTCTGGTTTTGTTTTGTTTTTTACCTCTTTGTATTCTTCCTTCTCTTTACCTCTGGCTGTCACATTTCATCTTGAGCTGGCAATGCATCAGATTTAGTTCTTTGTTTTTAATATATTGTACTACCAAGTTGTGCCTGCCTGGTAGGGCAATAAGATGTACAGGTGACCCTCACCATTCACTGGGGATACATTCTCATATCCCCCATGAAAGGTGAAATCCGAGAATAAGGCACTGCGTTCATGAACACTGTCTGCGTTCATGAAGTCAGTGCCCCCGGCGGGGGTGGGGGGAGGACATGGCTGTGCTGGTGACGGCAGGAGCCCAGCAGCAGCAAGCACAGAGTTCCTGAGGAGCTCCTTTAAGTGTATTTAAGAAGCGGGTTTGGCATTGGCAAATATTTGAAACAGATGCGATGGGCTAGCTGGCAGTGACCTAGCCCAGGGGTTTTGAAGGGGTAAAAGATGATTGGAGGACTTGGGATTTCCTTTCCGCACCAATCAGGCCCCAGAGACTCACTCTCCATGTCCCAGTTGGCCCCTTGGGTCACCTGGAGGGGGATAAAAGGGGCAGCGTGGGCTGACGCAGGAGAGACCAGCGAGGGACAACAAGGAAGGAGCTTCACAGAGCTGGCAAGAGCTGAGCCAGCGGGGCAGGAGCAGTGCCTCAGAAGAGCCTGAAAGAGCAGGACTTGCAGGCAGCAGTGGGACCCTCAGCAGCACAGCGTGCAGCCGGCAGGAGAGGCTCCCCACTGGGCTCCAGGACCCCCAAGGAGAGGCTGCAGTCAGCAGGAGAGGCTCCCCAGCTCCAGGAAGGATCTGAGAAGCAACCTGAGAGGTTCCCAGCTCTGCTTCCAGCTCCTCTAATCAGAGGCTGGGCAGCTCGATGTGAGACCAGGCTCCAGGAAGGTCAAGACCCCTAGCAGGCTGGAGCGATGTCATCAGTGCTGGTTGTATGGCAGCATTCCTGCCTAGCATATGGCTGATCTGGGTTCAAGTCCCAGCTGAGGTGTTTTGGGGTGAGTGAGATAACAAGAAGCAAATCTTTAGTGGAAAGGGGCCATTGTGTTTTCCTCCTCTTCCTCCCCCTCCAGGTACCAAGGCCCTATATTTCCTTGTCATTTGATATTTTGCATTTTGTGCCTTTTTATATTTCACCAACCCATATTGTTTGTTCTGCTGTTTGTGTTTTATATTTTGTTAACCCTGTTTTTTTCAGTAATTGTAAGCGTCTAACCTTTGTTGAATCCTGCCCCCTTTGGGGCATTGTAGTGTCCACTATACCCTCTGATTTATGCCTGTTATGTTCCCAGTATTAAAAGGTATATGGTTAAGTCCTCATTGGTAGTCTGACTCTGCTGTACAGGGGGAGGAGAGTCCCTACACCTCCCACAGCGCTTGTGCACCTGCTTTGATCCCTTCAGTTGGAGAGGGGGTACCACTTGGAGTACCACCTGGGTTACATAGCGAATGTTGAACCCATGTGTAGTGAAGGTTTCCTGTAGTTGAGACATAGTTTAATTGTTTTACTGAGTGCCTCACTGCTCTCTGCACCATACAGAGACACTGATATCATGGAAGCTATCCCATAGCGAAGCTTGTATTAGAGGCTTTCAATATGATAGTGGAAAGAGAGGTGACTTGTTCATATCTTTGACTGAGTTTTAGTAAAGTTAAAAAATTACCTTGTGCTTTTATGTTAATTTGATCACCAGATCAGCACACCTGATTGTCTTATGTTCTTTGTAATTGGAATATTTTATCTTAATTTTGTGGAGGTCACTACTTGAGATTTTGTATTACATGAGGGATGTATTATTTTTGGTTATTTGCTGGAGATGGAAGCAAAAGCATTATAGAACATTTGCATTCTGCCCACTGTCACAGGCAATATGAAGGTAACAAAGAATACATTTGTCTTTACTTATTTTCTGCTTTTCAGATTTTGAGTGCAACCACAATAATTTCTATCAAAGTATAGTGTGTATTTGATATATATGCCCACATGCATTTCACCCATTTGTTGGGGAAGAGCCATAGAATTTGTATGATTCTTGTTGGGTGGATAGTATTAAATGACAGTGATGGGTCATGTGGGTTCTAAGGGTTTGACACAGCAGGAAGCAGCACATATATACCTTCAGTATTGACACGATTGACATCAGTTCAGCAGAAGGGTGACCAGGCCTTTCCCTAGGAAACATATGCCAAAACTATTATCAAAGCCTACATCATGGCCTGCAGCAAACTGGACAGGATGCTAATGAGGAGGGAATTGTGCAAAAATTCGGAGAGCATCCTGCATTATCAGAACAGAATGCTGAATAAACAGATTATTTCCATTATGCATGCAGTATCTGCTCTGTCAGCAACTGCATGGGTAAAGATTTTGATCTTTATCGGGTTTATGCTGTTTTATTTTTCATTTACATGGCTGCTGTTGTTTTTTTAAGTGCAAATATAAATAAATAAATAAATAAAGGCAAACATCTAAGACACTGTAAAAAGGACTGTGGACCCAGGACAGCTCATTATTTCTCCTTGAGGAAGAAGTGGCTGGTGCATCCTATGATGCCTGTGACAATGTGTAATGAAGCACTGCGCTATGTCAAACCCCAAGTCATAATTCTGTCTTATCTGCTATGATGAGACATTTTGAACTACTGAACTTAACAGAGGTTATAAGTGTAAAAAAAAAAATGGCTTGTGTTTTACCACCTATTTAAGATGCTCAGAGTCAGACTGGGTGATTTCAAGTCAGTTTAACAGGGTGTACTTGAATCATATCTTGCAAATCAGACTTAGAAATCAGATTGTATGGATGATGCCAAAGTTGCCTAATAGTCTTTTGCAGTCTTTGGATATGGTTGGAATTTATCTCTTATTGCCAGTCTTGCCATTGTGTGTGCTTCCCCCACCCCACCATCACCACCACCACCACCGATGGCTTTCCTGGATAGCAAGAATAAGCCCAAAAATCAAGCAAGTTTTGCTAAATGAGAACTCCACCCAATAACTACCCATATGGTCTCACTTGTGGCCAACAGAAGTAACCTGTAACTCTTATTGATACAGCAGGTAGTACTGAAGTGGGGACCGAGTTATGTTCCAGTGGGCATGTCTACACATGCAAATGCTGTGGGATGGGTTTACTGTACAGTAAATTACTCTACAGTAAACCCATCCCAGATAGGTGTCTATGTGTGTGGGGATGTGGGAGAAGATTTGTTGTTCCTGGCAGCAGTCTGCTTCTGCTCCTTGTGGCCCTGCACTGGCCACCTGCAGCAGTAGCCAGGGGGAACTCTAGGCTCCTCCCGACTGCTTGCCCGGGGCAGGCAGGGAACATGGGGCCAACAGACAGCTGTTTCCTGGTGGGGGGCTGGGAGATTGCTCCCTGACGCCGGGAGCTGCCTGCTGCCAGGGCGAGCTCCATCACTGGAGCCCAATGTCTACCTGCCCCAACAGCAGAGAGATCTTGGCCCCGACACCCTGATCTGGGGCAGGGGATTCAGAAAGAGCTGTAGGGGAGGGGTAGGTCCCAGCTGCCTGCCTCAACTCATCTGTGGGGCAGCTAGCAGTGAGGGCTTGCTGCCAGCTGGCCTACCAATGGATTTGGGCAGGGGCCTGGGACCTTCCCCTCCACTGCAGCTCTTTCCAGTCACCCGACGGCATGGGCCTGGGACCTGCTCTTACTGGGATAGTTCCCAGCCAGCCCCAGGCTGTGCAGGGAAGTCTCTATTTGCAGCCCAGAGATGGCTGGGGACTGCCCAAAATGGGGCAGTCCCCAGCCGCCTCCAGGCTACATGTACAGACTTCCCTGCACATCCCGGGACTGGCCAGGAACTGTCCCTGTGAGCTCCAGACTGGGCGGGGAACTTTTCCCTATGCAGGGAGCTCTCAGCCCCTACTCTGCCATTATGATCACAGAGTGACAGCTAGGAGCTCCCTGCTGCTGGGGCAGGGCGACATTGTTTCTGCCTGGGCTCCAGTAGCAGAGCCTGCCCCAACAGGAGGCAAACTCCCGCCCCTGCTGCCCAGTTCACCATGAGTAATTGTTCCCAGTTGGAGCAATTACATGCAGCACCGCCCAGTAATTACTCAGCAGTTAATTTGCTACTCTTACTTGCAGGTAGCAAATTAACTGCTGAGTAGAGGAAATTACCGTGCAGTAAGGGTCGGCACATGCGGACAGTGATGCTTACTATGCAGTAGGTGCATCTCACCAGATGCTATGTCACTGTAGCTTGTCGCTACAGCAATGTAACATCAGCAGGCACAAATCATGACACTGACTACTGCGCAGTAAGGTTGGGAATGGCCCATGTGTCACTGGGTACTTGCTGTGCTGTTATTTAGGCTAGGGACAGACATTTAAAAAGCTCAAGCCTGAATTGATTCAGTTTTTTCAGGTTAGTCTAACCTGCAGACTGTGAATCAGTTTACAGATGGATAGATGTTTAGCACATGCCTGCAGTGGCTCAGGCCAGAAGCCTGGGGGTGCTAGAGCAGCTCTCCCTTCCCTTTCACAGGGAAGCTGAGTTGAGGAAGGGGCATGGCCAGGTTTCAGTGGCTCCCTGACAGTCCAGAGCAATCCAAACACCAGGGCTGCCCGGCCCAAGGGGGGAAGTCTTCCCCTTCCTCTCTCTGCCCCACTGCCGCAGGGCCAGGAGGAGGGGCTCTGTTCAGTGCTGGGTGTGTACTTCTCCCTCCTCCTCCTCTCCAAGCACTGTGGGGTGGGGTGGGGAGGGGGGGCTCAGTGAGGCTGCCCAGCTCCAGAGGGGGACTATTCCCCCTACTCCCCCCGTGGCAGGGGGAGTCTCTGTTTCATGCTGGGGGGAACTCTTCCCCCTCCTCCTCCTCCTACCCCTGGAGGAGTAGTGGGAGCATGGAGCTTACCTGGGCAGGGTCAGGGTGTGAAGTTGGGGGGTGTAGGAACCCCTGCACACTCCCCCCCATGGCTGCACACATTCCCCCCCAGAACAGAGCTCAGCTGGGCAGAGTGAGAGTGGGTGGTGTAGGGAACTCCCATCATGGCTACACACACTCCTCCCCCATTGCTGCAGCCCCAGGCACAGAGCTCAGCTGGGCAGAATGGGGGTTGGGGGTGTAGGGGACTCCCCCATGGCTGCACACACTCCCCCATAGCTGCAGCCCCCGTTGCCTGGCAGCAGCAGCAAGCGAGGAGGTCAGGGTGCTTGTGCCTGGCACAGGCATGGCTCCAGCCAGTGCTGCACTGGGGGATAGAGCAGAGCCTGCCTTATCCCCCACCAGGGCTCTGGGCTCAGGCTCAGGCTCAGAGCCCCAGTGGGGGATAAGGCAGGTTCTGTTCTCTCCCCCAGCGATGCGCTGGCCAAAACCACACCTGCACTGGGCATGAGTGCCCTGACCTCCCCACTTGCTGCTGCAGCTATGGGGGAACATGTGCAGCCATGGGGGGAGTCCTCTACCCCTCTCACCCCAACCCTGCACAGCTGAGCTCCGTGCTTGAGGATGCAGCCATGGGGGGAGTATGTGCAGCCATAGGGGGGAGATCCCTACACCCCCCACCCAACACCCAAGCCAGCTGACTTCTATGCTTGGGGCTGCTCCTCTGGGAGGAGGAGGACCCAATCATGAAACAGAGCCTCCCTCTGTCCCTTCCTAGCCCTGTGGCAGCAGTAGCTGGGGAGGAAGGGGAGGAGGAAGAAGAGTCTCCATCCAGCACCTCACAGAGTCCCCCTCCCCACCCTGGGAGGAGGAGGAAGGGAAAGAGTCCCCGTCCCAGCATGGAACAGAGGCCGTCTCCCAACCCTGCAAGACAACCTACTCAGTATGGCCCCATTAAGGTGAAGGGGGCAGGGTTAATTCCTCCCTTCCCTGCAGCCAGGGCCTGCCAGCTCCAGAGGCCACCACTGCAGCCCCCTCCTCTCTGCTCCTGGGCAGACAGGCTGACTCTGGCCACAGTGGGGAAGTGGGGAAGGAAAGAAGAATTAACCCCTTCCCTGCTCACTTTGCCTTAATGGAGCCATGCCGGCTGGTGTCTCTGCTAGGGCTGGTCCCTGCTCTGGCTAGAGAGCAGAGGCGGGGTCAGCTCTCCTCAAACTGGTTTGAGCCAAATCAGTTAAGTCTGATACTACATTGATCCAGGTTTATCTCAAACTGGTTTTGGCCATTTTGAAACTGGTTGATGAACAGTGAACATGTATCCTGTTACAGGTTTAAATCAGTTTCTGATCACTTAAACCGGTTTACGTGTAATGTCTGTTCCTAGCCTTAGTGCTTACTGCGCAGTAGGACTGTGCGAAGCTTCGGTTGCTGATTCAATTTGGTCTGAGTAAACAGGCCTGCTTCACATACCCATACTACGCAGTTATTTAGGAACATTGCACAGTCAGGTACATGTGTAGATGTGCCCAGTTATGGCTTTCTCTCTGAGAGTGAAGAATGCAGATGAAAAACCAATGTTTCCAAACTAATTTCAAATGATTCTGTGCATCTGTAATGCAAGAAACTAGCATTTCCTTTCAGTTTATTTGCAGTTGTATTTCAGTTCATTTTTTGTTCCTCCTGTTTTTCCTGATAGCTGGCTGAAAGAATGATAGCATCTGAATTCCACTGAATACAGGGATTAAAAAGAGGAAAATTTTGGTTACAATTCATTATATCATATTATTGCATGACTGATTAAGATTACCAGGTTTAGGACTCCTCCTGGGGTTTGAAAAACATGTGATTATATGGGGGGCAGAGATAAATGAATAATTATACCACTTTGAAGGGAGCGGGGAGACATGCCTTGTGAGCGTGCTTCATCTGATCCATGATATTTGTTTTATCTGTCTGCTCCTATTCCACAGTAAGTAAAGCAGTCAGTGAAACTAATGTACAACAGTAAGTGAAATAAAAGTACAGTAACTTCAGTTTTGTTTCATTCAAGTATAAACTACCCCAATTTAACTTCCATTTACCGTGGAATAGGAATGGATAGATGAGCTACTTGCATGGGATTCAACTGAACCACTGTAAATTCCCCTCACCTCCTTAAAACAGGCCACTGATTTATCTGTCTACATCAGTGATTCTCAAACAGGGTGCCATGTTATCCTGGGGTACTTTGAGATCATTTCAAGGATGTCCTGCTATGTTAGCACTTCCAGGTGTGCACACAGGATTTATATGGTAACCCCAGATATTTTAAATAGGAATCTGTGTTGTTAAAAACATTCTGCCCTTTTGTGGTTTTCCTGAGTTCTTTGCAAATAATAATTGCTCTATTGAGTCTAAAGTTAGACCATTGGTCTATATCCTAGAATGGCATTGCTCAAAATCTGGATGCCAGAAAAATTGGGGCCAAAATTATGATGGTGCAAAATCAAATTAAAATAATGTTTTAATTTCTGTTTTATACCCAGAGATTATTGTTGTGCAACTATTATGTTATGCCAGACCCCTTGAAGAATGTAACTCAGTAAATATAGTGAATTCAAATTCCTTAACTGGAGTAACACAATAAGCATCTAGGAGGAATGTAATTTTATGAGTCTGGGGAAAAAAAGCATATATAGACTTGAATTCTTGGTATATTATCATAAATCAGGATTCAAAACCCGAGACAGTCCAAATTGGTACCATTGCTTCAAACTAAAAAATCAATTCAAAAGGCCTGTCAGGTGTTATCATATCCATCCCACTTTCTGCTTTATTAGACCTGGGAGAAAATTCTTTTAAATGTTTGCTAACCTTTACAAAGCAAGAATACTAACTTAATAAACATGAATTCTTTTTAATGAACTTTACTGCATGGTTTGGGTTGTAGTGAGTTTGGTTTTTTTTCTTCTTGACATTTTGTCCATTTTGTAATGAGTTTTCTAAGGAAGAAAACTGTAGCTCTTCCTCCTTGACAGGACAAAACTGTCTCAAGGAAACAAGTTACAATGGAGTTCCCCTGGGAGAAAAATCTCATAATCAGTCTAAATAGCGGTGGTTAAGTGGGGCACCACCTTGGCATCAATTTAAGAGGGGTGCCAGGCGTTCCCCCCCCATCTCCATGAAATCCATACCTTGGCAGCAAAAGCAGCCCTGTGGCATTGCTTTTGTAGCCTCATCCAGGTGCACAGGCACCACATTGCTACTGTAGGAGAAATGGGCAGGGTGGGTAGATATGCTGGAGTTGCAATAGCTGCAGCAGCGCCTGCTAGAGATTGTTTTTGAATCCTGGTATAGGTGATACTCCTGCACCTCACACCCCACAGAACCCTCTGTGTGCTCAGTGCCACCTCCCTGCCCCTCCCCCTGCTCTCCGGCAGGGTTTGTTTAGGGTGCAAACCCTGCTCATTGCACCTCTACTCATAATATTTACTAGTTAGAACCTTAATGAAAAATTGGACAATATGCCATTCGTAGATCAACAAGAAAAAGATATTTTTACTCTGAGGACACTGGAACGCTCAGAAACTTTAAAAATACTTTCCTGTTCAGAAAGAATGAATGATGAAGAACTACTGAATATCATTCCAACCTGATTTTTTTTCCTTCACTACATTCCACTGGTAAACTTGCACTGACTGGAGCTCACGTTTTATAAAATGAACAACAGCATGAATGAACAAATATCACTTTCATAAAGGAAGATGACTTACTACTTTTGTCCAATTTTAAATGCAGTCTGAAGCATATTCTATGCAATTGCCTCCATCCAGGTAATAAGAGACCTAAATAATAAGAACTGAAGATTATATTAGAATATATATTTGGCTCATATTTCTGTCACTTCCCCTCTCCTCTCTTGCTTTCCCCAAAGTGAAATCCCGCTCAATTAGAGATTGAATATGTGTCAGATTCCATTGATTTTTTTCTTCTCTTTGTCTATACCCATCAGCCATTGTAAGCCCCATTTTAAAATAATAAATATGACCTACTATTCCTAGAATGCCAATTTCATTTCTTCTTCCTAACCTCTGAACGTGAAGGATTGTTTGTGCTTGTTTGTTTGCTGTGTCAGAGCTAAAGGACATGTTAGTTTCTCTTTTGCCAACTCGCCTGCTGCACAAAAGCTCTTTTCTTTATAGAGAGGTCTTCTATTTCTTAATTGGCCTACCACTGCTGGAGTCGCTATAAATAAACCTCTCACTCCAAGTGTATATGCTGGAAAACTATGAGAGTAAAGAATGAGTGCAACTGATGGCTTTATTTAATAGACTTGTAGGCTCTAAGTAAATAAACACAGCTGCATAAATAAGAATGGTGAAAATCCAACAGAAGTCTGAAGACACATTGGACTGGCTGCTGGTGAGAGTTTTTGTGTTTTTAAAGTCACTGCTGTGTTGTTAAAATTTCTTGGTAAAATAACAATGAATCTTCCTTTTCACTTGATGGCTTACTGTATGTTAATAATTCTACAGTGAATAACAATAACAAATGAAAAGCCATTATTTGCCAAATCATTTTAATGCAAGTTTTCTGCCATACTTCGATTGAACCCTACTGCACATTGTTGTATTCATGCTACATCTTTATGTTCATAATGTTCAATTATCGCATCAGCAGCACTCACTTTTGTATTTTTATTGGCTAGGATAGTTATGGAATATGGGTCCTTATTACACAAATAAAGTCTCAGTAGTATTCTAACTGCCAAAAAAGGAAATATTATAGTTATTAAACTGCAGCATTTTTTTCCTATTCCTGTTAATAATTTCCTTGAGTTCTTACAAAGAACTTACTTCATTCAGCTGGGCCTTAAAGATGATTATACTTACTATGTAAAGGAAAAAAAACAATTGAACTAACTAAGCACAGTGAAAAAGTCACTGGTATATAAGTGAGATTGATGTCACATGGGATATTACCAGTAATTTTGAAATTAACACCTATTTTTCAAGATCTATAATTGTATAACTAATTTTAGAATTTGAGAGGCTATATTTGAAAAATATGATTTAAATATAAAATGTCTATTTGGATCTATGTTTTACTTCATTAGACTCCAACAGGCAAAAAAAAGTGGGTCACTTTGCAAATTATACCATGGCTAGGGAGAGAAGTTGCACATAAACTGGTTTGAGTGATCAAAACTGGTTTAAACCTGTAACAGAACATAAATTCATTGCACATAAACCAATTTCAAAATGGCCAAAACTGCATTAAGATAAACCTGGTGGAATGTAGTATCAGACTTAACTGATCTGGATCCAGATAGTTTATGCAACTTCTGTCCCAGACCCCTTCCTGGTTTAAGTTAAACCAGAGTCCTCTAGCATCCTCTCTGAGCTAAGTTGTGCCCTCTGCTCCAGAGAACAGGGTTGCCCCTGCCTTTCTGCTCTCTAGCCAGAGCAGGAGAGGGGACATGATGAGACATCAGCCGGAATAGCCCCATTAAGGCAAAGTGGGCAGGGAGGGGATTAATTCTTCCCTCCTCCTCCCCACCCGGGTCACTGCAGCTGGGATCTGTCTGTCTGTGGGTGAGTGACTGAGACAGAGGGGGCTTTCCTCTCTATCCACTTGCAAACCAGTTCAGTTTCTCCAGGTTAGACTAACCTGCAAAGTTTGAATCAGTTCAGGCTCAGGCTTTTTGAATGTCTGTCCCTAGCCCATGTAAGTAACAAAGATAAAATTAGAAATTTGTTTGAAAATGCATACACAGCCTAAAGACTGCTTGTAACTTCGATATACTTTTTTTTTCTTTTCTGACAGAAAGCTGATTGAGGAAAAAATATAGCTGATATCTGCAAATAGGGGTTACACAAGGAAGAATTCCTTAAGCAGAATTCCTTCCACCTTTACATGTTACCTTCTTCAAAACCACTGCTTTCAACTGGCAGAATTAACACAATAGTTTTATAGAACCTCACAAAATCTCTCTGTAAATTCCTGTAGAAACCTGCTCACTTGCGAGCTTAACTTGTCTCTAAATTATTTTAGTACTGACATTTTATATCTTGTGGTGGACATAAGGTACCTGCTTCTTCCTGCAGCAAAATGTGGAAAAATAATCTCTGTATTAACCAACACTTTCTTTTTTCCTGCTTTAAGTGTACTATGACAAGTGACTTTAAATTTCAGGCTGTGGTATTTTGTACTTGTTTCTGGATGTGACTAGACTAGAGTTTACATCATTATTGTAAATCAAGTTAATAATTTATCTGAAAGTTAACAAACACCAAACTTAAATATATGCAAAGTGTCTAAGTGGACATTTACAAATAAGTTAGTTGATTTAAATTAAGTGGCAAATCAATTTAAAAAAACAATCTGAATGACTCCAGGGCCAAAACTTTGGTCCAGACATAACTTCAATAGCCTTATCTAGGCACGGTTTTAAAGGTGTAATGTTAGAAATTATTAGCTAACAAGGTCTGACTAGCACATTTTAAAACTCTGGTGTATGCAAGCCAGCATGTACTTTAACATGTGCTAAACCAATTGAGTTAAAACCACCTTCCTGCCATGTTCTAATGTTGATCAGTTTAGCATGTGTTGAAGCATACATGGCATTATCCACGCAAGACTTTTAAAATGTGTTACTGTGTATTAGTTAATTTTAAAATCCTTGTCTAGACAAAGCCTCTGACTCTGTTTCACATTTGCTCAATCTATAAATCAAATGATATATACTTTTTCTTAACTACCAGTCTTACATCAGCCTGGCATCTGAAAGTCACCTATGTTCAGTTTGGTTCAATCAATGGAACAATTTTGTTCATGGCATGAAAACTGGAAGGGAATCAAGGTCATTTTTATAGAGTGGTGTGGTTTTGCAGGGCAGGCAATAGTACAGGAATGTAACAACTTATATTGGTATAATTAGCATCCATGACTGAATACCTTCACACGGAAGATCTGGTGAGCAAGAAGATACTACTTTTATGTAGTCAGAGCAGTCAGATTCTCTTGCCTTTTAAATCATATCATTTACACCGGGGCAGAGTGCATTTAAAATGGTCCAGATGTAGAGTTGTAGTGAGTCGCAACTGGTTTGGCCAGGTGTGAACAACTACATAAATGGTAAGAAGGCTATGGAAATTGAAGCCTATTACAATTAAAACCACATTCAAGAGGATAAGGATTTTGATAAGTAAAGATACATATTTCTTGTGGAAATGTAAATGTATTGAACAATACTTAAAGTAAAAAATAATTTATCTACTTGTGAAAAATAAATTTTCCCACAAAAATGTTCTGAGCCTATGGTACATTAGTAACTGTGTTATTTTTAGTATTCAATATATATTCATTCATTATACATTAATAGTCCTGTGAATTTATGCTTATTGTGTGCAATATTGTATTAAAATATGTACTGTGTACAGTCTATTTATTCCAACAAGGCTTGACATAATAATAATATGCATAGCATATTGTCCAATTATTTATGGCAAAATGTACTCGTATTTCTTTTTTTGTGTGTGTGAATGCAGTTAGCTCTCCCATTGAAAATTTACCCTTATTCGTGCAGGGTAGAAAATATATATTAAAAACCTCCAAGCAGACAAAGACATTGGTTCACACCAAGGACTAACTATCTGTGGGAGAGCTGGATCTTGGCAGTAAAATACCTTAAGCCTTGAGGGGATTTTTGTTGCTGCTGTTGATTTATATTGTTTGTTGTGTTGAAAGGAAAAAAATCAGGCCAGAAAATTGCATGAAATGGCTATAGGCCTATACAAATCAAAATAGATCAGATGTTAATTTCTAATACTTAGGATATTTAATGGCTGGTAGAGAAAAATGCAATGATCATTGATTGCACAGCAGCAATAAAATAGCAAAAAAAAATCAGTCTTCCCACAAAGCATGTATTAAAAACATAATTCCTGCTAAAGAAGCATTATGTACATGACATTTTTAAATGTGATAAACACTCCTTGCTCTATTCTTTTAAAAGATACACTTTTAATTATCTGTTAATTACTCAATTAGATGCTGAACCAAGCAGGAGAACATGCAACTATTAGGGAATTTTGCTTTATGGAGGTGTGCAAATAGTTGCTTCTCAACTCTTTCTTCATCTGGAATTGATCACTTGGTATTGAGAAAATTCATAACCATTTCAGATATGAGGGTGAAATGCTGATTGAAAGAAGCATTTACAGAAGTATGGTGGGGCTGATATAAAATGACTGTGAAATATGTTTCTATTTTGGTCAGCAGTGATTGGAGTGTATTGAGGAAATGCTGAAGTGGGAGCAGTCAGGTCTGTTCTATAGAACAATACACTTAAAATCCTATAGGAACAAAAACAAAGGATATATGGGTCAGTGATAAAGCATATGGTTACCCATATGCTTGAGATACCCTCCTGACCCTGGATGAAATCCAGTAATTTGAGGAGAGGCCTGCTGAATAGCTCAAAACAACAAAGCATTTTGAAGTGTCTGGTTACTGCTTTCAGAATACTGACACATGGAGGGGTGCACGTGTGTGTGCACATGTATGTACGCACATGCATTTGGAAGAGTATGAATACTTGGCAGTAGTGTAAATCAGTATGGATACTTACAAAACGGTTTACTCTTCAGATAAGCCTGGCATCAAACGTTCCATTCTTTTGCTTAGATCTTCTGCCAGCTGTAACCAGGACAAGACCCTGATTATTGTTAAATTGCACTTTCTGGATTGAAGATTAAATTTATTTTTAATTATCTTCACACATACTGTGAAATGGGACTATGACAGAACTAAGTAAAATACAGAACAAACAACGTTTGTACTTCAGAAAAACGATAGAATCTTTTTCTTTGAATTTTCCCCCGCAAGTTTAAATGCACCTTGTGGACTTATTTCTTTTCTGGCTCAAGCTTCTGGATGGAAATCTTTGAGCAGCACAAGCTGTGAAAGACTGAAAGTGCTGGGACTTAGGCAGGTCACCTTGTCCAATTCCAAAAGAAGCAAAATGAAAGTCAGCTGTTTGACAGGGGATGGCTGGAAAGTGCATCCTGCTTCCTCTGTCAAACCCACAGTGGATCACTCAGCCTACTGTGGGAGTAGTCTTCCTTCAGAGCTGTTTGTGAAGACAGTAATTAATCTGGACCTGACCAAACAGCATTTATGTCTCAATGTACAAAAGCCTTTAATTCCTCATTGCTTAAGACTGCTTTCTGGAAGGAGGGAGCCTTTCTTTTTTATTGATCTTGTGTTCAGAGAAACTCCGCTTTCCATTACTGCAGAGTCTCGAAAGGAACTTTCCTTGCTCCCTTTCAACGGCACGTTTTGTTTCTTTTTGTTTTAAGTCAAGGTTTATATTGGGTTTCATGACCCTTTGATTCATCTCCCTGGCTCAGCTCTGAAATGAAGCTAAGAGTCAAAGACAGCCTGGAGCCTTCGTATCACAGCCTTTTTAAAATTGGCATCTGAGAAAGATAAGGTCCACCTTCCCTTGTGTTGGGGAATCCTTTTCTTACTGAGGGTCATTCCAAAATTATTCTTCTCATCCTAGAAAAGTGAAGATTTACTGCAGTGAAACTCCAGCATGCGTTTGAGTGCTTTGTGGAATAAAGAATATGCTTAAACACATGTGTAAAATGAATCATGTGTTGACGTGTTTTGCTGAATGGGAACCTATGTTTTGAAATGTTACATGTACCTTGTTTAAAAACATGTTCTATTTGCTGTTTAGGGAAAATTGCTTGTAAAATATAAAACTGATATAAACAATGTGAAATTAAAGTGCTGCAGATACAAAAGGGGAGCTGTTACTTTTGAAGTTATTTTAAAGATGTTCATAGCTGAGAGGTAATTTTGATCAAAACATGGAATGGCAATTAGAAGTACTCCCCTGTCCACTCCTTTCATGTGGGTTAGGACTGTGCTTCTTAAGAGTAAAGCTGTGGCCCTGGGATGTTTAGGAAATCAGGTAGTCGCAAGGCATGTATTTCTATATTCTTATGGGTCCTAACTGTAGCTGGAAAAGTGTCTTTTAAGAACCATTATGAGAGTTTAGATTCCTTTGAAGGTGCAGGGAAACAAAAACCTGGTTATAGAGTATTATATATACCTTTGAATCTTGAAAGAGATATTTTGTGTACGGAAGGCTTTTTTAATGAGTTTTGTTTGTTTGTTTGATTTTTGTTTTTTGGTGAAAGTGTACGCATGGAGGGAAAGGAGGAGGGAGAGAGAGGGTACGTATATATGTGTATACATGAATGTGCTCATGTGTAATCTTATTCCAAATGTATAAAATAAAATTGATAATTTTAGAGTTTGTAAAGGCTGTTGCTGTCTATATCAGAGTCTTTTGTTCTATGTACTGACACTAAGTGATTCCTTCAGGGCCCCTCTAGGGCTAGGGACAGACATTAGACATAAACCAACTTAAGTGATCAGAAACTGGTTTAAACGTATAATAAAACAGATGTTCAGTGTGCATAAACCAGTTTGAAAATGGCTGAAACCAATTTGAGATAAGCCTGGTTGAATGTAGTATCCGATGTAACTGATTTGGGTCAAACCAGTTTATGCAATGTCTGTCCCAGACCCCTTCCTGGTTTAAGTTAAACCAGAGGCCCCCAGCATCCCAAATGCTTTGCAGCTCTGGGCGGGGCTGTCTGCTGGAGCAGAGCAGGATTGGCTCTGCCCCTCTCCTTCCTAGCCAGAGCACTATCATTGCTCTGGCTGGCTCAGAGACTGCTGCCAGACTTCCTCTTCCCCTCCCCGTTAGCTGTTCAAGCAGGGATCCCCCCTCCCTCCCCTCTCTCATGGCAGGAACCCCAGCACAGGGAATGCAGCATCTGGCCATGCACCCCCATGTTGGCTAATGCTGAGAGGTGTCTGTGTGGGTTTCCAATCTCCCTGAAATAAAGGCAGACACAGCTAGTGGCTTGCAAATGAACCCTGCAGATAAGAAGAGCTTGAAATTAATGAGAGATTTTCTTCTGTAGGGCTTGATGGGCCAATAAACTTTGTTCTGACAAACAGCTTGCTGGGTGCAATCCATCAGTCTTCAAGAGGGGACAGAGAAAAGTGTTAGAAATGATTTGGTTTTCAGAGAGTCTGAAGAAGCAAGGAGACAGAGATTGAAAAGCTCAGTATCAACTGATGCAGGGTCTGGCAACACTCCCACCTCTTGAGCTGCCAGTGGGGGAAAAGCATGGGACTGCAGGCAGGTTTATGGGTTTCCAACCCTCCCTAATCAGAACAACCTGCTGGGGCCTGGCCATACCCCCCTGCCCCCCTCAGCTCAGCACTGTAAAAGGGAGGGAGGGCTGCTCTAGCACCCTCTGGCTTCTAGTGTGAGGCACTACAGGCATGTGCCTGCATTTCTGTAATGAAAAGGGAATGTCTATCCACCTCCAAATTGGTTCAAGCTTTGCAGGTTAAACTAACCTGCAAAGATTGAATCAATTCAGGCTCAGGCTTTTTGAATGTCTGTCCCTATCCTAGATGTTCAGGTAAAGATTTGATAGCAGCTGGTGTGTGACCCACAGAATTACGCCTCCTGCTGGTACCTTATGCGCATGGCTGGAAGCATGATTGTGGGATGCAGCATCAAAAACTATCACACCTTATTGCTGGTACAGGGGGAGCCTGGGATTGTCATCCTGGCTCCCCCTGCACTGGCAAGTAACAAATTCTCACAGCTGTGAGTCCTGTAGCTGACAAGACTTGTAGCCATGCCAGCTCCTTGCAGCTGCTGGGACCATGGGGCACTGCCAAATCTGTGAGTCACCTCAGTTGCACATGGTGGACCCCTGTGGCTGGGAGTCCTGTCAGTTGATGGGGCTCCCAGCCACAGGGGCAGACCCTGCTATACATGCGAGTTAAAGCCAAATAGTAACTAGCTATAATATTATTGCACATTTTCCAGCAATACCTTTATAGCTGGTTGGACCTTTTCATGTTGTGATCATTAATTTGCAACTGTAGCCAGTCTAAATTAATTTGCAATTAACCAGGTAATTGAATGATACATGTAACATGTACAGGGGCCCTAGTTTCATTTTCTGAGGGCTCTTTCAAATCTTCCTTGTATATCAGGGGTGGGCAAAATACAGCCTGCGGGCCAAATCCAGCCTGCAGAGGGGCTTTGTCAAGCCTGTGGCAGGTCACTTGGTCCCACCTGGCACAAGAATTATCCCACAGTGATGTGTCCTTCCGCCCCCTGGGCACACAACAGAGCTAAGGCAGCTCCACGCTGGACTGCGTTTCTAGGCAGCTGCTGGTCTCAGCCCCATGATACTGGTGGGGACCCGCATGCAGCTGCAACCCACCCTGAGCCAGCTCGCTTGCTCGCACTGAACAGCTGCAGCAACAGCAGTGCCACCAGGGCAGAAGTGTGCTTGGCATGGGGGAAAAGCAGCCCCTCCCCCTAAATGCTGCCTAGTGCTGCCTGCAGCAGCTGCGCAGAGCCCACGCTGAGGTACCTTGCACTGTCACTGCTGCCTCTGGGCTGCTCTGTGTGGCAGCGCAGAGGAGCCACAGGGCAGCACAGCACAGGCTCCGTGGGTCTGCTGCAGGAAGTGCTGGGCAATACTGGGGGGGAGAGGCTGCTTTTTCCTCATACCACTTCTGCCCCACTGGTGCTGCTGTTGCTGCAGCTGCTTAGCATGAGAAGGTGAGTCTGCAGCAGGTGTGGGGCGGGTTGGGGGCTGAATGCAGGTCCCTGCCATTACCAGAGGGCTGGGGCCAGCAACTGCCTAGAAATGCAGTCCAGTGCAGAGCCACCCCACCCCCACAGTGTGTCCAGGGGGCAGCAGGATGCATCACTGTGAGATGATGCTTGGGCCTGGTGGCACTGCCATGGGTGGGCAGTGCGAAGCAGGCGTGGGGGCCGGGTCATGGCTATGCACATGTCTGGCTGATCTGCTCCTGCCGGGGTCAGTTCAGAGCAGGCATGGGGTGCGTTGGGGGTGTCTGCTTGACAGTGGTGGGGAAATGCCACAGGGTACTCGGGCTCTGGCTTGTTGTGGAGTGGGGGTAGGTGCTGACCGGCTCAGGAGGCCATGAGCGGGGGGGCTCCCATGCACACCCCACCATACCTACAAACCCTCCCCTGCAAATCCACAACCACACTCTTTCCCACACACAATCACACCCCTCAGAAACACCACACCTTCCCACACCCCTCCCCACAAGCACCCTCCCCCACACCAACTCATGGGTCTCTGGGGGGACCCCTGCTCACTACTACCTGCACACACCTCATCACACACATGCACCTCCAGTTACAGTCCCCCCACAAACCCCATACCCACTCACACACACACATCCCCACAAACACCCCCCACAAGCCTCCCATACTCACCCATATCCACACATACCTGCACTTTCCCCCATACCTTCCATACCCCTCTGCTCCTCCCCTCTGCAATATACAAGAGTAAGACTTCATTTCAAGCTATTATGCAATCACCTCTATGTACATGATGCAAATGCACACACATCAGCTCAAAAAATATTTTAAAAATAAGATAAAAATATGCTATTGTGGATTTTTAGTATATAATTTAGATTTTTTCTGGTTCCAAGATGGCAAACCCCTTTTCCAAAAGGAGTACTTCTGGGGCAAGGTCAGGGACTCCTGGTGACCAAAGGTCAGGGTTTAGGAGGTGGAACTTCTGGTATCAAGATCGTGACAAAGGGGCGGGGCACCCATCAAGGGGCGGGGCTACCTGTGCAGCCCTGGACAGCTCACCAAAACTCATGAAGCGGCCCTCAAGCTGAACTAATTGCCTGCCCCTGTTATATATTAATTGAAGCTGCAGGTTGTTCTCTGTTGGCAGTCTGGTAGCCCTGATAAAATCACATATAACGTGGTGCTTAGAAAATTAAGAGCACAGTGCTTTTTGTCTTATCTAGCACTTGTCATGGACTTGATGCTTTTTTCTTCCCTTCCAATAAATTAGGCCTTTTTGGATTTTGCAGTTATTTGCAAAAATCAGATGAAAAAAGTGGGTGAGAGACAATGTTACAGTAGTGTTTTTCAATATTGCACTTGCTCGTAATTTTCAGTTACTAATCAAAGTAAAGTTTTCAGAAGTGTACTAGTTTCACTTGCACACTGGAAAATTTTAGCCTGGATCTTAGTTTGAGTCTAAAAATGTAAGGTGATGGGCACAGTTCACTGGTCAACCGTTCAGACTCTTTTAACATCATCTATCTATTATGGAGAAACTTGTTTCATGGCTTTCTTGGAATTATAATCAAACTTAGATTTCATCAGTGAAATGGCAATAGGGGATGCAGTTCTGTTTACATGTACCCAGCCTTCTCTGAATTTTCATTCCTGTGAGTAAAGCAAGCAGAATGATTCTAGTTTCCTGTTTATATAGATATAGCTTTGATGCAAATACAACAGGCTAACAAGCAGAAACAGAGTTCCTGTTTTAGCTATTTCTCATACAGATATGTAAAACTCTAATGACATGCAATGACAATAATGAAGAATAATAGGCCACAAAACAGAAACCTTTCATCAGCCCCAAACATTTGAAGACATACTTTCTGCCCAGTTAGCACTTTACTACATCCGGGACAAAAGCCAAGGGATCAGAATAAAAATCTGGGAGGTAGGAAAGACCCAATTTATAAATTTATTGATTTTAAGGCTAGAAGGAATCATTTATCTAGTCTGACTTCTTATGCAGCATAAGCTACAAAATTTCACCTAATAATTCCTGTATTGAACCCAATAATTTCTGTCTGAACTGGAGGACATTTTAGGGTGTTCACTAGTGATTTAAAGATTCCAAATAATGAGGAATCTATTGTACACTTTGAAAAATTATTGCAATGATTAATCATCATTGATATTTAAAAAATTGAACCTTATTTTCATTTTGAAGGAATATAGCTTCAGCTCTGACCAGTGAAACGTATTATGCTTTTGTCTGCTTGATCAAAGAGCTCTCTACTATCCAGTGACTTTTCCTTATGTAGATAATTAGATTCTGATCAAGTTACTTCTTGATCTTACTTCCCATATTGCTGATACTTTATTTGGCAGCCTGTATTTCTGTTCTATGGGAAGAATACCACCCTCCCTTTTAAAATAGCCATTTTCTTTTAATGTCATCTTATGAAACGCCACACCTGTACCATGATCACTTGCATACTGCAGGACCCAGTCTCAAGTATTGACCCAGTCTCAACTGCTTTTTTGGTAGCTCATTTCATAGCAGCAAGATTTGTGATCAGAGGAAACATTAATAAAGTAACTCCAATTTTATCTTAAAATGGTTCTATATTTTTAACTTCAAATAGCCGAATTCAGTGTCTTAAACCATCTTATGACATGCACTTTATAACAAGATAAGTGCTTTGGGTATTTTTACATGTGCTTCAGGAGTTGTGGGGGGGCAGGTGGTGTTTTAATTAGAGCACCTCTAACAGCCACTCTAATTAAAAGTGCCACAGCATCTCGTGCATCAGCATCCCTGCACTTAAAATGGTAGTGGGGGCGCTTGAACTAAAGTTTGTCAAATGAGCTTTAGTTCAAGGGCTCCTGCTGCCATTTTTAAGTGTGGGGATGCTAATGCACAACATGTAATTACCATGCTTCAGCAGACTCAGTTATTCAAGTTTGTTCCAGTGTGCTGTAATTACAGTGTGTTGGAGCAGTCTCCATGCTCATGTACAGGCACCATTTTAATTCCAAGTAAACTTGTAATGTGCTTTACAAGAGAGGCCAGCAAGGGCAGTTTCACACCAGTTTTTTCCTTGGCTGTTTCAGATTTCTCTTGGAACAGCAGTTCCATGTACTCCACACTATGTATTCCACACTTATTTTCTGTTGGGTTACTTCCTAAAATGATTAGCAATACCAAAGTGTGTGTGTGAGTGTGTGTAATACACACACACATCTGTCCAGGATAACCCTGAAAAACCTCAATCCCTTTCCCTAGCAACTATCTCTATAACAAATCAGAGAACAATACAAGGTGCTTGGGATACTGTTTCCTTTCTGCACTCTGAGCCAAATTAATATTATTCCCTGAACGTTTGTTGCTCTCTAATTTTTATATATTTTATATGTGAATTCATTGCATGGAATATCTTTATGAATAGTTTGCGTGTCACACCTCCTCATTTATGTATTTTTCTGTGTTTTATCTTTTGTGAGGAAATGTGTGTCTGTGTTGTATAAATACAGTACATCTAATTCCAAGCTAATGACAGTAGCTATGATACCAGTAACAAAAATGTTTGTTACATTGAATAATTACTTCCCTAACCTTCTATTTTTGAAATATGGAAAATCAATTGAGTTTCATTTTTCTCTGATTTCATCCCACTTATGTTGTTTTTTTCTATTCCATTCCACTATTTAATATGATATAGTAAACACTTTTTTGCATGAAGAATATCATGTAATCAAGGCAATTTGGACTTCTCTCTAACCCATGCCTCTAACATGAGACGAATTGGTCAGATTTAAAACATACACTTACAGAACAGTTACAGAACTTTACATTTCCAAGGTGCAGTTTAGACTGTTTATTGCATGTTCAATTAGGCTAGGGAAAGACATTAAAAAAGCCTGAGCCTGAATTGATTCAATCTTTGGAGGTTAGTCTAACCTGGCTAGGCTCAATCGATTTGTAACTGCACAGACATCCCAGACATGTGGGCATTATCAGTTACCTGTTGATTCTACCTTTGTCCTGTCTGCCACAGCCTGGACTGTAGCCAGCATGTGGTCTGCTAGCTAAAGGTGTGTGTCTGTAAGGCAGAGGGGCAGCGGACTCCCTGCTTAGGGGGGAGGTGGGGAGCAGAATCCAGGCAGACGCCTGCAGTCTCTGCCAGAGCTGCAGCCAGGGAGCAGAGGGGAGAGGCCAGCCCTGCTGTGGAGCAGAGAGCCCCACCCAGCCCAGAGAGTAAGCTGGGATGCTGTGGGAGGCTGATTTAACTTAAACCAGCAAAGGGTCTGGGACAGATGTTGGATAAACCGGTTTGTCTGAAATCAGTTCAATTTGATATTCCATTCAACCAGATTTATCTCAAACCAATTTTAGCCATTTTCAAACTGGTTTATGTGCACTGAGCATCTGCTGCGTTACAGGTTTAAATGAGCTTCTGATCACTTAAAGTGGTTTATGTCTAATGTCTGTCCCTAACCCTGGAGAGTAGAGTTCACAATGAATGATTAGTTTGAAGTGATATGTCCATCAAAATAATCTATGTTGCCAATGTATTATTCATTATACCCAGAGACTCTTTGCCAACCTGTCAGACTTTTGTGCTTGACATGCTATTGTCTTCCAAGAGTTGTGAAAACTAATATTTGAGCCACTCAAAAGCCAATTTTTAAGTATGCATGTTTGATTTTTTTTCCATATAGGTATGGACTTTTAAATAGGATGATGCATCTGTCATGTGTACAGAATGTATACAGTATCTGTTGCACATGCAAGAGGTCTGAGTCCCTGGGATAAGCCACTCATCTGGGCATTGTGCATCCATGGGGATAAGATTTTTGAGCTGCACGGAGAACAAAAAAGAATTTAAATAGGAGGGTATTTCTGACATTAATGGAAAAATGGCTGCCCATGCTGTATGTCTGCTACAAAGTGGGAAACAACACAGCAGTGGGAAACACTGATAGCAGCATTGTTGAATGCATCCATCATTTACGATTATGTAAAGAAGTAATGCTGTCCAGTAAATTATCATTTCACACAAAATGGTTTTATTTTGAAATTGACATTCATACTAACTCATATTATAAAGTTAGTTAATATACAGTTAGTTCAGTCAGTTCAGGTACTGAACCAAATCATTTCTCAGGCCTCAGACCTCTAATCTATCAAAAAAGGCTACTTGTATGTGTGCTAAGTGAGAAAAGACAATTAGTCCAAGGAATTTTGAATAAAGTTGTGTGATTACTAAGTGATTTTTGTTATCTTGATAAGTACAAGGGTAAGGGGAACAAAAAAGCATTTAGAAACCTGGCAAACATCTACTAGAATTATATTAAAGCATTGTTTTTAGCTTTACTCTTCTGGAAGCAGTATATGTATTTTTTTTCCTAACTGGAAGCCATAGCTGCCCATGAAAAAGAAAGGCCTCTCCTTGCTTATCTGACTTAATATCCTCATCTCCTTAGATGTAGAATGTACCTTTTATTTTCAGTAGTGAGTCTTGAAAATCATCTGCCTTGGAAATCAGGCTAGATATCAGGAGGCGCTACTTCACAGTCAGGACGGCTAGGATTTGGAACCAACTTCCAAGGGAAGTGGTGCTCGCTTCTACCCTGGGGGTCTTCAAAAGGAGGCTAGATAGGCACCTTACTGGGGTATTTGACCCCAGCATCCTTTCCTGCTTATGGCAGGGGGTTGGATTTGATGATCTGCTCAGGTCCCCTCTGACCCTACCAACTATAAAACAGGTGCCATTATTATGACAGCACCTAACACATTCACTGAGCACCAGCTGGCTGCTTTTAAATATCACAGAAATATCACTAGCCTATACTAGTAAAACAGTACAGTATATCAATGATAGACTGAATCAAGACCTTACCTTTGACCAGCATTGACAGCCTATGGCCTGTGGGCTGGATCTGGCCTATGAAGAGGCTGGATCTAGCCCAGGAAGGAAAGAGGGGTATGCCTCACGCACAAGCAGCTTGAGATCTTGAGGAGTGGTAAGCAGGATGGTGAGCATCTTTTAAAAAATAGGCATGAAGTTGGGAACTGGGTGCCTGTGGAAATGGCAGTGGGGAACAGGGAGCTCTCCACTCCCCAGCTGCTACTTCTATGCATGAGAGGAGCAGGGAAGGAGGGGAAGGTTTTGTGGTCTCTGGCTTTCAGCACTCGGGGAGCTTTAAAGAACACAGCTTTTTAAGGATTCATGGGTGCCAGGAGCCAGAGACTGGGCCTAAGCACCTGAGTAAGTTTAAAAACATAGCTACAGCCACATTTTTAAAAAGTCCCTGTGCTCCACACTGTGAAGCAGTGCCTGCAGTTGGGGAGGGAGGAGCTCCCCAGCTCCGCAGCTGCTGCTTTCATGGGTGCCCTAAGACTTAACTGAGTGCTCAGCTTGGGCTTCCAGATGCATAGAAGCTTTTTAAAGGCCCAGGGTGGAATGAGCCCAAGAGCAGGGATATGTTTCTTGATGTTGGGCTCATGAACACTGTGTTCTAGACCCTGGGGCTACTCCAGGCCAGATCCAACTTCTTTTAGGTAGTAACCATCAAGTTTGGCGGATGAACAATGAAAACATTGTTCTCCTATGGAATTTTACCCCACAATCTGTTTGGTATGGACTGTGGGTGGTTTTGCCTATAGCAAGTGGCACAGCCACTTTCCTTGGATCTCTTGTTTATTTTAACAATGCTTGCAGTAGTTGGACACTGATAGCCCTTATGTCCCTCCTTTACCTGTGATAGGTGTGTCTGCTCTATACTTTATGGCAATATTTGTTGTAGTTGAGTGGCAGGGTTGATTCTGTTTAAGGAACGGGTTAGACAAGCACTTAGATGTTTTGGATAGGGATGTTCCTGTCTCTGGCATGGGATTGGACTACATGACTCCCTGAGGTCTCCTCTTCCAATCTGCTTTGCTATGAATATAATGCTTGCAGCAGACATTATGATTGGGTGTTGCCTGCACAGTACAAGTATGTGCTTGGAAGCTTAATAAATACACCATTGCTCAGGAGTCCATATTTCCCCTTATCCTGAGTTGATCAGTGTATCCTCCACAGGCCTCCAGTCTCTTATCCCCCGTACCCATCCTTGCATTCCTATTCTTTCTTTGAAGTATTAGCCACTTCTAAAGCAAAATCCTTTCAAAGACAACTGCTTTATATCCTGTCTCTTGAAACTCTGTTGAATTTGAATCAGCCAAGAATGCAGGCTTGCCAAACTGGGCCTGTGCCAAGAGTTATTTGGCACATGTTCAGGACACAACTGTTACAGAGGCAGCTTCCACAGACAGAGTAGCTGACATGGTAAATTTGCAGCCCTTCCTTTATTTACCCAGTTAGTGTGTGTGTTGAGTTCATGCATGCTCCGCTTTTCTCCAGTGTATGCCCCACTTCACACTGGAATGTCTTTTGCTAAACTTGTGGTATTTTTTTTGACCTTGTGTGAAGACCAACATGGCTGCAACCAACATGCCCCAAAACATAGGTATACACATTTTTTCTCTTTGAGCTATAATTGGGAATATCATTGTAATCGCCAAATGGAACAGAAGTTTGGGAAACTCAGAAAAGTTCAAGCCTGAGCTGGCATGTGGTATGCTCAGTTTCACTGAATGGCAGAATAATGTCTGCCCCATGTTCTACCTGTGCTCTGAAACTCAGATTCTCTCCATATGGCTTCTTTTCTAGATAGGCCATACCAGAAAGCAGGTGGGCCTTGTCTCCCCTGTGTGATATGATGCTTATGTTACAATGTGTTGCCATATAGTGGACATGCGCTTCCACTGAACTGAAGTCATAACCATCCAACTCTTTGCCTACTCCCCATCTTGTAGTCATGCAAAGGTCAATAGTCTCTCTGTCTCCTTACAGTCTGCATGAAACTACTTAAAGAAAATGAGAGATTATCCAGACTTCAGAGTTAGCATCATGTGCATGGCACTCAGTTGAATCAGTCTCCGGTGACTCAGCCTTTGCCTCTCCCAGAATGACCAGTTGCTGGGAGAAATCAAGGTGAATGGCTTATTGGCTTAAATTGGATCCAGGAAAGGGCAGACTCAAAGATGATAGATGGTCTGAGACATTTGCCAATATGTTAAAACTACCAGGATTCAAGGGCATGAGAATACAGATCATCACCATTGAGACCTTACTCAATACCTAATCACTGCTGAATATACAGATTGCCACAACAGCAAGAAATGCTTGCTTCTATCTTTCCCTTATCATCCTCACCTTTGCTCAGATGAGGACTGACCCATGAGGATCCTCATTTCCACTGGTATGGTATTGAATGTTGCAACTCATTGTTTCCCAGGCAACTGCCATGAAAGGGTTAATAAGATGTGATATTGTCTCTTTACAAATTCTCCTGGCTTCCCATTCATTTGAAGCATAGTTTAAAGCCCTGGATCTAACTTACAGCCACTTAATAAACTGGAGACAGCTGCATCACAGATTGTCTCACCTTCCAGTAGCTCTCAAGACAACTGTATACTTCAGATATGATATAACTGGACAGGCTCAGGTTTAGGTCCCATGAATGGATTGCTGTCAGCAGTAAACCTGAACTTAGCTGTGTAGTCCCTGCCAGAAAAAAAGGCTATGCTTTAGTGGGAAAGTATTTGGGTTTCCTTTTCTATAAAGCATTCCTTAAAACAGATGTTCATATATTAAAAGGTAATGAAGACAAAGAAATGAATACATGAACACACACAACTCAAACTACTCTAATCTGGAAGAAAAGAGTGAGAAAAACACTGTTTTCTTTTCTGGAAATTTGTGAGCTCTAGTTTTGTGCAGCGCTTCATACGGCTATGACTTGCTTCATGTAAAAACTTCAGCTAGACAGATGAACACACCAGTTCTGATAGGTTTGGCTTCCTACCAGAACTGTCTATTCAGCTATAAAATAATGTATTTCACATACTCTAATAACAGGGAAATCCAACTTAACTCTGCTGGTTATATTCGGCATTACCATAGACTACAGGTCTGAGTGAGTGCCAGATGCACCACACTGTCTTGTATGTTAACAAAATAAAACAAAAACCACACTGTAGTTAACACTGAAATTGCAAAACAAGAAAACGGTTTCTAATTGATTGTCTCAATTGCTTAGAATGGTGCTTTTCTGTCATGGTACATTGGGCAATTGTGACTCTACTATACTTGGGATGACCATATTTCCATGGTCACAAACAGGATTTTCGTGCTCGCCCTTTTACCTCTCCAGCATGCTCATTTGTCTCCAAGTACTCCAATAACTGAGCTCACCAGAGAGCAGGAGCAGTAGTGTCAGGTGAATAGGTGGGGAGAAAGCACTAGAGACCAGGGAAGAGTCCCATTTTTATTGGGACAGTGGCTGTCCGAGGACAAAAGCATTGATCTGAAGGCTCCAATTGGATGCCTGGATCGGTGTTTAAAACAAGATTGTTGTATGAAACTGGGATCTATGGTCCCCCTAACTACACTAGGCAAGACTAATTAAACCTACCCAAATAAGTTGTTACCATCAGGAGTGTAACCTGGGAGCTGGGACACCATCCTGGGCCCTGATTCAAAGCAGGGCCGGAATGGCAGCCACTAAGGGATCCCGTGCTGCCACTGCCATGACAGTAGCCCACATTCAAAGAACTTACAGAGAGGTAGGAGCCCGTTCGTAAGGAGATAAGTGCTCATTTCCCCACCTTCCCAACCCATGCTGCCCAGGGCATCAATATTTTAAGTTGAGCCTGTGGCTATCAGATGAAGAGAAAGCAGATTTAAACTCTAAAATAGTAATCTTAAAAGAGGAAAAGAATGCCTTTTTTGCAGTTTTCCTTTTTTACATGTCAGTAACTGTTCTCTTAGGCTTAAAATGACTCCTGCCTTGAAGACTAGCTTATATTCTCATTTCTACTAAAAGTTGCCTTCAGACAAGAGCTTAAGTGTCTTCATTGGCACAGAGAGCAAGCGGCCCAAATACTTCTGTTAAAATTGTATCTGTCCTCTTTTATACATCCCAAGTATTTCAAATAGTTAAAGTCTAAGGCATTCTAGTTGCAATTGTATAAAAATGCATTTTACTAATTTTGGCAGTACAAAAAGTTATGGATACAATTTTTTCCTATAGACATGATTAAGTGTAAGATTAAAGTTAGTACTGACTAAGATGACAAGCAGTATTGTTGGTTTTAACATGGGTCAAATGAAAGAACTTGGCCTTGTTTGTTGACCATTCTTAGAATATGTCAAAACATCTTATTGTACATGTCCACCAGATGCTCAAATAAAAACTGTTAAGTTTTTTTCCTGTCTTTATCTAAACGGAAGGCCTTGGAACTAGTGGCATTCAGTCAAAGATGTATTTTCTTTGGTCAAGGTAATTGTAACAAATCAGAGCCCAGAAGTGTGTAGAACACAAATGGTGCTGTGGCTTGAATGTCACTGAAAGACATTACCAAGCTCCTCTTGCCAAACTCACTAGGATGGGATAAGCAGAGCTGGAATGAAATGGTAATTAGAGCAGGCACTTCTGGTTTCTAATGCATAAAGGACAGTTACAAGGTCTGTAACTCTCGCACGTCCCTTGTATACATATGCTTATATACAAATAACTGCATGAAAAAGTACACAGAATGGTGGTATTTATCTCTCAAGAGATTGCATTCACTTACTACCTTAGCATTTTTTTTTTCTGTTGAAAGACATGATCCATGTAAGAGTCTGATGCAGAATGCCTTGAGTATTTGTTGAGACCGTTTAGTTTAAAGCATTTTAACCCTGGCTGAATGTTGACTGCCTTGAATGACTTACCTTTCGTTCGTCAAATCATTTGATTCAACACCTCACAGGAAATTATTATTTAAGGTGGAGGTGAATAGGATTAATACAGTTTTGTGGGGGTGGATATCAAAGAGGGGGATAAATTATTTAACTTAAGGAATAATACCGGTACAAGATCAAATGGACATATATTAGTTATAAATAAATGTATGCTGAAAATTTGTATAAGGTATCTAACCATGAGAGGAGTAAATTCCTGGTGTTCAAGCAGCTTATTGGGGGCAAAGAACCAAGGCCCTTTGGAGACAAAGCTTGATTAGTTATTGGCAGGGAATTGTAGAAGATAATAGGCTTGATTCTAGAATTGGAAACTAAAGTGTGTGCCTTAAGGAGGTGTTTTGTAGCTTGTGAGGAGCTGGAAGTGGAATAGATGTTCTTATGAACCATTCTTGATTTAAGGTCTATTGCATGCTTGCCTGCAATTAGAAGGACAGAAGTCTATGACAGGTAGCCCCTTCCAGTTCTGTGCTCCTTTGAACCTTTCAGTAGTGCAGCTTAGTTGGTGCATACGGATTTCCCTAAAATGTCATTTACTGAGGATTTCTCTAGCCATCAACTGCTTTACATGTTTACATATTCTGATCCATGGCCTACATTTTCAAAGGTCAGTCTCTTTTTTGCTCATAGATATTATGCCTACACGCTGAAAAATGTGAGGTGCATGCTCAAATGTTTGCATTTGCAAACTTCCCTAAAGGAGCAAGTATTCTGAATTTTTATCAACCCAACCCACACTGTGTGTGTGTGTTTGTGTGTGCACCCATGCTCATGTGTTCAGGAGCCTGATTTTACCAACCTTGTGCATGAATTTGCATCTGTAGTGAAGTGCAAGTACGCATGGTTTTACAGGAACACTTGGAACAAAAGTCCTGATGAAAATTTACCATCTCTCTCATTTCAGCATGAGATATAAATTACACCTTTTTGCAAGTGATAATAAATGGCACATGTATTTTTAATTAATGAAATCCCTCCAGGCCCTATATTATTAGAAGGAAATCTGTCTTATTTTCTGAGTCCTATTATTTGAATATTTTATTAAATGCTGATATATTATGCTTTTCACTAACAATGTGCGAGTATTGTTGCTATCTCTGTTCATCTAAACATTATAATAAGTGTGTGTGTGTGTGTGTGTGTGTGTACATGTATGTGTGGGAGCTCTGAAAAACTATGTTGAACCCTGCCTTTCATGGGTGATTCCATTGTAGTTAGGCTTATTTAGGCTATGATATTCCCTTGATAATGCCACATGTCACTGCCATGCTTAATATTATTACTCTAAAGAAATATAATAAAAATTTCCAGCAGAGCAAGAAAATGATTGTTACAGTAAAGACCATTGAAATGAACATGCTTATTAACATGCTTCCCAGCTGCACAGAGGCTGGCAGATAGAAAAGGGTATTGTTTTTTCCCCCCAAGTTGCTCTGCGTAGTCTGTCATGTTGCAGAGTTGTCATGACTGCTGTGTCTCCTGGTTATGATTTGAAATCTCAGATGATGATTAATACTATTGGCTAAGACAATTTTAAAGGCCTTTGCTCTAGCTGCATACATTTTCACTAATTTAAACGATGGTGAAGAAACTGCTAAAGAGAATGTTCTAACAAAACCATATGACATGTATACACACGTGTGTGCACAAACATGCACATAAATTTGTTTGTGGTTTGTTGGGGTTTTTATAGTGGACTTTCAAAGATCATAATGTGTGTATCTAATAATGCAGAAACAGGTCCTTTTCTATATTGTAGTCTACCCATGAGTCACTGGATATATATGAAACCTAGATTGAACAGTTAAATTAATAGATTTTTTGGGTTTGTTGGCAGAACCAACAAACTGAAGAGAAATCGTTTTAGAGCAGCAAGAAAAGAAAACTTTTCAGGCACTTTTTGTGAACTGAAGGAACCAAGGTTTTATTTTAGATGGATCCAAAATATTTCCTTTAAATCAACTTTGAAATAAAAAAGTAAAAATGAAATCTCTCCGTATTTCTGAATTTTTTTGGGTTATTTTTCCCCGTTTTTTTTGCCAAGTTTCACTCAAATGTTACAAAAGGTACTAGTCTACCAAAATCATGCTTTTTGGAGAATATACTATTTGCCAAAAAATGTCACCTGGCTGAACACACACGTTCTTAATCCATGGCAAATTTATAAGGTGTGCCTAAAATGCAAAGATTCTACCACTACCTTTTCTTTCCCGTTGACTATGAGCATCATAGTAAATAGGAACTTTGGACTGTAGCCAGCAGTTCGGTGAACTGGTTGTTGGACCATGAACAGCCAGTGATTTTTGGAAAAAGTCACCATAATGAGTTTAAAACTTAACCTCAGAAATGAAAATGAGTCATTTATATTTTACAACAAAATACTTATTAAATGCAGTGTATGTAATTTGTGTGTGTGTGGATGTGAAGAGAGAGAGCATGCACTAGTTCTATCTTGGAGTATACATGAAAAAACCTCAGAAACTTTGGTTAGCAATAGTGACTTAAGTGCTAACTACAAAAATAAGCTAATAAGAATTCTGCTCTGACCTCACAGTCTATTCAGATGGATTGCACAAGTATTTTAAATTAAGCGCTAAGTTGTCTTAAAACTACTCAAGAACACTGGTTCTCACCAAGAACAAATGAATGTAATACATCGGAAAATTGAGACCATGGTAACTGAGTCAATAATGTTGACTCTGTGTGTGTGTGTGCGCGTGTGTGTGTGTGCGCGTGAGCACGTGTGCATGATAGAGACATTAACACATAATATTATGAGTCAGATTTGTTTCTGATTGAGTCTAAACTTTTGTGCGCATACTATGGTACACACAAATGACAAAAGCTCACATGTCCTTTTGAAAATGAGACCATTATACAGGCCATACTTGCATGTACATGATCACAAGGTGTTGGTATTTGTTATGTAAATGTCTTGGGAAATAGTGTCACCCTTTTTTGGATGTGGACTTTGACAGAGTTTGCTATTTACGAACAATACCCGTATGTATTGTACATTCACCCTTTTGTCATGGAGGATGTTTGCCCGGTTTTTAGTATTGTTTTTGTTTTGGCAAAGACAGAATGCTCAGACCAGGAAGTGACTGCACCCTGATGTCATTTCCCTTTCACGCAACTCTTGTTTACTGCCAGCCGGTTTGTTACAGACACATTACAGCCTTTGATATGGCTGGACCATAGCTGACTCATATCTAGTAAACTCTGTGGCTGTCTGTTTTTCACAAATGATAAGGTCAATCTCAAAAAGAACTTCATGGGATCTTTCACAATCTTCCATTCATGGTACTGTTCCCACTGAGTCAATAAAAGGGAAAAAATTGCAGAGTGGGAAAAATTTTCTAGTAGCTGGTTCTGTGCTTCTTTAGTGTGATGCATAGCAGATCCTTCTGGTAGACGCACTGTTTGCTTCCACGTTTTCTGTGTGCTCTTTCATCAGTTTGAAATGTTTTCCTCTAAAAGCTTTCAATATGTTTTGTCATTTGATACCTGAGAATTTGTTTTAATGCAAGGGGACCCTCACATATGCTTAGTAGCCTCCCACTGCATTTTATAGAGCTCTTCTGTGTTTGAAAGTCACTTGAACTGTCTGAAAGATTGGACAGTTAAGTGAGAGAAGGATAGGCCAATCCAAATTACTGTAACTCACTTAAAAATTAAGTAAAATGTTTTAAGGGAAGTGATCTGATAAATACTGGCTTAAACTAATTGGATTTTCAATAGACAAATTACAGCATTTTTCTCATTACCTAGCTTTCTGTGAGGCTATCATGTTGTAATGGAGAGTATACTCCTGTAACACACTGCCTTTAGAAGCCAGGTTGAAGTTATTTACAATTTTTGAGCTTTAACTGTCAGTGAGTATTTGAAACTCTGAAATGAAAATTACTATAGAATTGCAAAGTCATTACCTTTTCTTTTGGAGGAATTTTTGTTTTCAAATTGTTCACACGGACTTTCGACTCCTTTACCCTTATTGCACTGGTGAAGCTCATTACCACTCATCTCTCCGTGAAACAGTGGTTCTCAACCTTTTTAGAATAAAGGCATCCTTCAGAAAGTGCCAGCTCTTAGCTTTCACTCATTTTTCTATAGTAAAAAAAATATATATATAACAATTCTTTTGTTGCAAAGATCTCAGACCACAGAAGGCCAGAACATTTTTGACACTATGGATTCCTATTTGAAATTTCTAGTTTTACATGCGTTGGTATTTGTGTACCTAGCAGTGCTAATATTACACAACACTCCTAAAAGGATCTTGCAACACCCCGGTTGAGAATCGCTCTTAAAGAAGTCACTCCACCACTTAAAAAAATCAGGCATAGAAGAAAGCCTTATATGCAGGGGAGATTTCCAGTTAAGGGAACAAATCAAAGTGAATAATCCATGTCCTTTCAAAACTAGCTTCTATATTTGGACTATATAGTAACTATAGCTAAACTGAAACAAAAGAAGCACAGAAGTTTTCACTGTACAATAAATTACTGTTGTTGTCTATAATAAGAAGGAGCATTAATCAGTCTGTTTAAGATTCCCTAAAATTGTTTCTTGTCATGTTGGTTGCACTATCTTTTCAATTCATTATGAGACATGTTTTCTAGTAAGAATTTGCATGTGTTGGGTTTGTTCCCAACCCAGGTTTAAGAAACTGCCATTCACAATTGCCAATGCTGTGTGTGCAGCTGAGAGAGAAGTTCCTGCACAAAAATGTATTCATTAAGGTACAAGATCATGTGGGCCAGAGGGGTGGCAGAAATGCTGAACAGCTTCTTGTTCATTAATGCTGAAATATTTATATGAGCCTCAATAATAACAGCATATTTTAGCATCTATGTGGTATGAAATTGAATGTTGATGCAATTAGATGATATTGACAGTCACAATTGTAATTATGTAAATAACACCGAGACATTCTTTCCTCTAACTTCCTGCGTGTAGAGAAAGAGAGAAAATTGTGCGCGCTGTTAAAGAATTACCAAACTACTTAATTTCTTTAAAGAGAATATCCTGAAGCAAAGGTATATTCTCTGGATTATTTGTTCATCTAATTTAGGAGGGTTCTGTAGGTTATATAAGTGAGGCATGTGGGGGCAAATTATTTTTAAGGGGAGATTGTATATCTGTAATAGATATGTAAGTTTGCTTACTCCAAGTCCAGAACCCTAACTCTGAACAGTTTCAGTCAATGCATTGTATTTTCATTTTTATTATGCTAATGCTTTTTTGTTACCTTTTGAATAGATAATTTAAAATTGCTCTCTGTAGGGATGTTCTCTGTGTCTCTGCCTATCAATCTTTCTATCTGAACGCAGAAGTATTTGATTAGTGTATTTAAAGTAATAAAGATGTCAACAGTAGTGTCATGTTGATTGATGCTAATTATAAGTCTTTAATGGCTCCTCCGGTTTGGGCCACTCTCCTTGCAGATTGTGATTTTATGGTTAAAATAATGCCCTGCTGTCCACAGTCTCAGTCATAAATTTTGGTCTATCTTTCTTTAATGACTCTGCATGCAGTGGTATAATCCCAATAACATACATTATCTTTTGCTAAAAGAAGGCAGTGACTTTCATAGAGGTGATGAATGGATTTATAAGGACTAGCTAAAAGACTGTCTGGGATCACACCAGAGGTTATCTCAGTTGTGCTTCTTATGCATTGCAATAAGCAGAAACATTAGGCAGGCAGTCATAGATAACTGATGATTTTCATTCGGTCCCTCTTTTGCACAGCCATGCCATAAATAAGAGCTGATGAAAATTGTGGGAATCTCTGCAATCGTAAACGGTTAAGAATTTGGCCAAATTCAGGGGACCCTTCAGTATGTGTTTGTCAGACTTATGAAACCAGAAGCAAGTTAAATTTTATGGGGAATCATTTTTAAAGAAGAGAAATAATATTGTTATTTTAAAGTATGTGTTGATGGATGTATGTTCTCCACATGGGGTTTTATTGCTAGTTCAGCCTGCTAATGCTTGCTGGTGTTCATCTGTGTTTACTTTGCTAACATATCTTGCTCTTGACTGAAAATGCACAGATAAGACTTGGCTCTTACTGTTTCTGTAGAGTATTTAATCTTTCATAGATGTCCCAAAATGGAATTTCATGGACGTTTAAAGCAGACACACACGTATGTACATGTGTTAAACTGTGCATACTTATAGGAATGCTTAAAAATATGTCAAAAACACTTCTCTGTTACGACTATATTGTTGTTTTTGTTATTGCTGTTTATCAATTTTGTAAGCAACACCTGGGGTCAGATGGAAGGATCAGGGCTCTGGTGAGCTATATACATACCTAGTATAAGGATGGTCTCGGCCCCAAAGAATTAGCAGTAGCTGCATTCCTTTTAGCAGAGGAGTTCACGTGTGAAATGAATTCTTCACCAATACCAGTCAGTTAGTATGCAAAATAATTTTATTGGCCCCAGGCATGATGTTGACCTGCTTAACTCTGTATCTTTATTTAGCTGTATTTATGTATATGTAGCCTTACCTCTGACTTTACTGTCAAAGGAAGTTGCTCTGTTCCTTTCAGTGTGAGCCGGGTAGGACTTATGGAGACTATTCTGAATGGAACTATAGTCAGACAGTGGTAAGGGATGTCATTAATGTTGGGAACATTTTGCACTCTGCTGTAAACAGCCAAGTCTTGTATCACATCCTGTTAGTAGACAAGCATTGCCCAGTGACTACTGCTGTCCCTGATTAGGTGATGTCTGGGAAAATCTGATTAATAGCCTGATTAATGTTTAATTACCTAAAACAAAAATGGCATGCCAACATTTCATAGTGCAAACATAAATAAATAAAAAGCAAAACAGGTTTTATAGTTAAAATAAACAAACAAACCAACCACTGGCTAACCTAATTGTACCTGAATTGTTCTGCTCAGACAAAGAAGCAGCACTTATAAGCTGTGCTGTGAAATAGGTAGTTAGGCAGCATCTGGTTCCATGATGAGCCCCTGAGGCAGTTGTGTTAGGAGACTGGGGGTTGCCACCTGAGGTTCCCTCTGCTTTGTCATGATTAGATACTGTTCATGGGGTACTTGGACGTCTTGGTCCTCTTGATGGTGATGATATGACATTTTTTTTTAATTCAGTAGATTCTCCCCCTTTTATTAATTTTTTTAAAATTCTGGAGTATATCCATGGTGAAGTTTTCATGCAGTTTTGAACTTTATCATACGAAAATTTCTTTTGTTTCAGCTGTTTATGCTTGCTTATCTTGCCAGTATCCAATGTGTGGTGCATTTGCTTTACTGAGGATTCTTTATGACTTAAGACTGACATATGTTGTTCACACAATCAGTACGCGTACATACTCCCACCCATATGGATAGAAGACCCTTAGAGTCATGTTACTTATATTCTTTGTATACGTGCTTGCAGTAGCATAAGAAGGGGTACCTGAGAGGGGCATCTGCTGGGCACCAAGTTAGGAGGGCACTAGAATCACCCCTATCCCTGTGGTGATCATACTCTGGCAGGAAGAGCAGCCCCATGGCTTACCTATACCATGTACCCCAAAAAGGTTCCCCGTTGCTGGTGCTGCTTTAAGAGCAGCAGTGAGAAGAGGCAGAGCATGCAGTAGCATCAGCTGCTGCTCACCCAAGTTCCTGACATGGGTAAGAGTGCTGTGCACCCCCACCTCCCCCTGCACTCAAAGCCGTGCAGCCCTCTGTCTCAGAACCCATGCATGTCCTCCCTCCACTATTGGACTGTGCCCCCCACCCTGGGTTTGCCCAGGGCACCAACTGTGCTTGTTATGTCTCTGCATGCCTATATATGCATGTGCATCTACATCTGCCAACAGAAATGCATACAGCATGACCGGAGAAGATGACAGTGGTGTTGTTTGTGCTGTCACAATTTGATTATTTTTCTTTGTTGTTTTTGATAAATTAACGTAGGCTCACGTGTGCTACATGGAATTCAAAGAAAAAGCCCAGGGCTTCTGTTTAAAAATGCAGGTTAATCCTCAGAGACGTTCAGAAGCATTTCTGTAGCATGCTACTAATTAAGATAAGGTTATCATTTTAAGTTATACCAGGAATGCAATTAGAGCTTCTACGAAGAACTGTACCAATCAATTTTATACGAATTATTCAGGCCCAGTAAGGTAGAATGCAGTTTTAGAGATCTAACTGTGGTTTTATTAAGTATAATGTATATTCAAATTACAACTGAACTTTAGAATCTACAGCCTATCATGTAGCAGAAGCCCACATATCTGTTTGCAAAGCCTTTCCGTAGATAGGATTAATTAAAACATCTTCTGTTTCTCTCTCCCTTGGTTAACAACAGTTACTACATTTTTATTTTGCAAAAAAGGTACCTTTTATTAGTTGAAATTGATGTGTTATAAATTGAAAATGGGTCCTGAGGACAAACAGCATACAGTCTGTATAAAGATTTCATTTATATGTAGGTATGAGTTGATGTAAAATGACAGGTTTAGGGATGGTATGCACTTGTGTATTTTTTTTTCTCTTGTGTAAGCAGGTTGAACCAAATTAAAGTCAGTAAAGTTGCATCTACTTATATCAGGACTTTATTTGGTACAGTATGTGCAACAATTAAAGTTAGTTAATTACTTTTGAAATCTTGGGTGCCCCTCATAAAGGAGCTCGTTTGTTGGGGAAAGACCTAATGTTTTTTACCTAACAGCCCTCAGGTTTGTTGCTTTATTTTTTATTGAGAGTTACCAATTTCCCAGGAATTTAGCAAGCATACAAAATACAAATAAATGAAACTGTGGAACATTTCAGACGGTCTGCTATATACAGGGCTGTGTATCTATCTCTACACTGTGACCTTCTGGTTTTAGCTAACAGGCAAAGAACATTTGTCCTTTATTATGTTCTTTTGGAACAGTTTACTTCTTTATAATCACTTTTGGTTGATCATGTGTAGGTAGCTCCTCTACTTTAAAGCCATATCGTTAATTTTATTTCCTGCATTGTACTAGGACTTTTAATGTGCCCTGTTCTAATTCTTGGGTACAAAACAATGTTCACCTGGAGTGAAGGTTGAATAGATACTAGGAATTCAAGGGTAAAAGTATTACAAGGCTGTTGTGATTATTGGCTAAGCAAGAAGGGCCAAACAAGGTTTGGGAAAATGTACAACCAAGACACCCCAAGCACCTTAACTCCTCTGGCTAATGTGCTCATGATTACTAATACTGTTTGGAGTCCCAGTTTAAATGAAATTTTACTTATAGAGATGCTTTTAGTATTTTCATTTTTCTTTTCCATGGGACAGACTTATGGTGCTTTAGATTCCTATCCATATTTTCAGTTCAATTTTCAGTGGGATTTGTAGAGTATGTCACTTAGGCTAGAGACAGACATTACACACAAACTGGTTTAAGTGATCAGAACATAAGTTCAGTTCCCAAAGGGCTGAAACTGGTTTAAGATAAAGCTGGTTCAATGTAGTATCAGACTCAATGGATTTGGATCCAACTGGTTTATGCAATGTCTGTTCCAGACCCCTTCCTGGTTTAAGTTAAACCAGAGTCCCCCAGCATCCCAGATGCTTTGCAGCCCTGGGCTGTGCTCTCTGCTTCAGAGAATAGGGCTGACCCTGCCCCTCTGCTCCCTAGCTGGAGGTCCAGTGGGGACTGCAGGCACAGCATGGGCTGCCTGGCTTCCCCCTGCCCTCCCCACTCACTGCTCAAGCAGGGATCCCCCACTCCCTCCGCCCCATCTCCCACAGCACGGACCCCAGCCATATGGACCCTAGGCATGTGGTATACTAGCTAATGCTGAGAGGTGTCTGTGTGTGTCTGTATTTCTAATTTCACTGGGACAGGACAAAGGCAGATGGGACAGTGTCCACTTAGGGCTTTTTTGAGCTAATCAATCAACAGGTCAGCTGGTAACGTCCCTCTGTTGCTTCCTTGGAAAAAATTGTTTAAGAAGAGCTTGAACTAATGAGAGAGGTTTATGTTTTCCTGATGTGCTGCTAAAGGCTGTGTTAACAGCTGCCTACTGGCTCCCTCACCTGTCAGGCTTGCAGACAGTATGAAGAGACAGGGAGAAGGAGATTGAAAAGCTCAGTATCATCAACAAATGCATGCACTGCCCCCCTGCCTTTTTCTCAGAGTGCTAGCCCGGGGCTGGGACGTGGCAACACTCCTGCCCCTTGAGCAGTGAGTGGGTAAAAGCCTGGGACTGTGCAGGCAGTGTTAGGGGTTAAACTCCTCCTTAATCAGAGTATCCTGCTGGGCACTGGCCACACACCCTTCAGCTCAGCACTATGGAAGGGAAGGGGGGCTGCTCTAGTGTCCCCTGGCTTTTAGCCTGAGCCACTGCAGGCATATGCCTGCATTTCCTCAGTCCAAAGGGGATGTCAGTGGCTAGGGACAGACATTCAAAAAGCCGGAGCCTGCATTGATTCAGTCTTTTCGGGTTGGTTTAACCTGGCTAGGCTAAACCAGTTTGTAACCAAACAAACATCCCAGAAATTCAGGCACATGCCTGCAGTGGCTCAGGCTAGTAGCTGGGGGTGGGGGTGCTAGAACAGCCCTCCATTCCCTTCTATAGTGCTGAGCTGAGGCAGGGTGTGTCCAGGCCCTGGCAGGATGCTCTGATTAGGGATGGGTCCCCTCCCCCCGCACTTTGATAACAGAGCATTTATCAGCTCTGTTATCAGCATTTATTACCCCATAGCTACCTGTTGATTATTTCCAAAAAGCCCTAAGTGGACACAGTCCTGTCTCCCATAGCATGGACCGTAGCCAGCATGTGATATGCTAGCTAATGCTGAGAGGTGTCTGTGTAAGACAGAGGGGTGGGGGGAATCCCTGTTTAACAGGGAATGGTGAGAGATGTGGGGGGAACCTGGGGGAAGCCAGGCAGATGCCTGTAGTCTCTGCTGGAGCTGCAGCCAGGGAGCAGAGGGGAAGGACCAGCTCTGCTGTGGAGCAGAGAGCCCAGCCCAGAGAGCATGCTGGGGTGCTGTGGGAGTCTGGTTTAATTTAAACCAGGAAGGGGTTTGGGACATACATTTAATAAACTGGTTTGGCCCAAATCAGTTAAGTCCGATGCTACATTCAACCAGGTTTATCTCAAACCAGTTTCAGCCATTTGCAGACTGGTTTATGTGCACAGAATATCTGTTTTGTTACAGGTTTAAACCAGTTTCTGATCACTTAAATTGGTTTGTGTGTAATGTCTGTCCCTAGCCAGGGTGATTACAAATAAGTTCAACCTAAAAAGGTTAGACAAACCTGCAAAGATTGACTCAGTTCAGGCTCAGGCTTTTTGAATGTCTGTCCCTAGCTACCACTCCACTGCTGAGCCCATGATCACAGCAAAGGAAATAAGTCCTGCCTACTTATTCCTGCTTAGAACACAACCATGCTGGAAAATTAGGCCACTTCTATACATGGGTTTCTTCTGGGCCTACAACAGCTGCTGAGGAAATAAGCCTTGCCCACTTGCTGTGCAGTTGGCAGCTGTCCCAGGCCTTTTGGCAGGGAGATGGTAGAGACATACTCTTAGGCTTATTTGAAAATCCCACTCTGAGTCACCTGGTTCAAGGTCTCACAGGAAGTCTTTGGTGAAGTCAGACTTTCAAACCATAGTTCCTGAGTTTTAGGGTATAGATATATAATCAAAGCAGTAAATTAAAAGGGGGTGGACACTTACCACAAAGTTCTAAAAGAAGCAGGGTTAAGTTAACCTGATTTAGTTTACACTTAATGCCAGGTAAGAGCGGGCAGATGGACTGTTACTTTGGAGCTGTTGACTCAGGGTAATTGCCTATTCTCTTTTAACCCCTTGTTGTGTGTTTTTCTTCAAATATATATATATATAAAGATACAGGCAGTCCTCGGACTTAGGACACAACTGGTTCCTGAAAACCGCATCTTAAGTTGAAACGTTGCAACTCGGAACCAATTTTCTCATAAGAAACAATGTTATAAATGGGGGATTGATTCCTGAACCAAGGCCTAATACCCTATTTTCACAAAAAATACCCCATAATTTTAAATAGCAATCATATTGATTTGGAAGGACTTCTTTGAGGTGACTGTGCTGGACTTCTTGTAGGGCTTTTGGTTGGAGTCTTCTCAGGCGTCTTGGCTGCAGGTTTTTCTGGAGTCTTGTCTGCTTTTTTAAAGAAAGTGTCAAGGAAGTTTGGACAGATGTTCTCCAGGGAGATGAGCGATACAGCGAACTTGTTCGTTGGTATGGCATTGCATCGGATCAAGCATTGTAAGTCGAAACTGGCATTGTAAAGTTGAAACGGTGTCAATTTATAAACATTGTAAGTGCAAAATGTTGTAACTAGAAACACTGTAAGTCAAGGACTGCCTGTATATCAATGTCATCTTCATCATTTGGACTGAAAACGTGCAATCTTTGATTGAGTTCCATCAGAAATTCAGCAATCATCAGCCCTCTATCCAACTATCTCTTGAATACTCCAGCACCAACATTTCCTTTTTAGACATAATGATCAGTATCTAAAATGGTAAAATACATACCATGTTATACAAAAAACTCACAGACCAACATACATATCTTCACAGAACCAGCAATCACCCTAAACACCCCCAGAAAACTGTGATATACAGCCAAGCCCTCAGATACCACTGAATTTGCACCAAGGAGAACACCTGGGATTGCCACCTCAAAAATCTTAAAAAGGCTTTAACTCAACAAGGATACTCCGAGAGAGAGAGAGAGAGAGAGAGAGAGCATGTTTGAAAGAGCTGCCCAGATACCACTTGAAGAATTGCTGCAGTACAGAAGGAAAAGTCCCATGAATTGCACACTGCTGGTTATGACATCTCACCCCTCCCTCGAACCTATATGGTAAATCCTCAAAAAATTGCACCCCATACTAGAAGAAGACCCAATTCTTAAAGAGATCTTCCCAGAACTACCCATCCTAGCTTTCAAACAAACACCAAACCTCACTAACGTCATCACCAGAAGCAAACTTCCTATGGCCCAAAACACACTGATTGGATCCAGAGCATGCCATGACAAGAAATGCAAAACTTGCCAAAACGTCTCCACCACCCCCACAATTACCACACCCCACAACAGAGCCATCAGCATTCCTGGATCTTAGGGCTGCACCCCTGGAAATGTAAGATATCTCATCAAATGCCCTGATGGAAAATATATAGGAGAGACCAAACAACAACTGTGCACCAGGATGAATGCACACCAGAAACCTATGAAAGACAAGAACACCCAATCACTGGTGGGGGCACATTTCTCACAAGAAAACCACTCTTTAATCTCTCAGTTCTAATCTTCAAAGGGAATTTACAAAACACTTTTCACAGACAAGCCTATGTGAACTTTACTTCATCAACCTCCTGGGTGCAAAAAATCATGGACTAAATATAGACATTGGATTTAGGACGCATTATCACCCGCCTGACATCTGACTCCCCAGGTACCTCTCCACTATTTACCTGCTACATTTATCCACCTTACCTTCTCACCCATTGACTCCTCAATTTATATCTTCAGTGATTGGCTTTCTTGCCTGTAGACCAAGCTCTGGCTTCTTTGCTATTCATTCCATCCAGAAAGAGCGCACACACCAACTGCAGAGACTTCCTCAGCCTGACGAAGGGTTTTTAAATCTGAAAGCTTGCTAAGAGCAGTTTTTCCAACTATTTACTTGGTCTAATAAAAGAGATCAGATTTACCCAAAGAACCATCTACCCATGTTTGTTCAGACATTTCAGTTATTTTTTTACAAGCCCATTCTTCACTTTTGAAAACCATTAATTTTTGCTGGATAATTTGCAGTATGTGGTTTATCCTTTACGGCAAGATAATTCTGCCTGGACTCTCTCTTTTTTTTCTTTTTTTTTCCTTTTAAAATGTAGCTATCATCTAGCGGGGGAAAAGCCCAAACTTTTAATGTTAAGTCAGGATCCTAGTTATTAGGTGATGGTACAGGATGCACTGCAGGATCTGTAATGATATAACTGCATATCTATATGCAACTCCAGCTGAATTCATTCTTGGCTTATGATACCAAGATGGAAATATTGCATGTTTCTGTGGCCATAAGCCATTTTTTCCATCAGGCTTGTGGCTGAGAACAGTTTACAATATTCCCACTGATCTCATGACAAATACCCTCTGCCTTCAGTGCATTAGCACAAGAAACTGAAAAACGTTGGAGTGAGCTTTTGAAATGAAAGGTTCTTTGCTTACTTAATTTAAAAGCACTGAAGCAAAAGATGTAGACATCCATGTAATCCAGATGTGATGATATAAGTACAATGTAATATTTAGCTTATTGGAATTCACCTTTAGACTCAGTAACTGAAGGTGGCAATCTGTAATTTTGTTATTGTAACTAGAAAGAAAGGGTTGATTTGTTTAGCAGTGTCTGCCCTGCTGCATAGCTTACTGGTCTAGGATAGGTTCAAAACCTGTTTAGCCACTGGACTGCTAGGTGCCTTTGGACAAGTCACATCACCTCTCTATGCCTAGGTTTCCCCACTATGTCCTTGTAAGGTGCTTATATGCCTTCCATTAAATAGGTCTGCATGAGAAATATGTTTGTTGCTAATTTTACTTGCATCATTTCTACCTCCTATGTCAACCAGCATGCTCTGCAAGAAGTTGAAAGAGTCAAAAATCTTCTTAGCTTGTAATAAGCATGTGCCATTTTGTTTGGGTTATAGTAAGGGATCTGACTGATTTATTTTCTAATATGCTTTTTTAATAGTTCAGTTCAGTAAAACAGCTACTACACTATGCAGAGCCATTGCTGTCCTACACATGTTTAAAACCTTTTAGACCCAAGCCATGAAATCCTAACCCTTTAACATCAAGGGACATTTTGTTACTGAATTGAATTTGGCAAAATTTCACCAAAGGTGGAAGTTGACTTAATCAGGTTCTATTGAAATGTGCATATGTGAATGAAACATGTTTCTTCTTTATATAGTTGGAGATGAGGAATTGATGAAGAAGATTGTCAGGGTAAATCTATTCCCAGAAATGTGATTCCTCCTCTGTACGGTTGTTTCTTTAGGTGTTCAACGAGAAGGTGGATTAAATCATAGTTTTAAGAATTTGATTATCGATAGTTATTAATGTTGTATAAAACTTAGGGGTAAATGTGGATCAAGAATTGCCTGAAATGAGCACTTCAGTGTCCCAGAATTTATTCTATATATTGTATTCCCTTTATGTAATTTTATGTCTGTGATGTTGTGTTTAAAGAATGCTATCCAGGGAAAGAAACAATGAAAATTGTTCATTCTTTGATGTTCCTTTGTTGGGGGTGCCCAAATTAGTACCATTTTGGATCAGTTGCTACCCTTGGATGAAGCCAGTCTGTCACATGCAGTGTTGGAAGGTTGAAAGCTTTCCCCCTTAGAATTGTTTCTACAGGTATTAAATCATTGTGCAAGGCATGTTCACTGCTCAGCAAGAAAGAGTTTGCTATCTGAGGTCAAAGCCTTCATTACCACCACTGTAAGTTTACAGATGAAGGTTATTTTGTCAAACACACAAATGCACAGTTACAGAGAATTGTGCTTGTGGAAGGAATTTCTATTCACTGACATCTGAGAGTCTGTTGGGGTTTTTTTTAGTGATAGCTTGCATGCAGTGCTAGCTCTGGTACGAGCATAATTTATTGACAGTAGATGGATAACTCAGTTAAATATCTCAGTAGCTACTTATGGGTTGATAAATATCTTTACAGAAGTAGGGACTTCAAACTTTGGGTTGAAATATATAACAGCCTTATGATCTTGGGTTGCATTTAAACTTAATTTCCTCCATGCACTGCAGAAATACTGGACATACAATACTTTTCCATTAGAAGTCACTGGGTCAAGATTTCACCTGCAATGTTCATGTAATACCAGTGTTATTTCTGTAAAATGGGAAACCAGTCTAACTCTGATGCTGAATCAGAGCACTGCATCTCATTCAGATCTCCATGTCTGAGTGTAAGCTGTTCCTGAAGGATTTTATTGTGTGCTATACCTATAAACAGCACACCTATATTTTATGTATTATTTATAATACAGTGTGTTATATATCACATAACCATGCCCCCTACTTGCTGAACCATGTGCGTCTCTCCTACCACTGCACCATGCGGCCCCAGGCTCACCCTCAGCTCTTCTACCTATGCCATGTTACACTGCCCATACAGCAATGGTAGGAGTGGCAGCCAGGCAGGAACCTGGGAGCCTCACCATACCACTTCATGAGCCACCAGTCCTGTCCTAGGGGAAATGCTTTCTTCTATGGGCCACAGAGCAGCATTCCTTGTTGGTTCCTAGGACTGTTTATATATTTTACATCAAACAGTCATTGGTTTTAAAAAAGAAATAACACACACATAAAATTCTGGCAGTAGGAGCCAGGACTCCTCTGTCCTAGGGGAATACAGTAACCGTTAGGTTACAGATGCATGGTCTTTCTGGTGTATCTCTTTATGATCCCATGAGTCTCGTACTTTTGGTTGCCAAGTGGCGTAGCTTCATAGAATCATAGAGTCATAGAAGTCGGGCCGGGAGGGACCTTGTAGATCTTCAAGTCCAATCCCCTGCCTGGGCAGGAGAAAAACTGGGGTCAAATGACTCCAGCCAGGTAGCCATCAAGCCTCTTCTTAATGACCCGCAGGGCAGGAGCCAGCACCACTTCCCTTGAAAGTTGGTTTCAGCTCCTAGCCACCCTGACTGTGAAATAGTTCTTATGGATGTCTAATCTAAACCCACTCTCCAACAACTTGTGGCTGTTATTCCTTGTTATGCCAGGGGGCGCTAGGGGAAACAAGGTCTCTCCCAAACCCTTCTGGTCCCCCCTAGTGAGTTTATAGATGGTCACCAGGTCCCCCCTCAGCCTTCTCTTGTGAAGGCTGAACAGGTTCAGGTCCTGCAGTCTCTCATTGTAGGGTCTGCCCTGTTGTCCCCGGATCGTGCGGGTGGCCCTCCTCTGGACCCTCTCAGTGTTGTCCACATCCCTCCTGAAGTGGGGCGCACAGAACTGGACACAGTACTCCAGCTGTGGCCTGACCAGCATCGCATAGAGGGGGAGGATCACTTCCTTGGCCCTACTTGAGATGCACCTGTGGATGCACGACAAGGTGCGGTTAGCCCTTCCAACCGTGACCTCTCATTGTCGGCCCATGTTCATCTTGGAGTCAATAATGACTCCGAGATGCCTTTCTGCCTCTGTATTCTCAAGAAGGGTGTTTCTCATCTTATAAGTGTGCTGCTGGTTACTACTGCCCGAGTGCAGCACCCTGCACTTGTCAGTATTGAAACGCATCCTGTTTTTGTTAGCCCACCCCTGTAACCTATCCAGGTCTTGCTGCAGTCTTTCCCTCCCTACTAGCATGCTCACCTCACCCCATATTTTGGTATCATCAGCAAATTTAAACAGGTTGCTTTTCACCCCGTTGTCCAAATAGCTAATAAAGAAATTGAACAGCACAGGCCCAAGGACCGCGCCCTGGGGGACTCCACTGCCCACTTCTCCCCAGGTTGAATATGACCCGTCCACCACCACCCTCTGAGTACGACCCTTCAGCCAATCTGCAATCCATCTGACTGTGTAGGCATCAATGCCACAGTCACCGAATTTTTTAATGAGGAAGGGGTGGGAGACGGTGTCAAAGGCCTTGCTGAAGTCCAGAAAGACTACATCCACAGCGACACCTGCATCCAGTGCTTTTGTGACCTGATCATAAAAGGCAATCGGGTTGGTCTGACATGACCTGCCCCTAATGAAGCCATGCTGGTTGCCCATGAGCATCATCTCTGAGGCCGGTCCATCGCAGATGTGCTCCATGATGATCTTCTCAAAGAGTTTCAACACGACTGGCGAAGTCTCCTGCCCAGCCCAGCCCAACCTGGAAATGAGAGTAGTCTTCTGGAAAGGAGGAGCTGTAGTTCTTGGGAGGGCCTGGAACCAAGTTCTCTGCCTTCTTGAATAAATGCTCCTACCTATTGGGCAAAAAAGTCAGCCCTACCACTGGCTGTGTTCAAGAGTGAGTAAGAGTGATGTGCTTTATACTGAACTTAGTGCTGCTAGTGTGTAGTTCAAGCAGGCATTTCCCATATGAGCTGTCTGGTTCCTGACCTGACAGAACAGCCTCCCTTGCAGTCTTGAATCCAGTATCTAGAGTCTGATGATCCTGGTTTTCTCTGTTTTAAAAATCACAAATTCTCTGATTTAAAAAAATACCAAATCCATGATTAAAATGAAATGCCATGCATGTGTGAGTGCATGTGTGTGTGTATCAATTGAACACAATTTTTTATTGATATATTTACAATTTTAAAGTAATTTGGAAGCCTATCAGTGCCTCAATCACTATAATAAAATTCTAAATACCTACATATTTTGGTATCTGATTTGGGCTTTTTATCATGAAAAATCAGAGCTCTCCCTGCCCCCTTCGCTCACCAGATTGCAAGTCCAGGCCCCTAACTCCCCATCCACAGTGCCCCAGGCCCTGCTGGAGGGGACACTCAGCTGCCAGGGCTATGGGGCCAGGGACCTGGGTCTGCAGTCCCCTGCCCCCCATAGCAGTGCCTGAGTCCTCTGGCTGTTGCCCACAGAAGGTGATGGCTGCTGGGGCAAAGTGGAGCATGGGCCAGCTCATGTGAGCTGTGAGTGGCACAGCTAGAGCAGAGCCCATGGTGGGGGTGGGGTGAGTTGCCCACTGTGGGTTTGGGGCTCCCTGCCCTGCTGCTCTCCCTCCAGGGCTTCTGTGGCCCTGCAGGCGGGACCCAGTGCAGCAAGGCAGAGTGGGGTGGGGTGGAGAAGGTCAGTGCCATCAATGGAAGCCTCATGCTGCCATGGCAAGGTGCCCTCTGCCTGTCTGTCTGATAGCAGTGACGGGTGCAACTCTGTTGCTACCCCTGCTGATGCCATGAAGTTATGGCATGGCAGTGCGGGGCTCCCAGTGGTGGCACTGGGGCTTACAGCAGCAAGGAACTTCCCTGATTGGGCCCATTCTGCCCTGCCATGCCAGGTCCTGCCCGCTGAGAAGGCCAAAGGAGGAGGGCAGCAGAGCAGGGAGCCTGAGCCTGTAGCAAGCAGCCTGCACCTGCCCCATGCACAGATCAAGGGGGCACATGCCCTCCCCCTCCCCAGGAGTGCATTCAGCAGTGGGGAGCCAGCTTACCTGCTCCCTGCCCCCCAGACAAGCTGCCTGTGGGTGGATCAATCCCACTCCCTGCTAGAGGGCCTGCAGCTGTGCATTCCGGCCCTGAACCCCAAGTCCCAGTCCCAGTTCCCACCCTGCCCAAGTCCCCCACTCCCTCTGTGCCTATGGGAGCCTCAATTCCCTCCCTCCCTCCAAACTTACCTGTGGGGAGCAGCTCTGAAGGTTGTCTGGTGGCCATGTGTATTATACCATGCACGCATGCATATGGCACCCCCTGCCTAATTGCCCTCCTCCCACACCCCCAGCCTCTTGCAGGCTAGAACTCTGCCAGCCTGCAGAGAGCTCTGTGCAAAAGTAGAAAATCCATGTGTTTCTCCATTAAAATAAGAAATCCATGTCTTTCTTAGTTAATAGTGGAAATCTGCTTTTTTTCCCCCTGGTTTTCCAATAGGAAACCCAGATCCTTCCTGATGTGGAGAGGTACTTCATATGTCATGGGGCTAGGATTTCCTTCTGGCTAGTTGTTGGGGCCTACCTTGCAACTAGGCACTCCAGGAGGTGCCTAGGTTTCCACATTCACTGTAAAGGAAGCCTGGGTGCCTAATTCTATTCTGTGGCACTAAGTCTTGTACTTTATGAAATGATGGGTTACATTTTCACATCAAGCATCTCAATATGAAAATCTGAAGGCTTTTGTTTTGTGCTTTTAAAATTCATTAAAAATGTGCTTCCATGTTAATGGCAGTAAAATGCAGATGTGGGGAATCTATATCCGGTTGTGAATTTCAGATTTGGAGGAACTGAATTTCCTTGTAAGTGGCAATTAAAAGCAGAAAACAGCTGTAAATGACTTCTTGATGTTAGATGTGAGACCAGGAATTATTCATCCTGTTGGCCATAATTAGTCTTAGAGATCCTTAATGTTCTTTATAATTTCCTTACAATTATACATACCTGCATTTCACAACTTGCTAAACCATAGCTTAACAATGTATGAGTTGTGCACTCATGCTGTTTTGTGCATATAACATCCATTCTATGGCTATCTGTTGGCCCTTAATCCGGATGTCATTCTTTTTCATGAATGGTACTTTGCTCAAGTCCTGTTGAACACAGTAGGACTTGGGTATTGGCTTTACTTTTAAGCGTTTGCTTAAGTACCAGAATCAGGGCTTACAATTTTTGTAGTTTTTTAAAATAGTCTCTGAGCTATTGCCTTTCCTCATGCACTTATATTTCTTCACAACCCTAATATTCTTTCTATTCTTTTTAAGGGATTAAGTGCTGTGATTGTTATCAGGGCTGTGTGAAGCTTCAGTAGCCGATTCAATTCAGGGGAGATTCGGCCCAATTTGGCGGCCGAATCTCTCTGAATCCAAATCAAATCAGGAGACGCATTAAAAGGTCTGAATCGAATCAGAAGCCTCCGAATCTATTTGGAGAGATTTGGAAGGCTTGAAATTTTTTTAATACAAGTTTTGCTTTCAACAGTTTGAGGTGCACGTTCACAGAAATCCCTGCACCTGTCTCCTTCAAACTTGGCAGGCTTCATGCCCTCAGAACGGGCTATCATCCCTGCTGTTTTCATCCAAATCTGCAAAAAAAAAGACAAAGTTATAGGTATTTTACTGATTCCCCATTATAGTGTGTAACCAGGCAAGCCCTGTTCCTTTGTTGCTACAGAGATATGAGTGTGGAGGGGAAAGTCAGGTCAGGGACAGGGCAAGGATAATTACTTAAAGGCACAGTTCAGAGAGGGATCACACCAAAGGGGAATTTTGCCTGATTAAGGGCCAGTGATTATTAAAGACCATGGTTGGGGGGCTATTCTTTGCTCCCTGGGGCACAGCATGAGAAGAATCTGTGGGGAAAGCTGGGAGCGGCAAACCCAGCGCTGCAGTGGATCACTGATCAGACCAGGTGAAGGTGACCATGGCGGCTGGCAAAATGAAGAGGTGAGAGAGGGGAGATACTTACTGGGTTGATCCTCAGTTGGAGAGAGGGTCCCACAGAGGAAGAATCCACTGATGCCTACAAACAGGGCCATCGTTGGGGGGGGGGGGGGTGCCCTGGGCCCCTTGGGAGGCCTTGTGGATACTGCCATACAGGCCCTGCCTTGGCCACCATGCACCACCAGCTCCACATAGGGACGCCTTTGCCTACAAGGGAAAGAGAGAGAGAGAGACTGGAGATGAGCCAACAGGCTCAGGGGAATGGGTTGCACTGTGGTGAAGGGAGAAGGAAGACTGTGTGCTGTGATAATGGCTGGGGTTGCCTGGACCGTGCTGGGAATTCACTAATAAACCAATTTACTTTTCATAGTTTCATAGTTTCTAGGGTCAGAAGGGACCTGAGCAGATCATCTAGTCCGACTCCCTGCCATGGCAGGAAAGAGTACTGGGGTCAGATGACCCCAGGAAGATGTTCATCTAACCTCCTCTTAAAAACCCCCAGGGTAGGAGCCAGCACCACTTCTCTTGGAAGTTGGTTCCAGACCCTAGCCGTCCTGACCGTGAAGTAGCGCCTCCTGATATCTAACCTAAACCTACCCTCTGCCAGCTTGTGACCGTTATTCCTGGTCACTCCTGGCAGTGCTCGGGGGAACAGGGACTCCCCCAATGCCTGCTGATCCCCCCTGACTGGTTTATAACAGGCCACAAGATCCCCCCTCAGCCTTCTCTTTTGGAGGCTGAACAGGTTCAGGTCCCGTAGTCTCTCCTCATAGGGCCTGCCCTGTTGTCCCCGATCATACAAGTGGCCCTCCTCTGGACCCTCTCCATGCTGTCAACATCCCTCTTGAAGTGTGGCGCCCAGAACTGGACGCAGTACTACACCTGCGGCCTGACCAGTGCCGCATAGAGGGGGAGGATCACCTCTTTGGACCTGCTCGAGATGCATCTGTGGATGCATGACAAGGTGCGGTTGGCCTTCCTAACTGCCTCCCCACACTGCCGGCCCATGTTCATCTTGGAGTCAATGATGACCCCAAGATCCTTTTCCGCCTCCGTGCTGACAAGAGGGGAGATCCCTAACCTGTAGGTATGGTGCCGGTTGTTCCTCCCAAGGTGCATCACCTTGCATTTGTTTGTGCTGAAACCCATCCTATTCTCATCCGCCCACCCTTGTAACCTGTCTAGGTCTGATTGTAGCCTGTTGCATCCTTCCAGTGTGCCCACATCCCCCCGCATCTTAGTGTCACCAGCAAATTTGAACAGGGTGCTTTTTACCCCCTCGTCCAAATCACTGATGAAGATGTTGAACAGTGCGGGCCCGAGGACCGAGCCCTGCGGAACCCCACTGCCCACGTCCTTCCAGGTTGAGAAGGACCCATCCACTACCACCCTGTTTCTAGGGTGAGTGACTACACCCTCTCTCACTCAGGAATTAACTTATTCTTCCATTACATCAAGGTGTGGCAGGAGAGTCCCAGGGAGTGAGATTTCATTAGTCAAGCCCACGTGGCCACATGTCTATGGCTGAATCTCCGAATTGGCGCTGAATCTCCCAATCCAAATAGGCCGAATCGAACCAGGACCATGATTCGAATCACCAAATCAAATCACCACCCCTCCAAATTGGCCAAATCTGAAGCAAAAACATGCTGTTTCACACAGGCCTAATGAATATTGCTTTGATTAGTACAGTAGCTGATCAGATGCATCTCTAGCTGACCACACATGTTTTCCTAAAGTGTTAAGAGTGACAGTATATTCAATGAAAACGCATGGGCCCTATTACTTTTTGGGGCACAGATAATCACTTGAAATGCATGCATGTGTGTGTGCGCACTCTCTCTCTCTCTCTCTCTCTCTTTGTATGTGTGTAAATATATAAATACCCATATAAAGCTGTGTTAATAGAACATTATTCATATGTACAAAGTAAACCATGCAAAAGTTAGGAAATGCCAGAATAAAAGTGACCCTTTCATAAGAATCTAGTCTTTAATTACATGATCACATGCTAACTTTTTTTTTTTCAAAGGGACCTCTGTTTCATTCAGGGACCTCTGTTTCATTCAGTGCATAGGATGGAGATATTGAGTTAGCAAGCACTTATTAATTAATTTTCTTTTTTCATCATTGTTTAGTGTGTGGCACTGTGCCTTATTTACAGTGTGGGCAGATCTAAGCTTTGAAGCCAAATTTATTATTTTCCTCATGAGCTTGTTAAAGGTGCTATAACTTCAGTATTTAACTGTTTGCAAAGATTAATAAAACTTCATAACACCCCTTAGAGAAGGGAAGGGTATTATGCTCCATTTGGAGATTGGCAGTGATGGCAAAGAAAGATCACTGTCAAGAGATTCCACTAATATTAAGTACCCAGTTTGGGTACTTAGCATTATATAGCACTTCACATTCCTGCATAGCTACTGTTGACTTCACTTGTCATGTTTTGCTGAATACTGCAAATTACAGACCAGTGACTCAAACTGAGGGAGCAGAAAAAGGACGGATGCATAATTAGAGACCTGTCCTATTCCTATATGTGACTAGAGCTGCCAGCTGTTTGAAAGACAACAAAGATTTCTTAAAGAGACTGTCCTCTATTGATAAACTACCAGCTAACATCGTATTAGCTACCATGGTTGCCACATCTCTGTCCTCCGTAAAAATAGATTACAAGGCATAAGGAACATTATCCCTGAAAAAAAAACCCTGTATCTGTTTCCATTATAGTCTCCTGCTTTGTCCTCATGCACAGCCACCTTTATGCTAACAGCTTTTTATCCTAAGCACACCACTAGATCCACTGTCTACAGTCAAGATGTATATTACAACCATATCTGCTCTGATCCCACCAACAGGGATGTACACCTTAAGGATCTGGGCAGGGATTCCTATAATCACAATACAATCCCAAAACTATAGGCACTCAAATAAACAACTTAGACTCAGACCTTGCTCTCATCTGCTATAATACTAACTTTGGGACAAGGACAACAGAGTCCCTCTGATTGTCACCTACAGCTGCTAGCTTGAACACCTTAGATACATCATTAATGACTTCCAACCCCTCCTGGAAAAGAATGACTGTTTCAAGGTAGTTATGGGACAAACCAGTTCTGGCTTACAGGCAGCTTTCCAAACCTCAAAGAGCATGTCTCAAGCAGTGGGCTAACTCCCAGTCTTACTGAGGCATCAAGTCTTGCAATGGACCCAGATGTCTTCTTCATTCCAACATCAATACAGACCACATCATCACTGGATTGAATAACATGGATTATAACTTCCAAGGTTCATTCACTTGCAGTTCCACCAATCCCTGCTTATAGTGCCCCTCTTCTGTGAATATTGGGTAGATGAGGTAAGCCCTACATGAAGGAATGAGTGAACACCACTCTGACATCAGCTGCAGAAAGCCACACAGGTCTGTGACAGAGCACTTTAATGCCTTTCGACATTCCATCCCTGACCTGAGGGTGGCTGTTCTTAGGCAGCAAGCTTTTTAAAACCAATTTTAATAGGATATTGTAGAATAAGAAATCATCCACAGATGGGATTGTGGTTTAAACAGGGACAATAGATTTTTATGCCATTACCAGGATTAGCTTTTTTGACTCCTTTGTTTCTATGGGTTTATTGCTTGCTTATTTGCCTCTCCCAGTACTACCCCCCTCACCCCTCTCTCTGTCTTCCCCCACTCCATTGTCTTTTGTATTCAAATTTTTATCTCGTTCTTATACTGCTTTGTCTACACCCTTTCACAGCATCTCAATTCAGCCCATGAAAGCTTGCTCACTCACTAGCTTGATCAGGGTTGTGCGAAATTTCGGCAACTGTTTCATTTTGGAGGTGTTTTGATCTGTTTTGGTGCCCAAAACACCAAATCCAAAATGAAACAGAATGCTTTGAAACATCTCTGAAACAAAATGAAACCATCCAAAACGTTTTGGAGGCGACCCTGGAATAACTGTCCTTTTAAAGTGCTGGGAGGCTGGGGCCGAGCCGGGAATGGGGCCAGGCAGGGCAGCCATGAGGGCTTGTCCCATGGCTCCCCCTGCTGGGGCAGAGGCAGGCACAGCTGGAGGAGCCACGGGAGAAGCCCCCATGGCTGCCCTGCCTAGCCCCATCCCCCACCTGGCCCCAGCCTCCTGGCACTTCAAAAGAAAAGCAAAAAAAAAAAAGCCCCACACTCGCTGAGTGCAGCAGCAGCGATCAGGGCCTCTGAGTGCTCATGGCAGAGCCCCGCTGTGCAACACAGGGCAGTGGGGGGCAGCAGGAAACGCCCCTTTGCCTGGCATGATCCGGGTGCTGCGCTCTGTCTGGGAGCTGGGGCTGCTGGGGCTGTAGCCGCCCAGCTGTGCCTGTCTCTCTCTGGCTGATCTGAAGCTCCAAATCGGCGCCGAAACTCTGAAACAGATTCAGCTAAATTGAAACAGAACAGTGATCCAAAACACTGAAACAAATCACTGTCTTTCAAAACAGACAAAACCGAAACAACAAAACATAACCATTTTGCACAGTCTGTCTGTCTGTCTATGTCTTTAAGATGCAAATATGTACCCCGACTTCTAATTTCAGACTAACATGGCTAACTATGTTTCTCTTAAATGACTTGCCCAGCATTAGATAAGAACTCTGTGGCAATTCTGCAGAGCAGTATTCAGCATTCAACCTTGAAAACATGTATTTGCTTTCCTGTAGTTCCCTGCCTCATTTCCTACACACCCTCCAAATTCTGCAACAAATAGAGATGTAAATTTTGCGGGGAACCTTCCCTTTATTACACAACCCTGATTTATCCCTGATTCAGTCCTAGAATCTGTCCTGCACATTTGGGGGAAGGGGAGGGGGCATGGAATGGAATATGGCCAAGTATTTAAATCACTGGATGCTGTATGTTCACAAAGGAGCTGAGCTAAGGTTTCACTGGCAGCCTTAATTTTTCTGTGTTCTAACTGATAATGTCCAACCACAATAATGTTCTTTAGACATGTTTTTCTTTGCTATATCCTAAGTCTTAAAAACAAACTGGAAAAAAAGAAATTCCATCACGTTTCTTTATATTGCCACCCACATGATTTATTAGCAGAGTTCAAACCTTTAAGTTCACTATACAGACCCTTGCCTTTTTATCAAATACAGTAACTGAGGGCAGTAATTGGTTACTACCCTCTATGCCAACCAGAAAGAAAGGGATGAGATATTTTGCCAGAAGATTTTATAGGTATTTGTTGATGGCAGAGGATTTGATGAGACTGATATCTTTGGGCATTTATATCACATACCTTTTTGTCCCACGACACGCCGGAGATCTACTGTTTCAGAGCAGGCTCAGTTATATGAGTCTGCTCTGCACATGGGCTGATGTGAACTGTGCTGCACCATGTGCAGTTGTATAAGCGGCAAAATGCACGTCAGCATGCAGAAAACGGTGGCAGTGCACTTTTGAAGGAAAACACCTTCTATGGGTTTTAGTTCAAAAGTGTGCCGCTGCCATTTTCTCAGCGCTGACACACATTTCACCACTTACACAACTGCAAGTGCTTTTCAAAGCACCAGTGCTGTGGCTCTTGCATGTTTAAAAATGCCCTTTGGTTCTAGACCAATCTCTGGAAAGGCTTATGTTGTAATGCTCACAGATTTCTCCTTTAACCTTGACTACATCTGTCAGGGAAGAACAGGGAAAGATCCTAATATTGCCTCTTTCCCATCCCTGACCCTTTGACTCACTCCCAATCTCTTCTCCTCATGCTTTTCTTTTTTGTCCAGCCAGGTTCTAATGTCTCTGTCTCCAGCTCGTTGTCTGGACTTGCACTAGGTCTCCTTTCTGTCCCCTCTCTAGTTTCTTGTTTTGGCCTTTTTTCCAGTCTTATTGCTTTACTTTATGCCCTAGTTCTTAATTCAACCTATCCAGTCTTCCCACATTCCCTCCCAAGTGGGTCTCAGTCCCAGTCTTCCAGTCTCTCCAAGATTCTTGGCTAATCTCAGCCAATACATTCTGAATGAAGTTTTACTGAAAAACAGCCTGTGTCTGACAACCAGGTTGGAACTTTTCAGACCAAATAGTTAAAGGTTGATGAAGCTGTACATACTTAGAAACAAGGTCTTGTAATGGTGAATGTTGGGCAACCATAATGACAAGTTGACTCTTATATGCTGGCTCTGATATTTTAATATGAATAGGTATAACAAGCAGGGTTCAGTGCTCTGGTGGCTCTCAGTTGAATTTTGGTCTTCAGTTTCTGGAAGCAGTCTTCGTCTTTCTCTCAGTTTTGTCTCTGACCTTCAGTAACTTTTGGACATTTGCCACAGTCTTTGTTTACAGTAACAAGCATAAAAACGTTACTTCCTGACAGGAATGCTGAAGTCTAGGTTGAAACGACTCACAGGTGAAAAAACATAGTTGTTCCACTTTGAACCTGTAATGTGTTCCCTGTACAATACCAGTCTAAAACTGGATAGCTAACAAAAGGAAATCAGTCTTTTGCCCAGGACTGCTTTGTCAGCAGTTTCACTAACTGTAGTGTACTTTACATAGCGTGCTTCAGTACATTTTTCACCATGTATAATCCAAATAATTATATGTATATTTAATTATACGTAATTAATTGTACTATAATCATATGTATATGTACATGTATAATTTATCATCCAGAAGCATATGTCCATCTGCTATTTAATGTCTATACAGGTTACCTAATTTCTGTACAGCAACCAAAGACTTGGTAGATCCTCTTCATGAACTCCTAGCTATCATACACATAGGCCTGCTATCTCCAGGGCCTCTCCTTCACAATCCTTTCTTCCACATTAGTAAAACAGGTATTAGAATCTGTGATTTTTTTATATAAGCAGTTGATGCAGTTCTGTACCTTCCATAGCATTCTGTGTTAGGAAACACATTGTGATATGGGAATGAAACCCCACAGAACTTTTAAATAAAAAATAATATTTATAGTGGGTCTTAAATCTCATGCATTCCGGCTAGATTCTTCTTGGGGGTTGTTTCCCCACAAGTATTAGTCAGGGCTTAGACCCCAATTTTGTCCTTTGGTTTAATCCTTTTTGATTTCAACAGCATGTCATAAAACCTTTGACAAGTTGGAATAAATCTAAAGTCAGCAGGGTATGATAAAATTCATCTTGGGCTGCTGAAGGAACTCAAGGAAGAAATCTTAAACTGACAACAATATTTATAAGTTCATGGATGGTATCTGAAGTCCAGAGGCCTGGAAATAGCCTAACATGGCACCCATATCTAAAAAGAGAGAAAATGAGGACCTGGGGGATTTTAGACCTGTCATCCCACTTTTATTACTTGGCAAATTAATAAGAGTGCCCTGATGTATAAACATCTATGGCCAGGTTGTTTCCACCTATTTCACATGTAAGTGAACCTAATTGTGATTCTAGTTCACCCTGCTCAAGACCCTGAAAATCATGTCATTGGAAAGGTGAGTGGATCCTCCCCTTCTGCTTTTGTATGACTCAGCCTTAAGAGTAAAATGGCAGCATGTTATTGAAGTAGATGAATTGATGTATTTTCAGGACTTGAACAGAGTGGAATAGAATTGAACTTAGGCACTTGAGTCCACTTGCATGCCTAACGAGTGGAATAGGATCTGGCCCTTACGGAGAAAGGCCTGATCATGAGCAACCAATGTGGATTTGTAAGAACAAATCATGCCAAATCAACATGATTTCCCTTTTTTACTGCATAGCTAGTTCGGTGGATGAAAGGAATATATTGGAAATAATATACTTGTGCTTTAGTAAGGCTTTTCATACAGTGCCACATGGCATTAGAGAAATGTGGTCTAGATAAAATCATTGTTAGGTGGATACATAAATGGTTGAGTAACTGCAAACAGAGTAACTACAAATGGATAAATGGATCAATGTCAGAATAGCAGAAGGTTTCAAGAAGGGTTCCAAAGAAGTCTGTTCTGCATCTGGTATAGTTTAATATTTTAATTAATTATTTATATGCAGGAATTGAGAGCTTCCTGATCAAGTCTGCAGATGACACAAACCTGGGAGGATTTGCAGACACTTCAGGTGATAGGGTTAAATTCAGAAGAATCTGGATAAACTAGAAAGCTCTGGCATATAGGCAATACAGTGAAATTCTATCAAGGCAAAGGTAAGGTGCTGTATTTGGGAAGTACCCTGTGGAAAAAAAAATTGGAGAAAATTGAAGTTACCTGGGAAGAGAACCCAAAGTACAAATCAAGGGTGGAAGAAGGTTGGCTAGATGGTGATGCTCCTGAAAAGGATCTGGGAGCTATTGTGAATCTCAGACTTAATATGAATCCACAGTATGACAGCATCACATAAAAGGGAACTTTGTGCTTTACTAGCAGAAGTATTGCTTGTAAAATGCTGGAAGTAATGGTATTCTAACACTGTTAGGCCTTAGCTAGAGTATTGTTTATAGGGCCTTGCATTTACAAAGGATCTTAGAGAAACTGAAGAGGATCCAGAACCAATCAGAAGAGGTGGTGAAGAACTTGGCATGCAAACTGGAAGAGGAAAGATTGAGAGGACTAGATGCACTTAATTTGCAGAAAAGGAGATTAAGGGAGGGGAGCATGATAGAAGTTCTCAAGTATTTGAAAGGCTGCCATAAAGGAGAGAGAGAACAACTAGGGCAGGACATGAAGCGAGGGGTCTAAACCGCAGCAAAGCAGATTTAGATTTAATCTCAGGAAAAAAAAAATCCTGAATGTCAAAACAGTAGGACAATGGAATAATTTGCCTAGAGGAAGTTGTGGAATCTCCTTCGTTAAATGTCTTTGAGAAGAGGCTGAATAAGCCTTTGACTGGAATGGTTTCAGAATTGTCAGTAGGGTAAATTAGTCTGGCCAGAGCTCTGTGCTTCCTAAACCAGACTGCTTCTAGTATCTGAACTAGCTAGTGTACTCATATATATAGATACAACTTGTTAAACTAATTTTAGATGGCTCCCGGAGTTCTTAAGTACTGGATTGTTTACACCTGAAACCAGTTTTACGTACACTTCAGGTGGCTTAAAGTTATGCTGCTCAAAGGCAGATTTATCTCTGGTCCATGCTACCCAGCTCATGTTCCATTAATGTGTGGCTACTCTCCACAGATGAGCCACCAAAATTGCAGTCCTTCAGAAGCCCAGGATGCAATGTCCCCTCCCCCATTCTCCTTTTCTGTATGGACAAACTTTCCGCCCCCTGAACTCTGCTTCCCAGGAGTGGTTTTGGCACCAAGCCAGCTCCCCATTTTGCCCCCAGGGGTGTGACATTCCCACCCCCAGGGATGCCACCCCATGCAAACAGCCTACAGAGCACATGCCAGCTAGTCAGCTCTCAGGTCACAGATGGGTCCAGGAGTGGGGTCTAGGCGGTTGGTGGGGAACAAAGTAGGGGGCCAGATGGGTGCATCAGCTGTAATCTCCCAGATGTGGGGGTGCATGGAGCACCCCTGCAGCTGGGATACCATGTCAGCTGAAGTCTCCCTGCCATGGGGATCCCTGAGGTGCCTCCACAGCTGGGAACACAGGTCAGCTGATGGAGCTCCCAGCCACAGGAGCCCATGATGAGTCCTCCTATGGCTGGGAGCTCCATCACCTGAGGGGGCTTCTAGCTGTGGGAGTTTGCTTCTTGCTGGTGCAGGGGGAGCCTGCACCAGCAATAAGGTGGCATGATGGGATCTAATTCATGATCCCACAGTCGCACCTCCTGTCATACACATGTGGCAAAGCAAGGAGTGTGATTGTGTGGATTGCACATCAGATTCCACTGCACCTATATTTGCACATGTAGAGGGGCCCTGAGTTGTACTTTAAGGCTTCAGGTTCAGTAAAACCTCAAGTTTCATCTGGCTTTTCAGTTGAAACCTTAGACATAACAATAATTCTCTCTTCACAACCTGAGTACAGGAGTGTACACTGAAAAAATATATATATTTACTGAAATTTGTGAACCACACAAGAGAACCCATACTGAGTCTTCAGTGAACCTTCCTTCACAGACAGGAGATGAGGCTTAGAAATCTGGGCTGCATTTTGGGTTTCTATGTCTGTTAGTGGTATTCTGCTGCTGTAAGGAATTCAGAACTTCTCCAGTAGTGATGAGAAATTTACTCTTCGGTTTCTGCCACAAAAGAGTGGTGTTCTGAAGTGTTAACTATTCACCTGAGAACTGGCACTATTCTGTTGGTGAACACAGTGATTCCTGTATTTATGGTGTGTGTGTGTGTGTTTGTGTGTGTGTGTATGTGTGTGTGTGTGTGTACTTTGTGCTAAAACATGCTCTACATTTGTACATGGTAGGAAGAATAGGTTAGGGAGAAAATTTTAAGCATAGCGGTGATGAAAAAATGCAGGAAACTAGAGGTGTATCAATACATCAGTCCGATATTGGATCAGCACCAATACAAAGAAAATTGACTGCATCAGAAATTGCCCTGATGTGACTGATAAATGCCCATGCATGCATGCAGCCACAGTGCAGTATTTAGGTGGTGAGGAATGCAGCCCAGCAGCTTGGAGAGCTGCATGCAGCTGGTATGTCTGTTGTGGTAGAAGCGGGGAGGGAAGGGGTGTGGGGGTGCAGACCAAGGCCCCTGTGGCGAGGGAGAGAGTGGGGCTGAGGTGGGGCAGTGACGGGGACTGGGGCAGGCACTGTCCAGCCTGGGCCAGGAATGGGATGGAGCCGTGGCAAATCTGGGGTGGGGTGGGGGGGATGGCTCCTGCTGCTGCTGCTGCTGCATGAACTCCAGGAGGGCACGGGGGGGGCATGTCCCCCCTGGATGTGCGTGGGCGGGGTGGGCTCGGGCTGCGTCGGGCTCTTCCAGGCACATGGTGGGGAGGAGATTGGGATGGAGCTGTGCTTGGAGTGGGTGGTGGTAATGCTGGGATGGGAGCGTTATGGCAAGGCTACAGTGAATTTCTGGATGGCTGCAGCCCCCCCTCACTGGTAACCCCCTCCTAGAGCCGCTGCTGCCCTCCCCAAGCACCCCTGGCCCAGCCCCTGCCAGGACGAGCCTGATGTGGCCATGGCCCCAGTCCAGCCTGCCCCACATAGATCTGGGGGGCACCCCCCCTTTGCCCTCCCAGGGTGCACACAGCGGTGGGAGCTGCCTCCTAGAAAAGTCACAGCTCTGTCCAGTACCTGCCCCGCCCTGGCTGGGCAGTGCTTCCCCAAGCCCCAGCCCCTCTCCTTCCTCACTGCAGGGGCTTTGATCTGCACCCCCTCCTTTTCCCTCCCCACTTGCCTTCCACTACAGTATTAAATAAAGACATACCAGCTCTTTAAGCTGCAGGGCTGTGTATTTGAAAATGGATCGGTATTGGCCGATATGCCTCCTTAAAAATTGGCTATCTTTATTGACCCCTAGAATCTCTATCGGTGCACCCCTACTGGAAACTATTAGCTTAGTTAAAACGCCCTTAGTAAAACTTCAGCACACGTAAGCAAAAGTAATTAAATTAACACAAATTTAGAGTAGACACCCAGGTACGTATTTTTTAGGTAGTGTTCCATGCAGTGTTACAATGGCAGTCTCATTTTCAAAAGTGACTTAGGTACTTAGTAGCCTAAAACACATTGGAAGTCTGTGGAATTTCTAGGTCAGTTATGCATTGCAGTGCCGAACAGAACAAAGCTTACAATCTCTTAAGAATCATGCTCATAATCCAAATGCTTAGATTAGATTTTAATGAAGAAAGTAACTTTAATGCAAGCAATGTTAGATGCATCTTTGAGAATGGCTTCCAAAAGCAGACAACTTTAGTAAATTGTGCCAGTCATTAAGTAGTAGCATCATCATGACCAAGGTTTAGCAGTGGAAGTGACAGAACAAGATGCAGGACAATACCCAAGCCAATTGTCCTGCACTAATTTGATTTAACATTTTGTATATTGCATTGGCCTGCTTACAGAATAGCTCTCTGGGATTGTGTAGTTGCAACAACTTTGATGAAGGGATTTAAATAAATGCCTACTTTCACACTACTTTTGCAATGTATTCTAAGTACTTCTATATTTCCTCTTGTGATGTTTTGTAATTTCCTAACATAGCCTTTCCCAATGACAAACCTTAGATCTCTTATAATTCTTACAGTACCAGTGTACATGGGTATTCTTCCCTTTTCTCTTTATTCATTAGCAAACTATAACAATATAACAAAAGACTAATTTTACGTTAAAAAACTTTAACTCATCTACGTTGGTCCATATTTTGATCCGTCTTACATTGATTTAAATCGAGACTAATACCATTGAAATCAGGGGGAGGTGCAGCTGTGTAAACTCAATGTGAAATATGGATCCAAATTAAGATGGTACAGTTAATGTACAGATCTCAAAGGGGAACATTAGCACACTATGTTGCCCATATAAACAACAACATCAATATCCAGATCTTATGAAGCCACTGAGGAGCACTGCCTGTAGCTCACAACATGATTTCATTTAAGTTGTCTGCCATTCTTGTGAACTGGGGTTTTTTGGATGTTGGGCCTATCTTTGACATTAAATAAGAGTAACCAGGCATTGGAAGGGTCCAATCCAATGAAAGTTCTCTCATAGCAGAAATAAACTCCCTGCAGCCAGTTCCATTAGCTTTAAAGTGGATGTTTGTGTTACTATAGTGGTACAAATCCTCCCCAACACAGAGTAGAATTTAGGATCAAATATTAGGGGGCTATGTCTTCAGATATTGTTCATAGATGTTAGCATCAGAAGGGACCTCAACAGATCATTGAGTCCGACCCCCTGCCCAGGCAGAAAAGAGTGCGGGGGTCAGATGTTATTAATTTGTGACTGGTAAATATTTATTAGTAATGTATATAGGAGAACATCCAAAATGTATTGATTGTGTTCCGTGCCCTGTGTATTCTGACAGCCTATATTTGAACACAAGGAATAAGTATGTCATCCCAAAATACTCATTTGCAGCCTAAATCACTAGTGTTGTGACCGTAACTGCCTATCTGTGCACTCAGGCCAGGTACAGACATTACACTTCTACCAGCATAAGTAATAGAAGTTTGGTGCACATAGACTGGTTTAAAAATGGCAGAACCTGGTCTAAGATGCCCCCCTCCCATCCCCTCCAAAAAGGCAAATGTGCGTTCTATTCGTAACTGATCTAAACTACATCACTTCTAGGAAACCACATAACTTAGATTGATTCTGCCCTGGGCTTTTTGAATGTCCGTACCTAGACTCAAGAAATGGATTTTTAAATGCTGTAAACTGCAACTTAGTTGAAGATCTACACATGGAAATTCAGACAGGTGGTTTCACTGGCTGCTGCAGCGGCCATTGGGGCTTCTGGGGGCTCATGGCAGACCCCCATGCAGCACAGGGGGGGGGGGGGGGGGCAGCGGGGATTGGCAGGGCTTTTTTTTTAAAGAGCCAGGATGCTGGGACCAGGTGGGGCAGCTATTGACAGGACTGGGAGAACAGGCAGGGGATGGGCCCTTTTTGTTTCAAAGATATGGTCAATTCGGCAGTGGCCAAATCTCCAAATCAGATTCAGCCAAATCAATTTGGGATAATGATTCAAGTCACTTAATTGAATCACTGTCCCACGCATCACTCGAATCTGAATCTGAAGTGAATGCTAGCCACTTTGCACCAGCCTAACTATAGGCACACCTTTTTGTGCTTAAAAACCTAATTTTTACCTGGTACTGGGTTTTCGGTTGTAGCCATGTTGGTTTAAGGACACAGGCAGTCAAGGTTCTTTGAGTAGATGTGATATTTTTTATTATATTATTATTACTCAGTTGGTTTAGTAAAATATATCGCATCTACTCAAAGAACCTTGCCTGCTCCTTTTTTATATATGAAATATGTTATTGCATATATAGACAAATGCGTAGTTACTTACCCTGATTTGCTTGCACAAATGTTATGTTCTTCACCAGTCTCTGGATGATTCTACCAATATTTGGGGAATGTTTCCAAGTAGTTCAGTCTTTGTGCTCATCCAGTCCTTGCTTTTTTCTCCTGAAATGATTATCAAAACTGGCATATTTAACCATAGTTTGTCAGGGAGGAGCCTGGGCACTGAACTTAAAGATTCTGGCTATTTAATGTAGATGTTGGAATGTCCTCAGATGGTGAAATGACACTACTGAAGAAGCTGGATTTTTTTTGATCAAGAGGCAAACATTTTCACATTCTTTGAACAGGTCACTCCACCTCTTCATTCTTATTCCATTTGCTAACTGAAGGTTGTCTTAGATCCAAGCATGTACATTAGACGGAGTAGTCCTTAATAGCAATGCCAAGAGCTGTGCATGTGCACAGAAAAATATAAATGTGCTTGGCCAGAATAAGTATGTCTTCCATCCCCTTTGACCCACTGGGTTAATGTGGAGAAAGTCATCAGCTCACTGTCAAGGATTGGTATAATTGTATCTTAGATCCAAATAGATCCACTTATCTCTCTCTCAAGCTGCAGTAGTTCTGTTAGCTGAACACAAATGGGACTTAGGCTGTTCATGCAAGGTAGCTGCCTTAGCTTTGTAAGCAAAAATTCTGTAGACATCCTGCTTGTGTCTTTTCTTGCTGTTTCCCACTCCTATGCCAATCATTTGGGCTTACCATTTCAGTTATGAAAGAATCATTTTGAGGTTTGGCCATGCAGTTTTGTAGATTTTAAAACTGAACACAAGTGCCTAATTTGAATTATTCACTACCCACAGGGCTAAGTTTGTTTTATATGTGCCAATATCCGATTATGTCCAATCCAGTTTTGAAATGGATCTAAATATAACTGGGCACGCTGCATTTTAAAACTTCTTTTGATACCTGTGATGTCCTTATGATCTCTGCATACATGATTATAGTTCTGGAGCCCTCCATATAGATTTCCCTCACATTTAGGTGCTGCTACATCTGGATTTTATGTGGAACTTGGCACCTCGTAGGTGCAGCCCATTGAAAAGCCCCTTTCTGCTAGGAGCCAATGAGAACAGGCTTTAACTGCCTTGTGCAAATTCTTGTAATCTGTTATTGCATGAGCAGTTGGGAAGGTTGAAAACAACACAAAAGAGCACTTTCTTCTGCTTGTGCTCCCTTTTCCCATTCACATACTATACATATCTTTCTTCTGGGGAAGTCTATGCTTGATCTCCATTACATAAACCTTGCAGCTTGCAGCAAGATCCTATGGACAACAGCTGTGTGGGTTCACAACAGCTATCTTTTTACATTTTCCTGACACCGTTTACGGTTTCAGTGCAAAGAGCCAGGGAGCACAGCATTGCGTGGTGGTGCAGACAAAGGGGATGGAAGACTCTGTGCCACCTGCTCTGTCATTTGCACAAATGCTAGGGTAAAACAAGCTACAAGCTGTTAACTCTGTTTGTTGGATGATAACTTTATGCAGCAACGATTCCTTCAGTCATCAAGGTCAGCTGCTTTTCTTCTTTTTTATTTTTATTGTCAGCCAACCACTCCCTTAGTTCCATGCCGCAGGCATGCGAATAAAACAAGCAAGGATGTTAACCTTTTGGAGCAAACACTGTTCTGAAGTCCCAGGGCCATAGTTGGGGCTAGGAAGGGCTGTGGAGAGGTGAAGAAGTTGAACACCATGGCACAGCACCTCTGCAGGAACTAATGATTGCTGCTTCTCTCACTACGGAGAAATGTCACAAGATCTGGAGCTTTCATCAGGGCAATGTTAAAATATTTCCCCTATTTGAAACCCTCATATGCCAAACTGCCAGACCCAGAGCCCTGTTGTATTCAGTAAAGCAAGAGCAACCTTTTGCTTGTTTTTCCAGCTTGCTTGTAGGACAGGTTGCTCTAGTAAAATCACCAATTATAAAAATGATGAATGCCCCCTCTGTTTGTACATTGCACTGGGACCAGCATTCCCCACTTGAGCATGTCTAGCCCGTGCTGCTAGATAGGGGATAGGAGTGGTCTCTGCAAATGTTTTATTAGTTTAAAATAAATTATTCAGAATGCAGGTTCAGCTACAGATTGCAGGGAAAGATAATGGAATTGGATTTCTGAGCCTGTTTGCCCTATAAAGATATGGAGTATGCTTTTCAGGAATTCACTTAAGTGGAATCAGCTTTGAATAATGTAACCTAGAAGTAATATTGCTGCCATCCAGCTAGTGTCTGTGGAACAGCATCCTCTCATCTCTTCAAGTATTGGTAGTTTACAGATAGATATCTAACATTTTTTGGGAGGGGGTATAGTTAAAAGAAAAAAATCATTTTAACCACTAGAGAGGGGCATGCTTTGTACAAGATTTCCCCCCCACCCCCAGTAAATAGTTGACCACATCAGCATCCGATTCGGGTGCGTCATGTGGTTTCTCATGTGACGCTGGGCTTTGCTGCGCTTTGGAGAGTGAGCCTTTGTGACTCGGCACTCCTGGACAGTAACATTCAGCAACACGAGAGACTTTTGGGGGGGGGAGAGCCAAAAAAAAAAAAGCCCAGAGAAATAAAGTTGTAACCATTTATAACAATAATACTAATTATGATTATTCTTTATCCTTAACTCTTTGATTTTTATTTTTAATTTTGGGTCTTCCCGTTCCTCCGTTCCTGCAGGCTTAGAGCTGCGCTGTTCGGAAGAAGCGAGATTGTCTTCCCTTACAGCTACGACGCTGCATCGCTCTCGGCGTATCCTGCTTTTTCCCCATTTACCTGGGCGGCTGCTGCTGCTGTTTCTGCTGCTGCTACTGGGGCTGCTGCAGTCTCACTGCCTGTGCTTCACCCTGGCATGTCTGATTTGAGACTCACTCGTCTGCACACTGCTAAGGAAGAGCAGCGATGGAACTTTGTGCGCATTTTTTTCCTATTGCTGCTGGAAAAGAAGGGTTGCAATGTAGGGTGTTTTTCTGGGGGTTGAGGTGGGCTGTTAATCTAAGGTGGGATGGGAGAAAGTTTAAGGAAATATGACGCAAAGTAATTCAGTACACAACAAGGGCATCAGCAGCAAGAATCCAGCCTTTGTGGCTCAAAAGGATTAACGTGGGAGAAGCCACAGTGATGCAGTAGTGCTTCACCTCAGCATTGTGCTGGAGATGGATAAATAAAGGTACCCGTTGTGTCCGCCTGTGAGGGTAAAGCCTTGGAAAGAAGCGAGCCAGCCAGCGAGAGAGCAAGTGAACGGAAAGAAGAAATGCCGTGTGCTGTTTGTCTGATTCTGTGCATTCTCATTCTAGAGATGGCATAATTTGCAAAATAATATATGGATGGAGGGACTGTAAATTGTAGCCTGAACACTCCTGATGCTGTCAAGGAGAGGACTGATGAGCTAGGTGACTGTACCGATGTCCCCAGGGAAAAGAGCGGCCATGCAGTATATATTTATATATATATGTGTGTGTGTGTGTGTGTGTGTGTGTGTGTGTGTGTGTCTATGTGAGTGTGTGCATATGTAGTCATGAAAAAAGACATTTCTGACCAATTTACACAGGAAGTTTGTCACTTTGCTGGATCAGACTTGATTGCAGCTTATATTTTCAGCTACAGCTCTCCACCCATTTCCTGAATAAGAAGGCACTTTATGAAAACAGATGTATGCAGAATTCTTTGTAAGAAATGTGAAAGCAGCTCCTTTCAATTTAACACCTTGAAGCACTGCATCTTCTGCATTGTGGCAAGAGGAACTGTGGGGTTTTTGTTTTCTTCATCTTAAAATCTTTATAAACACAGCTGTATTCAGTATGGTGAAAAATTCTATATTGTAAATAGAAATGTGATCAATCTAATCAAAATAAATGTATCCCAGATGATTTCTGGACCAGCTGGCTACCACAGACTTCAGATGGCTAAATGCTCAACTGAGATGAATTCAGCATTATATTTACATTTTTTTAGAATTTCAAAATCAGTCTATAATTACAAAAAGAGATTCTTGGTCTAGTGAAAAGAGGCAATGCTCACAGTTTGGCAGTGAATTGCTCTGAAATGCATGCTGATATTTTTCGTTCCTGGATGGACATTTGAGAGATTGTGTTTTTAGAACAGATGGACTTGTCATAATACAGACAGACTTAGTATGGTAAAAACCAGTAGACAGCTCAGGTTGGCCATATCTGAGTAATGTGCAAAATGAAGTTAAGGGAAACAAATGCTGCTTTCAGCTAGTGAGGACTTCGGATGATTTTTAGCAGCTGCCTACTATGAGAAGGAGTTATTTTGCTTTTGTTTTTTGTTTGCTTTTGCTTTTTATACATTAATCCAGACCATGAAGTCATTTTCAAATACGTACGAGGGAATTTCCCAATAGTCATGGTGAGCTACCCTGCAAGACGCCTGTCTGGCCCTTCCACTATTTGTTACCCGTCCTACAAAGGCAGCCCTGTGTGTTGGATTATATTTAGCCGGCTGTTGGATAACATTCCTGTGTGGGGGTACAGGAGTCTTATTACTCCCAAACTGTAGTTTTGTTTGTTTAAAGAAAAATAGCCTTGGAAAATGCATTGAGTTCTGCAAAGGAGTTGCACCTTGACTCTCCATTTCTTGAATGCTGTGTTTCCAACTCAGAGACTTTAAAGCAAACAAGGAAGAAGAAGAGACAGACTCCAGCTCATAGCTTCAAAGCTGCAGAGACAAGCAAAATGTCAGCAGCTTGTAATTAGCAGTTCATGGTTACGTCAGCGACTGTATCTCTCCAAGAATAACTATGTGATGTATGCCACAAAATAAGGAGATAGTCATAACCTAGTTATCAAGCCTGGTTCAAACGAGAGCAAACGGATTAATTAATCTTCTGTGTTCATAAATCAAACATGGATGGATTACATGCAAAAGACTTGCTGAATTCTGCATAATTGAAGGGTAAATTATCAACTTGTCAGAGGGCACATAGTCACTAAGCGAAAGTGTGAACCCTTTTAAAAATGCAGATGAACTATCCAAGAAAATGCCTTTCATGGCTCCCTGTAGTATGAGCAGCTAGCAGTATGACTCCGAAGCATGCTGGAAAGGGCAAAAAATGGCAAGAGACAGTGAGGTGTTTAAAAGGAAGGAAAATGCAAAGGAAAGTATGGTGAAATTCTGTGTTGGCATTAATGATGTGATTCTCAAATACCACTCGAAAAGGATTAGGGTGGCCTGATGTGGTTTACGTTCAGCTGCTGTGTAAGAGGGCAAAAAAAAGCAACGACCTTTGTGAAGCTCAGTGCAAAATCTTGAAGCCAAACATGAATGGCTCTTTGGGAATACTATAGAGTACCAGGGATGCTTGCTCTTAAAGGAACATGCCCAGGGCATTTTAGGATATTTTTGTACTCTGTGCTCGTTTTAGATCTCCTCTGCTAACACAGCAGCATTTAAACAATGATTGTGGGGGGTACTTAATCTGCTCTGATTGACCTTTTTCACATTCTTGCTGTAAAATGTTTACATGGCTTTTATCAATGCCCTTTTGCAATATTCAGCTTGCATTTCTGTTTCTGTTCAGGTTGTTCGCTTAGTTTCCATATCCCCAGCAGAAGTCAGTCTCAGTTCAGCTCTGTTTGTTTACCTCCTGAAGACACACTGGGGCAGCTAGATTTTTGTATTGCACAAACACAGGTTTTTTGACTGTGAACACAAATTTGGAGGAGGAGATGACTGTATATTAAACCAATAGCTCTTTGAATTGCATGTAATATAATTTAAACATACGTACTTTAATTAATAGAAGGTCACAAAAGCTGGCATTGTCTGAGCCCATTTTAATTTACATCTTAGACTTAGTCAATGAGCATAACCTGCCTGGTCAGAATAGTGTATTCTGTACACTCAACAGGGTGGAAGACATTATTTTGTTGTGTTAGTTCAAACAGCTGGTCATTAATGCAGGACCCATCTCCAGAGTGAAGTGCTAGTGGACATGAATGGCTGCCTGATTAATGCTGCCCCTCGAAGGGTCCTTCATCTAGCAGTGATGCTTGCAGCAGAATAATGCGGCATGATTTGATTGCGCTCTAACAGGGTAGTATGTCATTGTGTCACCCAGCAATTGAGGTTATTATGGGGCAGGGCAGACAGACGGGACAGTGGGGTTACTAGACCATGGCATTTTTAGAAATACAGGCCTGACCTACTTAAGAGTTATTCTTGCTGGCTGGCAGCTGGCTTGTGCATGGAGTGTCCTGATAGGCTGAGGCTGTTGCTAGGGGGAATTAGCATGAATTTTTCCACATACAGACTTGGTGATTGAATGATAAAAGCTGACTGGAATTAGAGATTCAGTTCAGTATTATGCAGATTTATCTCCCTTATTTTTTTTTTTTCACTCCCAAGTGCAGCAAAAGGACCAAAAGATAGTTTGTTTCTGTTTATTCTTTGACCCATTTTTTTCCAAGGGAGCAGAAGTGTTATAAAATTTTGATCATCGTTTGCTATTTTAATTACTGAACTGATGCCGCAAAGGGTATTTTGAGGCATGCATCTTTAATGTTCTGTATATTTAAACCCTGTCCTCCTTAGAAAAGAGCAGTCCGTTTATATAACCGGTGTTGCATCCACACTACTCCCTTGGTTCAAACAAACTGCCAAGGATTCCCGGACTGGAAGCGGGGAGATATACCAGGTTTTATTGCGTAACATTATTCGTGACTATTTTTGGCTGCACATGCTTCACAAAATTAGGCCGATGTTTATGTTTGTGGATGAAATTCATTTCCCCACTCTCTGTCTCCCATATGTACAGAAACACACCCCGGGTTTCCTTTTACAGAGGAGTGTGTTGTGTGCAGTGCTTATCTGGAAAACTGTTTGACTGCTTCTGACATCTCTGTATATCATATTCAGTGTATAGGTTATGTCTAGCCTGTGATTAGTTTGATAAGATAACTGCTTCTGGATTTCCATGTGTTTTTTTCCATATTCAGTATGGAACTGGATTTGCTCAGTAGTTCCCTCTTCCTTTTTTTTCCCCTTTTTTTTTAATCCCCATCCTTTTAAATCAGTACTGTGTTATTAGAGAACTCTACACTCCCTCAGGAGGCAAATAAAAACAATGCTCAAACAAGAATTCTTTGATGTCATTATGAATATTTCCTTTGTTATTATCTCTAATTACAGAAGATCTTTGTTTAAACCACAATTTTCCTTTCATGTGATTTGCTTTCCATGCAAAGAAGTTACAGTTTTGTGCTTGTAATTGTAAATGGATTTTCATGGCAATGCATTATGATGTCACAAGAAAAGAATTATGACTTATCTAAATAGGATGGAGGATATGAATGGGAGGGGAGCGTGACTCAAAAATGTTTGTTTTTTTAATTTGCAAAATAAAAATATGACTGCATGGTGGAAAGCAAGTTGATTTGTGTTTGAAACTGTTTTTCTTTTCTTTCTTTCTTTCTTTTGTGTGTGTGTGTGAGAGAGACTTTTTAGGGTGATGTCAGCAACATTCATAGCTGTCTAGACATCCAAAATTTTCAGTGAATACAAAACTTTCTGGTTCCCTTCCCTCTCAGCCTCAACCTCAGGCTCTCAGATAGGTATGAAGATGTGGCAATGAAGACATGTTCTCATGGTTAAAGAAATGCATTCAAGCCTTCTTGTACTATTCATATAAATATTTATATTGCTCCCATCTCTTCCCTACTTTTGACTTCCCCCTTCTTTCTTCCTTCTCCTCATTCCCATTGCTTGGAAGTGTGTGGGTTTTTTCCTCCCCAAATTTATACCATCTGATGAAAGCTTATTCTTTGATCTTCCCTCTTGCTTTCTCCAGATTTAAACCCAAACTGTGCTATTGATGTCTTTGTCCTACTATCTGCACAATGTGTTCCTTTGACCCCTCAGACTGTGATTTGAAATCATCTCTGTGAATTTGTTGTGAAAGAATCTATATCCTACCCCTGCTAGCAATGGTTGGCCACCATTGTTTCTCTCGTGGATTCAGTGGTCCTCACAAATCTACCTCTACATTGTGATCTCTGTTATTCACTCACAGATAAATCCGTTTGCAATATCACTATGTCAGCTAATAGTTCAATCTGCATGGCTTTCAGATCTCCGAGGTGTTGAAGAAGCATCGGCTCACCGCGGCACCTTCTCAGGTGCAATCCCTTCCTTCTATTGATACATGCAGAAGCGGGTAGGGCCAAGGCTATGTTCAGACCAGTATGTTTTAAAGTGGCTTGTACTCTGGTGAAGCAACATTGTTCAGGTTCCATGATCAGGAAAGTGAAGTACCTTGTGACCAGCCCCTGCTGTAGTAAAAAAACAAAACAAAATACTTTTGCCATCCTTTGAACACAATTGTTCCTAGACCACAATGCAGCCTTTAATTAAAACTTGGAATCTGTGGAGATGCTTATAAGAGAATGCAAATCAATATTCATAGTCTCTGAGCTTTCACTTCCTTCAAAAGGTTTTTAATAGACCCTAAAAATGAAAACCTCACTTTGCAGAACATCAGCTAACAAAAATGAGTGCGGTAGTGAGTGTGTGAATGGATACACACACGTGTGCGTATACAAGTAGCCTTTCTTCTAGGGAAAAAAGAACCTATTAGGTGCATTTCATTCTGGAACATTACAAATAGGAAAAAGGATTTTAAAGGCAAGCAAGAAATAATATGAAAGTTTTCCCAGACAGTCTACCAATAAGTGTTCTCCATGTTTGGGATTTCAATACAGCATATTTCCTTACTCAAGAGGGAGAATAACCTCTTATCATAAACATTAAGTCTGATATTTTAGCAAATAGTTGAGTTACTAAATGGAGAAAATAAAATGTCACATACATTGTATTTGGACTTCTCTGATATTTTGTTAAAGCTACTTCAAATAATAAATAATCCAATTAGACATTTTGTAAAATCTAAGTTCTAAGGGATAATTAACCAATAAATTAAACTAGTGGAAGAGGGAAAAAAGGCAGATTCATCCAATAAGCTTGTTTATCCACATTTTTTGCTACTATTGGTGGAAACCTTAAGTGGCAGAAATATAGGGTTAATTAATCCAAAAGGACCAAAGAAAAGGAGAGCATTTATATATCTCATCATAGTAGGGTATGGCCAAAGGCTTTGAAAAAATTTAGAAATATTGAAAGTTCTGTGCTTTCTCTTTAAATGATGTAATCTCTACTGATAACCTCTTCTGAGGCTCCAGTTAATGTAGCAGCCCCTGTCTTCTAAATGTCATCTACCTGCAATGGCAATTGAGTATGAAGCTTAATGTTTGCATACTGCTGCTTTGCCTTGGATGGGATGTGGGTCCTGCTGTGCAGTATCTCATAAGTCCCGGTGCTGCTGCTGATTCACCAATAAGCAAAAATGGACAATGATTTTGACCATAAAAGACACTGGATATGTACAGATATTCAAAAACCTCTAGGTGGAATCAATCTAACCTATGTGGGTTTCTGTAAAAGGGGTAGGTAAGATTGGGAGTGAACAGAACACACACTTGCCCTTTGTGGGGGAGTGTGCAAGCTGTCTGCACTGGCCAAGGCCAGCAGGATGAAAGCACTTCCGCATGCCTCCCACCATGCCCTGTGGGCTCCCTGGGCTGCCCGAGAATGCCAAACAGAACGGAGTGGCCAGGCAACCCCTGATTAGCTGCTGCATGGGGTCCAAACACTGCCAACCTTTGTCACCTTGGCCCTGCCCTGAGCGCAGCCGTAGGGTTTTTGAAGAGCCCAAGAGTGGGTGAATGGGAGGTGGCAGCAGCAGGCATCTGGCATGATTGCAAGAATCATAATTGCAGGAATTGTGGACCTTCTGCCTAATGTATTGGTGGTGCCAGGTGACTCCTGCCACAACCTGCTGTTCTCTGGAGCTCCAAGGGGCCTAATCCCACCGCTGCCTAGGGTAGGGGTGGGCAATTATTTGGGCCAGAGGGCCATATAGGGAGTTTTGAAGAGCTGTTGTGGTCAGCACCCCCCCCCACTCCCCTGCTAACAACTCATCAAAAATATCTGTGGGGCTTTGGGTGGGTGGGGAGCAGTGTTTGGGAGTGGGACAGGTGGGTGAGGCTGGGACCATGGGCCCGGGTTGCGGGGCAGTGACAGTTCAGGGCTGCCCAGGCTGAGCCACAATCGGCTCCCTGCATGCCCTGCACTGTGGAGGAGGGTAGGGGTTGTGTGTATGGGGGTGTAGTATGGTCTGAAGTTGCCCCAATAGCAGTCCGTATGGGGCTGAGCCCTACCCGCTCCTGCTGGGAGCAGCCCATGGTGTGCTGCAGCTCATGCCCACCGGACCCAGCCCTGGCCTGTGCACAGCTTCTGGTGGGGCTGTTCCTGGTGCAGCTGCAGCTGGCCAGGTACTGCTCTGTTCACCTTGCCTCCGGCAGGAGCCACCCAGCTGAAACTTCCCATCCACCTGTCTGGAGCAGTGTAGCTGGGGCAGGAGTGGGAGGAGGAGCTGTTACTGGAAACAGCCCGGTCAGGAGCTGCATACACTGGCTGGGGCCTGAGTTGATGGGACTGTTCTGCTTCCCTCACCTCCAATTGTGGCTTGTCCTCCCACTCTTGCCACTGCTGTGCCACTCTGGGTGGGTGAGGGGGCTCTGGCTCCAGCTCCCGGCCACCTTTCACCCACTCTGCCTGCCTGCCCAGCTGGCTGCTCATCATGCTAGGTGGTTGGAGCATTAGTGGTACACAGTCAGGAACTGGAACCAGAGCCCAGTACACTAAGACAGGAAACACCCAGCTAAAGCTACTTCCCCACCTAAAGTGGTGCAGCAAGGGGAGGAGCGGCAGGAGGAGCTGCAGCTGCAGTTAAGGGGAGTAGAATAGCCCTGCCAGCCTGGGCTCTGGCCAGCGCACACAGCTTCTGGCAGGGCTGTTCCTAGTGGGTCTGCAGCCAGCTGAGTACGGCTTTGCTCCCCTCGTCTCCGGTGATGGTTCCTCCTCCTGCTTGTGCCCTTGCTGTGCTGCTCCAGGTGGCTGGGCAGGAAGCTTCAGCTGGGTGGCTCCTGTTGGAAGCGTTGGGAGCAGAGCAGCGCCAGGAACAGCTCTGCTGGAAGCTGCATGTGCTGGTTGGAGCCGGGGCTTGGGGCATGGGTGGGAGTGGGCTGCTCCAGAAAGAACTGGTGGGGCTTGGTCCCATGCGGAGCACCACGGGGCTAGATCCAGTCAGTTGGGCCAGATCTGGCCCATGGGCTGTATTTCCCCCGCCTCTAGTCTAAGGACATTGTATAAAGATAGAAAAATACTGAGCTACAGACACTCTCTTTTCTCCCCACATTTCCTGTCTGCAGCTGAAGGTTGGCCACAGGCAGGAGGCAGGCTTGGGGACAGAGGCTTTGCTGTCTCAGCTCAGGGATGGGGCATGCTGGGCGCTCAGCTGGAGTAGGTGAGTGTGGCCAAGTTCCAGTGTGCCTTCCTGGGAGGGCAGGGTGTGGGGGGGGGTTGGGGGAGGGAGAACTATCAGGGGCTATCAAAGAAGCCTGGGATGCTAGTGGACAGCTACCTAACTTGATTCGATAGGGGATCTGGTACAGAAGTTTGATGCACTGAACTGATTTCACGGTCAGGGCGGCTAGGATCTGGAACCGACTTCCAAGGGAAGTGGTGCTGGCTCCTATCCTGGGGGTCTTAAGAGAAGGCTTGATGATTACCTAGCTGGGGTCATGTAAGCCCAGTGTGCTCTCCTGCCCAGGGCAGGGGGTTGGACTTGATGATCTACTTGGGTCTCTTCCGATCCTACATCTATGAATCTATGGTTAGATCCAGGACTACTTTAGACCAGGTTCTACCACTTTTAGTCCAGTCTATGTGCCCCAAACTTTTGTATGGTTATGGGCTTGGTTTGATTTTCTAGCACGTAGTCCATATTATGTGTAACACCTGTATGTAGCCCCTGAGTCCTATCCTCCTCTTTCAGTTCTGCAATGGCTGTGGTGACTGATTTAATGTTAACTGTCAAGCACTGTGTGGCTATGGGTTTCTAATACATTCTATGATGTAATCCCAAACTGCCAATTTGCTGAAAAATTGGACAGAATATTTCAGGGAAATATAGAACTCATGAAGGGGTTCCTGTAAGGAGGACTGAACTGCCTTCTGTGGTGTGAGGGAGACAGAGGCATATGCAGCCATAGTGTGGGTTGTAATCTGTCTCCCTCCAGGGACTGTCCAACATCCTGCTGGTGCATAAAAATCAACTCTTGAGCAGCAAATGTGGTTTGGTTCTAATTTCAAAGCCGCAGTGCAAGGAATTATATTATACTTTTTTAAAAGAGTGGCAGTTGGCATATTTCTTTTTATTGTAGTTCAGTAGGGACTAATGAGTGTGTTACACATTCAGAAATACTGTAAGAATTCTTTCCCTTAATCCTTGTATATGGGCAAAAATTCCTTTGCTCCAGTGCTCAATTGTACAGAAGAATCTATTGGATCCATGTGGCAAACTAATTTATCACCTTAAAGCATGAGGAGAGCTGTCATGACTTCCACATGAATCAGATTCTTTTATACAAAATTGTGTGTGTACATGTAACCCACTTGTACTGTAGAAGGGAACTTTTCAAAATGCAACTTGAGCATGCCCAGTGTAGAGATGGGCAGATACTGCATCGGCCCTGGGAAGGTCAGTGAGACACTCTTGAGCATGCTTGGTGGGGAAATGGTGATGATTGGTGCCCATGTTGGGTCTACCACTGAGGTTAAGGAGAATAAATGCAATACCAGGAAATAGGTTCAAGGGTTGTGTGGCAGACAGGACCCAGAAGGGGGGTACCATGAGAACTCTCTGTGAAGTGGGACGGGGTCTGGCCAATTGAAATGAACTATCCTTTTAAACAGTGGCAACATGTAGGGAATGCACGGGGGTGCGCGTGCACTCCCTGAGAGTGCTGGTGCACCCCCCTGACAGGCAGCATTTCCCACCTAGGCGATGGGCAGGGGGGGCAGGCAGGAGCACTGGTCGGGGAGTGGGGGCACCAGAAGAAGTGATGCTGGCACTTCCAGGTGTGCCCCTTCTGGGTTGGTGCGATTGGCCGCAGAGGACCACCCCCCCTCCCCTGGTCACTGACTGGCTGCTGTGGGGGCAAGTGTCCACTCTGACTCAGGAGGCATCAGTCACTTGTACTTTTAAAAAACATAACTGAAATTTCCATAAAGGGAACCCACTTTGCAATGAAACAAATAGGAATACGTTCCAAGACCTCGACTACTGAACCCCAGACCCATTTCTACCACTTTTACAAGACAGTTTTGGTACTCACCAAGATCAGACAGTACACACAAGCAAGCACAGGGTGGTGGTGAATGTTACCATAAAGGGGATGGTAACTACTTATGTACATATGACATGTACACATGTTACAGACAATGAGCAAGGAGCACAGTTCCACACAGGAGACTCTTTTGGCACATGTCACTTGCACAATGCACCGCACAGAGCAGCTGACTGTGGGCTTCCACCACACCGATTGCATAGGGTTGAATTTTCCTTTCATATAATGAATTTTCAGTATAAAAAAGGTCATTGCATAAGAGCGAATTTGCACATACAGAACCTGCATAAAGTGAGGGAAACCTCTGTGCGTGTGGGTGTGTGTGTGTGTGGGGGGGGCGGTGTAAGCCTGGGGGTTGTGCACTTTATTATAGGATCCTTATGTGCACATAGAAGTACAATGCACATAACGCACACAGAGTATGCATATTCAGTATGTGATGTAAAACAACAATCATTATCTGTCAGGATAAGATTGCAATTCATGGCTCCAAATACATTATTTCTGTTTACTTGTAATGGAGATAGTACGTCATAAAACTTGCATAATTCTTAGGGGTGGCAAAGTAATCTTGTCATCTCATTTGTATGGCAGTAAAAATGCATCACATTTTTATAGCACAAGAAAAGAATGCCATGCTGAAGAGCATAGTGCAATGAGTGAGGTAAGTAGGTAAATAGAACTTCATAGCCATTCACACTATCATGTATTCTTTCTAGTCTTGGTTTCTACAATGATAACATAGTAGTTGTGATATATACCCCAGTGTAAGACATCTTTTCAAAACCTGTTTTTCCCAGCCTAAGCAAACCTACTCAAAAGTGAATATATATATATATATAGAATCCTTGGCAATAATTCCCCATTGAATTGAATGGAAGATTTGCATAGGACTTTAAGGGGGCCAGGATTTCATACCTGGTGTTTTCCCCACCTGTGCCTTCAGCTTACTCTGTATCCCCTTTCAAAGATGTAGTGTTTCTACAAAACATGTGACTCTGGAAATCAAATCTCCATAGGCGGAGCACAGTGGCTCGTCATAAATTGATTGCAGAACCCATGAGAGCAATACGGCTGCTCTCTGAACACACAAAGCAAAGCTTCAGAAATGTAAAGGTGTTGTGCACAATGAAGAATGTTTAATGGAACTCCAGCTACATGTGCTATATCATAGTCATAGAGGTTGTAGTGAATGGATGGTTGTGGTGGTTTGCTATATTTCATTCCTATTTTGGTATATTTGGGCTTGCACAGAAAATGTTTGTGGCCATTTACAGCAAAGATGGTATATGGGTGTTACAGGCAGTGCAGCTTTCACTGTTGGGTTCTCCATGTGCTTTTTCTTTTTGGTTAGACCCTGAGTGCTTGTTTTTCTACAGGCCCATCATTATGAAGTAATGGGTGGGTAATGGTTATTTTGTAATTCACTTCAGTTTAGAAACCTCAGACTTTTATGTTGGGAGCTTTTCTGGGATTTTTTTAAATAAATAGTTAATGAATTTTACCCTGACTTGGTGAAATGTTTTATGTTCTAGATTGCTAGTGTTCTTCCAGATCTTCTAGGTGCATATTTGCAATGTTTGCAATAGCCATACATTCAGCATCTTTATTTCTTAGCTAAAAATAGCAGTGAACTGTATTGAGTACTACCATTATTCACATTCTACACTTTTTTTTTCTGTAAATCTCAAATATATAGTTCTTTGCATGTGAGGTCTGTAGGTCTCTTACATGACTTATTCACTTGGTCAGAAGTGTTATTTCCATTAAAGACTATGGGTTTTTTTTCTCTTCTGAGGTTGGCAAGATTATGCCCCCTTCACTGTAGTGTTTTGCTGTGTCTGCTGCTGAACTTTATTATGATGAGTTTTTATGGATGCTTCCCTTTAATGCATGTTTATGTTCTTCACTCACTGTCATAGCCAGCTGGTCTTATTTCCATTTCCAAGCTTTATTATTAATAAAATACCAAGTATAATACTTATGTCTGCAGATTTCAGAGCCTTTGCATTAGTCCAGAAGTTCTCAGCCATTTTAGACTCAAGGCACCCCTTGGAAAATAACAGCTTGTAGCTTTAACTCATTTAATGACTACAGAAAATAATAGAGCAATTCTGCTGCAAATAATTCAGAAAAACCACAACAGGTCAGAATGTTTTTGACACTGGATTTCTATTTGAAAATGTTGGGTTTACCTTGTGAATCATATGTAGGTGTTTGCACACTTAACAGCATTAATATTGTGCAGAACATTGAAAAGGATCTTGTGGTACCCTAGGGTGCAAATCACTGCATTAGACCCCTTGCTCACTGTTTTCAGTGGTGTCAAAAGGATATTTTAAACATAATTTGAATAGTCTGATGCTTGTTTTTGTAGTTTCGACTCTCCCTTGGACATTAGGTTATATGAAAATGGAAAAAAAATATGACAATTAAATGAAGTTTTCCAAAGTATTTTTCTACCTGTTTTAATTGCAGTAATCTTACATATTACAGGAGTAGAAAGTGAATGGACTAGGGAGTCAAACTAGTCAAGATAGCATGTGATTTCATAGAACTGATTATTTTCCCAACATCATAATGAGAAAGAAGCAGGGCAGGGAGATAGTTATGTGAGGTTCCAACTCATTTTTGTTTTGTTTTCTCTGTGAGAAACTGAAGTTAATCATTTGCAATGAACATTGCAGTTAAGGAGTAGTACATTTGTACTGACTGAACTATTCTAGTGATCAGTCCAGACTCCATTTTACAGTAGATTGGAGACTTTTGCAAAGGAACTCTCCAGAGTTCTTCAAGTGCTGTCAACTCAGAACGATTGATTGATCTCCTAGTTCTCCCTTCTTTGCTCAATCAAATTCCTGTTTGGCATCAGTAAGGAATCTGGGGTCCGCAAGGAATCAAGCTTGGGGTTTGGAGCAGCAGAAATCTCCTTAGATTTCTACAAGGTCTTTTGAGCCACAGAGGCACTTAAATGTACAATTGCTGGCAGAAATTGAAGGTGGGAATGCTGCAATAAAATTTCTACCATACTCCGGTGCTACATAATGATGGAGACCAATAAACTTTGTTATAATGTAGCACTGAAACAGTAACTTCTTTGCAAGACTGCAGATCACATCAGATGGAAGGAAAAAAGCAATCCAACAGAACCACCTTATTTTTTTAGAAGAAAAATGTCTCATAGAAACATTATTGTATGGATTTTATTTTCCCTGTGGTTACTCAGCTGGGGCACATCCACACATGCAAGCACGCGTGCTTGCAGCAGCTCAAATAGAAGCGGTGCAAATTTGAGCCAGGGCTTTTTTGCCTCAGCGCACGTACTTGGACACGTACTTTGTTGTGGAGCAAATTGTACCACTTGAGGCAAAATAACCCTGCCTGGCTCCTCCCAGAACTGCAGACAGGGGGAGCTGAAGCCTGGGGCCAGCACCTGTGCTCTCCCTAGCAGTATAAAAAGCTGCCCTGTTCTGGCCACATCAGTACAAAAAGCTGTCTTCGCAAGTTGCTCAGGGTTACTCTCTCTCAGGACCTTCTGGGGCCCAGCCAATTGGTACCTGGGGACACTAGCCCTTGTGCCAGCTGGACTGCTGAGGCAGCTGTGAGAGTTCCCTGGACCCTCTACCCACTGCAGCAGTCTGGCAGTGGGGGCTGCTGCCTGGCTGTGACCTGCTGGGCACCTGCCAGACCCAGATGGGAATTGCACAGCCAGTAGAGGCATCTTCCCCTCTTGGCCAGCTGCCAGTGGGCTGTGGCTGCAGAGCTGGCCTCTGTACAGAACTACAGATGCTATAAGAGGCATGTGCAGGAACAGGAAAAGTTTCCCCCTGTTGCAAGTTTGCAGCACAGGGGCAAAATTAGACCCCTGGATATGGCACACATAGAGAGGCCAACTCTGCAGCCACAGTCCACTGGCAGCTGGCTGAGAGGGGAAGATGCCTCTATTGGCTGTGCAGTCCCCATCTGGGTCTGGCAGGTGCCCAGCAGGTCACAGCCAGGCAGCACTGTTATGTGCGCCCCTGCCCAGCCATCTGGGCAGCTATCGCCTGGAAGATGTTCCTGGTGTGGTGGCCTGCTTTGAACTGTCAAAGCATGTCCTCCTGGCCCCATTTGGCCAGGAGGTCAGCCACCTCCAGCTGGGTCCAAGGTGCCAGCTCTGAGCAGGCAGGGTCCTGCCCCTGGCCTCCCTAGCACGGATACTGGTGTTCCCGATTGGAAAACTGAAAAATCCCTGATAAAAAAATTCCAAAGTCACTCTGTAAAATGCCCCAAAATCTATGTTCCTCCACAAATAAAACAAAAGACCACTATAAAGAGAGAGAGAGACAGAGAGACAGTGATCAGTTAGGCAATGTTTTATTGGTCTATCTACAGTATTAAAGCAATTTGGAAGACTACCAGTGTCTTTATCATAATAATAAAGTGAACTCTCCATACATGTTTCATGAATTCACGAATACATGAATATATATTTTACTGCCCCCAGTAAGGGCTATGCCCCCCATAGGGGCTACAGCCCCCCCCGAGGGGCCACGCCCCCCCAACAGGGGTATTAACCCCCTCAACAGGGGCCAAATGGCCCCTGCAGGGGCTACCAACCCACCCTGCAGGGGCCACATGCCCCACCCCAGCCCCCTGATGGCTACCCCAACTAGCCCCAGCCCCTGCTCCTCCAGACCCCCCAATGGATGCCCCACCCTGCCCCATCCTGACTTGCACCCCAAGGTCCCCATGGCTGCCCCACCCCTCTAGGCACCGGCACTTAAAATAAAAAAAAGCAAAAAAAAAAGCCTCTCTTCACCCTAGAAGCAGGGGTTGTGGGGGCTCCAGGGCCTCCTGGCACAGCCCCTCTGGGCAGCAAAGGACAGCGGAGGGCAGCAGAGCCCAGGCTGGGGCTGTAACCTTGCCCTGCACTGTGCAGGCAGGGCCCCAGTGACCCAGACGGCAGCTGGGACTTCCAGTAAGTGCCGGGGGTGCTTTTGTTTGTTTGTTTTTAATTGTGGGGGTGCTGGGGTTGGGAGGCACAGATCAGGGGCCTTGCGGGGGGGGCCTTGGGGGAAATGGGGCCAGGCAGGAAAGAGATCAGGAGGCCTCAGGGGGCAGGCGGGGATGGGGCTGGGTGGAGAAGGGATTGGGGTGGCTGGGAGAGTGGGTGGGGTCAGTGGGGGTGTTCCCCAATAGCCCCTCCCCCTCCTCCGGCCTTCCTGACCCATTACTTACTGACACTGGAGCCCTGGTGCTGGCACGCTTCAGCACCAGGGTGAGGGCCAACCACAGAGACGCTCTGGCAGCCAGCCTCCAGTTGCCTCTGCTTGCCTAGGACTGTGGCCTGACTGGCTTTTTTTAGCTCCATTTTTGTTTGACCCCTGGATATCCAGGGGTCTAATTTTGCCCCCCGTGCTGCAAACTTGCAATGTGGAGAACCTTTTCCTGTTCTTGTACATGCCTCTTATAGCATCTTAAAGGGATTTGAGACACTGCACAATGCATGTGTGGGCTCACCTGGTGTCCACAGCTTTCATGTAGTTTTATAATGGATGCAATGAGAACTTGGTATATATATATTTTTTGTCTTTATTTGAATGTTTTCAAATTGAGAATCTTTATTGGAGACCCTGAACTTTACTTTGGAATGGAAGTTACTCATCTTTGTAGGCTGGGAAGTGGATCTAGGGAGTCAGGATGCTGATCATATGGTATTTTCAGAAAAATATTTGTGTTTTATGACATAATGCTGGCACATTTCCATTCTTCTTGTATTTTTAAAAGATTTTGGCAAAGCCCAGAAGCTTTAGGGAGAAGAGAAACAACATCTTTAGACATTTCTGTAAGGAGAACTGATAAAAATCATTCCAGAACTGAGGAAAAATCATTCCAGTCTGAAATTTATGCATTTTTTTAGACTATATCTTAATATAATTGGAAAATTACTAATAACTGCCCCTATATAAAAGGGAACTGTTTGTCTTGGTTAAAAAAAAATTTTTTTCACTTTCTTAAAGTAAAATTTTGTATTTATTTATGTCCAGAAAAGAAGCGCTGTTAGCACCACTATCCACCAGACAGTCCATAGGGATCGTTAAAGCACAATTAACCCTTAAATAGAATGTGAAATACGAATGAAGACAATTCGGTGTCTTCAAATCCAAGTTTCACTTAAATGAAGACAACTCAGTGTTTTAACATCCAACAACTTTGACACCTCAGTGTCCTAAAATCAAAATGCAGATAACTCAGTGTCAGACAACTCAGTGTGTTAAAATCAAAGTCTAACTTTATTAGTACAACAAGTATTATCTTATCAGTTTCTATATTCAGAGAGAGAAAAACATTCAGTACAGTAATCTCACCCAATCTCAGATGTTACTTTACTCAATAGAAAAGACAGCCACTTAGTTCCTGGCAGCAAAGGGTACATTGTAGGCTGGGACGGTCCAGACAGGTGTTTGAAGGCTGGATTTATAACGACAATGACAACTTTCTTGCCCCTCCCTTCAACTTCAATCCTTTAACTCTTCACTTTCAGATTGTATGCATACTGTTCATCTTTTATCCCATCAGCATATTTCTTTGTCTAACAGACCTGTTAAAGGCACACCTCTTAATTTGGCCTTTTTCCGGTATCTTACTTTGGGCATTGTCCATTGGTCTCCCTTATCATCTTTCATTAATGGATCCAATTCTTTCATCCCTCTGATTCAGCTGGTTAGTGCCAAGTTCATTTAATTGGAGCTGGTTTCCAGGCCATTGCTATGTTATAAGAACTTCTCACAGTGATAAAAAAGAAAAGATATAATATAATGAGCACCTATAAAATGTACAAAAACAACTCAGAGCCAGCTAATAATAACAAGCAAAAAGTTAATAAGAACAAAACTTAAGTAATGTTTAAATACGGATAAAATATAAACAATACTATAAGCAGGTACAACTTCAAAGCATTAAACTCCTGGCGCTCTAGTGTAGTGCCCAAAGACTGGAAGAAGGCCAATGTGGTGCCGATCTTCAAGAAAGGGAGAAGAGTGGATCCGGCTAACTACAGGCCCATTAGCCTGACTTCTATCCTGGGGAAGATCTTAGAAAAGTTTATTAAGGAGGCCATCCTTGATGGACTGGCCCAGACTAACATCCTAAGGGATAGCCAGCACGGGTTTGTTGCGGGTAGGTCTTGTTTGACCAATCTCATTTCCTTCTATGACCAGGTGACCTATCACCTGGACAAGGGAGAAGAGATTGATGTCATATATCTTGACTTCAAAAAAGCCTTCGATCTGGTATCCCATGATCACCTCTTGGCCAAACTGGCCAGTTGTGGCCTTGGCTCCACCATGATCCGCTGGCTGGGAAACTGGCTCCATGGTCGGACCCAGAGGGTTGTAATCGATGGCAGTCACTCATCGTGGTGCCCTGTGACCAGTGGGGTCCCTCAAGGCTCTGTCCTGGGACCCATACTGTTCAACATCTTCATTAATGATGTGGACATTGGAGTCAGGAGTGGACTGGCCAAGTTCGCCCATGACACCAAACTTTGGGGCAAAGCATCCACGCCAGAAGATAGGCGGGTGATCCAGGCTGACCTGGACAAGCTCAGCAAATGGGCGGACGAGAACCTGATGGTGTTTAACACTGAAAAATGCAAGGTTCTCCACCTTGGGAGGAAAAACCTGCAGCATCCTTATAGGCTCGGCAGTGCTACATTGGATAGCACTACAGAAGAAAGAGACTTGGGGATCATCATTGACCACAAGATGAACATGAGCCTCCAATGCAATGCTGCGGCTAGTAAAGTGACCAAAACACTGGCTTGCATCCACAGATGCTTCTCGAGCAAATGCCGGGACGTCATTCTCCCTTTGTACTCGGCCTTGGTGAGGCCGCAGCTGGAGTACTGCATCCAGTTTTGGGCTCCACAATTCAAAAAGGATGTGGAGAAGCTTGAGAGAGTCCAGAGGAGAGCCACGCGCATGATCAGAGGTCAGGAAAACAGATCTTACGATGACAGGCTGAGAGCCATGGGACTCTTTAGCTTGGAAAAGCGCAGTCTCAGGGGTTATCTGATGGTCACCTATAAGTTTATCAGGGGTGACCACCAGGATCTGGGGGAATGTTTGTTCACCAGAGCGCCCCAAGGGATGATGAGGTCGAACGGTCACAAACTCCTGCAAGACCGTTTCAGGCTGGACATAAGGAAGAATTTCTTTACTGTCTGAGCCCCCAAGGTCTGGAACAGTCTGCCAGCGGAGGTGGTTCAAGCACCTACATTGAACGCCTTCAAGAGTAAATTGGATGCTTATCTTGCTGGGATCCTATGACCCCAGCTGACTTCCTGCCCTTTGGGCAGGGGGCTGGACTCGATGATCTCCCGAGGTCCCTTCCAGCCCTAATGTCTATGAAATCTATGAAACATAACAAGCTACCCTAACAGCACCCTCCAGCACTGATTTCTGCTTGCAGCAGTAGCGTTTCTAGTCATGCATCTGAGGGAGTCAGTTGATTTAGTGGCTCATTGTTCTTCATCCCACAGGTGTTAATGACCATCTGTTCTTTTTAATGGTCTTGGTGGTCTATGAATCAAGCTAACCTTTCTTTTGGCAAATTTTCTGTCTACTACCTACTCTCAGTCTCTCTTCTCCTATTTCACAGTCCTATAGATTATTTTTAGTTCTTTTGAAAATCATAGATCCACCCATGGAGGCCTGTCTTCAGCCTCAATGAGGGTTACAGTTTTGTTTGTATAGGAAATTGAGTGAGCTGAAGATTAAGTTTTGTGCTTGCTTGATGCAGCCATAACTCTGGAATAATCTTTTTTTCTTCATTCTGCCTGCCCAAAAACAAGGCTTATGCATTACTTGGGGCATGTTGTTTGTGACAAAATATGGTATTTTATGTTGCTTTCCCTTTAACCCAAGTGGCCTGTCAAAATTCAGGATGTTTCAGGGGTCTTTCCAGTTGGATGAGGAGTCAGTAAGTAAAACCAGGTATATTTCTGAACATGAGTGTGTGCCACATTTGCTATTCTTCCTGCAAACATCAGACAGATTCTTTGCTCAGAAATCCTGAAGTGTGCTACTCTCATATACTCTGTGCCTAAGAAGATCTATCTAGCTTCTTCCTTTCTGGGTCATACTTATAATCGTTGCTTTTACTTTCTGTTGCTAGTGCATCCAATTAGCCACTCTTGTCCCAAGTCCCTATGTTAGCAACCAGAGGGCGCATCTACACATGCAATTAATGTAAAGGAATAAACTCTGGTGTTTATTGTTCTGGAGCTTATGGCTTCCAAGTATGCTGTTTGAATGTGTGCCCAGGACTGCAGCACGTTGACCCAAGTTGGAGCAGCCACAGCTGGCGGGGGTACACTGGGGTCAGCCTGCTACTCTGAGGCTGTTCCTTTCCCCTGCTCAACGTGCTATAGAGGGCCTGGCTGGGGCACAAGGGTACTCCAGTGTGGGGCTAGCTGGCAGGCAGATCTAGCACTGAAGTACCCTTATGCCCCAGCCAGCAGAGCAGTATCTACAAGTGCACTGCTGCTACTAGGGGTCCTTGTGTGGACTAGTGGAAGTTTCCAGATCACAGGCCCTTGTTCTCATGGGGAACTTCAGTCACCCTGACATCTGCCTGAAGGGCAATACAGCAGTGTATAGGTAATCCAGAAAGTTTCTGGAGAGCATTGGAGACAACTTCTTGGTACAAGTTCTGGAGAGACCAACTAGGGGCCACTTTCCTCTTGACCTACTGATGACAAACGGGGAAGAATTAGTGGGGGATGTAGAAGTGGCTGGCAACTTGGTCATGAGATGATTCAGTTCAGGATCATGAGAT